>NC_047085.1:220277648-220607582 GCF_902459505.1 Geotrypetes seraphini
GGATTTCTGTCCCCACGCAACTCTCTACTGTCCGGCAGGCAGCCAACGACGGAATGAGGCCGGATTGGCCCATCCGTCCCAAAGCTCCGCCTACTGGTGGGGCCTAAGGCGCCTGGGCCAATCAGAATAGGCCCGGGTGCCTTAGGTCCCTCCTGGGGGCGGGGCCTGAGGCACATGGGCCCAACCCGACCATGTGTCCAAGGCCCCACCCCCATTAGGGACCTAAGGCTCCCGGACCTATTCTGATTGGCCTAGGCACCTTAGGCCCCACCAGTAGGCGGAGCTTTGGGACGGATGGGCCAATCCGGCCTCATTCTGTCATTGGCTGCCTGCCGGACAGGCGGGTTTGGCTCCCGTTTGTCTGGCCAACTACACAAAGGTACGGGGAAGGGGGTGGGGGTCGACCAGGGGGGTTGCGGGTCAGCTGGGGGGCGGTCAGAGGTTCTTGGGGCGGACGTTGGGGGGAGGGGGGTTTGCGTCGAGGGCAGGAGGGCCTGGGATCCCTCCTGCCCGTAATGTAGTGCGGGGTGGGGGCAGGGGGTCGCCGTGGTAAGGAGGGTTTGGGCTCCCTCCTGGCCCGAACAACTAGCGGGGGGGTCGCAAGAGCCAGGAGGGCTTGGGCTCCCTCCTGGCCTGATATTGCCGGGGAGTTGGGGAGTTGGCGGGGCAAGAGGACTTAGGCTCCCTTTTGCCCGATCGCGTTCAGGGTAGTCGGGGGGGGGGCAAGAGGGCTTGAGCTCCCTCTTGCCCCGATCATGTCGGGGAGTCGGGGAGTCGGGGAGTCGGCGGGGCAAGAGGGGCTTGACATCAGAGAAAGGGCGGGACCGCCGGAAGGAAGCAGCGCAGGCGCAGGGCTCACAGAATGGGCCGGGACCGCCAAGAGGAAGCAGCAGGACACTGTTAGGAGCTTCTTACATGATAGGGGGGGGTTCGGATGGCTGTGGGGGTGCGAGCGGTGCTTCAGGCTGGGAGTGGCGGGTGGGAGTGCGTCGTGAGCGGTCCTTCGGGGTGTGGGGTGCTGGTTCGTGCGAGCGGATCCTTCGGGGTGGGGTAGCGAGCGGTCCTGCGGGGGGGGGGTGAATCGGACGTCGGGGGGGGAACTATGTAAAAAAAAATTATGTACAACGCGCCTCACGCGTAATAACGCGCAAGTGTATGCGCGATTTGTAAAAACCACGTATAACGCACGCGTTATATGCGAGAAAATACGGTAATTGTTGCTAATGGTTTATCTTTTTGTTCATAATTTGACACCTAAGTGCCTAGTGCATAGCATTCTGACATATTTCCACTTCAAAAGCTGTGTTCTGTAGATCGGGCTGACCTACATATTCCAACAGTTAGGCAATTAAGGCCAAAGGTGTCCAGGACCAGTATGTTTTCCTGTATAGGCCCTCGAGAATGGAATGAAATTCCATTGTACATATTGTCACCACCTGTGCTTCCACTGAGCTCCTTAGGCAGCCTAGCAGTAACATATGGATGGGGGAGAGTCCCTGGACATCGTGTATTTAGGTACTTTAGTTAGATTGTGAGCCTTCGGGACAGTAAGGGAATTTTTCAAGTACCTTTCTTATTTCTAATCTTAATGTATATTTTCTGTAAACCGCTTAGAACCTAACGGATGTAGCGGTATATAAGAAATAAATTACATTACATTACATTACATTACTTCAGTAAGGCTTTTGATAGTGTCACACACCGTAGGTTATTGAACAAGATGAACACGATAGGACTAGGAGAAACACTGGCTGCATGGGTAGAAGACTGGCTTAGTGGCAGACTTCAAAGGGTGATGGTAAATGGTATTCCCTCAAAAACGTCGAAAGTGACCAGTGGAGTGCCACAGGGCTCGATCTTGGGACCGATGCTATTTAATATCTTTGTAAGGGATTTGACTCAGGGACTTTGAGGCAAAATTACATTATTTGCCGATGATGCTAAACTATGCAACGTTGTGGGCAGGGCAACAGAACCTGACAGCGCAACCAGGCCCAACACTATGGAGCAGGACCTACTTTTACTGGAACAATGGTCCAGTATTTGTCAACTAAACTTTAATGCCAAAAAATGTAAGGTAGTGCATCTTGGAAGCGGAAATCCATGCAGAACATACACCTTGAACGGTGAAAACTTAACAAGAACTGTTGCAGAAAGGGACTTGTGAGTACTCATCCTGGAAGATATGAAAGCTGCCAATCAGGTAGAGAAAGCTTCAGCAAAGGCTAAACAAATGCTGGGTTGCATCAGAAGGAGCTTTATCAGTCGAAAGCCTGAAGTCATACTGCCCTTATACAGATCCATGGTGAGACCTCACCTGGAGTAGTGTGTCCAGTTTTAGAGGCCACATTATCAAAAGGATGTGAAGAGAATGGAGTCGATCCAGAGAATGGCCACTAGGATGGTCTCAGGACTTAAAGACCTCCCATATGAAGAATGTCTAAGCAGACTGCGCTTATATTCTCTCGAAGAGCGTAGAGATAGGGGGGACATGATAGAAACATTCAAATGCATCATGGGCCGCCTTGAAGTGGAGGAAGAAATCTTTTTTCTTAAGGGTCCCACGGCGACAAGAGGGCATCCGCTAAAACTTAAGGGGGGAAGATTTCATGGTGACACCAGGAAATACTTCTTCACCGAAAGGGAATGGTCTTCCACGCCAGGTGGTCGAGGTCAGTAGCGTGTTCAACTTCAAGAGATGATGGGACAAACAGGTGGGGTGCTACAGAGTTATGCTTAAAAGATGGATTCTCAAGGGATGGAGGGTTCTTGAGTGGGCAGACTTGTTGGGCTGCCGGCCCTTTTCTGCTATCATACTCTGTTTCTATGTTTCCATATGCCTTAAACTTTGGCATGAGCCCCTTTGAAGTAGGGGAACCTTTCAAATGGGACACCCCTGGGCTATCACCTAGCCCAGCTTGCATATGTTCCTTTAGAGAAATTCCCTCAGTCAGAATGGCATCAGTGAAAATTATAAGCTTTATTGGGCCACTGGCCTCAGCAACACAATGCAATCCTGGTTTCACCGGTGGCATGAAACTTTACAAACTCGCAAAGAATTCTTCAAAACAAAATATAATTCAATCTGCTCTGGGCTTTATCAAATGCAACACAGTCCTAGCATTTCTCTTCACCAGAGTCTTATAATTGTGTAGGCTATCTGACATCAGAGTCCAAAGTTCTTTCAGCTTTAATAATGTTCTGCTGAAACTGGCTAGCTGGAAACACTCACTCAGCTTGAGCTGTAGTTACCAAGCAAAAATGGAGCAGTATTCTTAGTCAGAGTTTTTATCTAACTTCAAAATCAGGTAGGGTTAATTGCCTTTCACAGGTTGCTGTAGCAAACAGATAACAGCTATAAACCTGCACGTAGGTTTGGAAACAAGAAACCAGAGCAATTCCAGGCTGTCTTTCTGCCCAGCGTTTGATTCAGCTAAGCTAAGGTTTGTACAGTAAAATATATAGGCTCTTGTGCTTTACCCAGCTATGTCATCAGGAAGCAAACTTGGCAGTTTCCAATATTACAACTTCTGCTATAACACTTTCCCCATTTATCAGCGAGACAGCAGAGAAACAGCAAGGTAAAAGAATCATTTGGACTCACAGTTCTCAGGCTATCTCCATTTGTTCTGGCTGGCTTTCAAATGGAGCACTACTCTCCTCAATCACCATAGGCCTCAGGAATATAGGATTCTGTAGGAGAGTTCACCACCATGTTCCTCTTTCATGTCCCAATCGGACTCAGCTGCCCTGGCTGCTTCCAGGCAAGGATAGCCTCACGCTGGGCTTCCTGCCTCTGCACTGCTCCTGCCTCAAGGGCTCCCCTGGTTCCTTCCTCCTCCCTCTCTAGCTCTCTACAGAGCCTCGCTTTAAGCTGAGAGAAGAAACCACTCCCCTGTAGCTTCAGAGGGGGGGAGGTTTCCTTCCCTCTGCTTGTATCATTTCTCTCAGGGAAAACTGCCTCTCATTATCCAGTGCCTTCTGCCTCCCAGGCACTGGATAATGAAAGAGCAGAGATTTCTGCTTTTGCTTAGACACTAACTTAAGTAAAGCAAAGCTTTCTTATTCTGTCTCCATGTCTTCCTCACTGCTTACAGGGTAGTCAGCTGACTTACTCTCTTGGGCACTGACCTGGTCAGCCCCTCTGCACTGGGGTTTGTATGTTTTGCTATATTTCCCTGTGATAAACCTCGGGGATGCAGTATGTTTGTCACAATATGTCAGCAGGAAAACTTGAATAATTACAAAAGATTATTAAAAATATATATTTTTTATAAGATGAAGTATGGGAATTCAATTTTAGGTTATACGTTTGAGCGGTGGTCGCTTTTTTGCTTTTACATTGTTTGTGATTTTTCTTTTGTGCATATATATTGTTCATTTTACAATTATGTATGTATTTTGCTGTGACCCACTTTGTGTGAAGTGGGATACAAATAAATAAACTATAATGACTATGAAGTCAGTTCAGAGTAGTTTACATGAGCAGCTTTGAAGAAAATATGAACATTAGCTTCAGTATTGATGGTCTAGTATATGAGTTACAATATATGAACTATAGACAAGGAGTAACATTACACTTCTGGAGTTAATGACAAAAGAGCTTAGTAATGGTGTTACATACAGAATTAGATTGTTTCTGAAATGTCCATTATACATATACACATACAAATAATTTACCTTAGTCTATCCTTTGATTGACTTAACAATTAGGAATACAATGACCCTATATCCAATCATTATGCTTATTTATATCATTAATCTCTGTAAATATATATAATAAAACTTTTAGTTGTTATTTAAATGTTTCATCATTTAAACTTCCTTTGCATATTCTCCTTAATTCAATCCTACCTTGGGCAAATTTAGGTGTCCTGATGTGTCTCCCTTAATCGCGACAGATGCCTACAGTATAAGCACCTGACTTAGGCCTTTTGGGATTTTTTTTAGAAAATATGTGTCCCAATTAGCTGTTTAAACAGTGGCATCACGCCTACTACCACCTACAATTAAGATGCCGTTTATAGTATTTTCCCCTTACTGTCTATAAAATGGTAGCAATAAGGGCTTATGAGATAATTCTGTGCTAACCAGTTAGTACACACTACAGTAGATGCACTGATTAAAGTAGGAATACCCATTCTCTGCCCCCTGACATAATTATCCCAAAATAATTTGTAGTGCATGATTTAGCATGTACTAATTTGGCAGTTACCACAGGATGCCTGAGCGTGTCCTGCAGTATGCCATTTTAAACTGTGTTAGGCTTGCTCTAGTGCCAAAGGCAGCTTAGTAGAAGGGCCTCGTTGTGACTTATTGTTTGTCTCTTGTCATGACCAAAACTTCACCTAAGATATGCCCACTTAATTTAATCTGAACAATGATCAGAGGATTCATATTAGAAATGTACTAGTGCAGCTGTTATGAGCAGCTTAGGAATTTATTCAATTTAAACACTGTGGTCCAAAAAAATCATACTTATTTTGACAGCAGTAGTATCTTAAGAATTCAGCTTCACGTTGTCAGCGGGTTCTACTCATTCTTTGTTTCCACAGAGAAAAAAAAGAGCACGTGCAGCACTTGAGGATGGTACTGTGCATGGTCATTACTCCGTTGAGGGTTATTGACTTTGACCTAACAAACCCAATTACATTTAGCCTAAATGAAGAGTTTCAAGCAAAACAGTTACTGCAAAGAAGCTAAATGTATATACACTGACAAAAGACAGGTTATTTGTGTTAGTAGAAAAAAGAAGCAACTGCTAAACAATTACCTATTATTTGAACTCAATGAAACAGACAATTAGGATCCTTAACTTAGATTACAGTAATGGAAGAGTTACTTATGGAACTATTGAAAGGCTGAAGATGTCTGAAATAAAGAGGAAACTTACCTGGGTAGTGGATGTGTTGAACAGTTTTGTGTATCTGAGAAAATCGATTAGTTCTTCCAGACCCTAGTGCTTCTATAAAGAAAGAGATTTCTTTTTTCTTTTAAACAAGGTAGGTTTTATATTAATGTAACCCAGGCAATTTCCAGATACTCAGGAAATAGCCAAAGCTGCATAAAAAATTTATTTCACTCAAATATTTCAAATAAAATAAATTTAATATGCATTTAAAATTAATAATATATTAAAGTTACCACAACTGCAGCTCAGGCAAAGTTTTTTTTTTTAATGTCCAATCGCATGCCAGTCCAGGATGGATGACTGCAGGCAAACAGGTGTTTATTTTTCTCTTCTTCTTTCTTTCTTTCTTGCTTGGGCTAGCGTTTGATGGCAGTTCTTGTTGATCCCTACTACTCTATCTATTAACAAATCAATAAAGGAAAACTCTAACTATTCCTCAAGATTCCACTTTAAACTAGCTATATAAAAGAATAGATAACTGAGATAGCCCTAAACTACATCCACCCATAATTAACTAATATTTCAATACACCTCTTATAACCCCGAAACACAAGTGCATGTCACCAAGGTTAAAATTTGGGAAAAAAAACCAAACATTGAATAAATGTTTCAGAAATACTATTATTACAACATAAATTACTCCAAACAGGATACTGGATTCTAACCAAATCTAAATTATTACTGTTCTTTGATAAATTCAAAATTTACCTTCAAAAACACAGACAACTTCTAACACACAGCTGTCTACAGAGAAAACCCACCCAAACTCAACTGCTTTCCTTGGCGGTTTAGAATACTAGCAGCACTGCTGATTTCCTGGAGAGAGAGCTGTGCTGTCCAGAATTCCAAAAGTGACATGTACAGCTCTGAATTCTTAAAGCTACAGAAATATTTTTTATAACCTTGGTTATCTAATATAATAAAATGCTAGGCCGCGCATGCGCACTCAAAAATCGTGTTCCCTGATCCGTCGCGGAAACACGAGTGCGCATGTGTGCGTTTTAAGTCACCACCTGCTCTCCACCTCGCGCCGCCATCGATCTCTGTTCCTCCTGCACCATGGCACACCAGCCATGTCCACCGCCGGCCTCGAGCTTCTGGGGGCCGGCGGCGGGAGCCGCCTGGCCGATGCTGAGGCCCCGCCTCCCGCTTCCGCAAACGGCACCGCCAGAACCGGCCCTACAAAATGCTGAGGCCCCGTCTTCCGCTTCTGCCCTACACGGCGCCGCCAGACCCGGCCCTACAAAACGGCCCTACACTCAGATCCGCACACAGGGTTGCCATGGAAACAGAGGGGATCAGGAGCTAAACAGAGATTTAAAAAAACAAACAAACAACAGTGGACAAGGACAGAGACACACAGACACTCACAGAAGGACAGGGGGCTAAAGAGACAGATTGAAAAATAACAAAACACAGAGGACAAGGAGAGAGAGACACACAGACACTCACAAAAGGACAGGGGGCTAAAGAGACAGATTGAAAAAAAATAACAAAACACTAAGGAGAGAGAGACACACAGGAAACAAATGACAAACAGACATACAGCAGCCAAGGAAACAGACAACAACAAAAAAATACAGACATACTTTTAAAGAAGAGGAGCCACATGCTGGACAGGGGGAGCAGGTAAGGAGTAAGGACTTGTAGGGGGCGAGAAAGAAAGAGAGGAAAGAAATGCTGGGTTACAAGAGTGGACAGGGGGAGCTGCTGGACAGGGGGAGCAGGGAAGAGGAACAGGGGAGCAGGGAAGAGAAACAGGGGAGCAGATAAGAAGTGCTGCTGGACAGGGGCAGCAGGGAAGAGGGACAGGGGGAGCAGGGAAGGAGTGCTGCTGGACAGGGGGAGGTAAAAGGATGGGAGAAGGCCTACTGCTGGACAGGTGGAACAGGCAAGGGGTGATGGTTGACAGCCGAGAAAAGAGAGAGACAGAAAGCGGCCAAGGGGAGAAAGAGAGAAAGAAAGAATGAAAGACAGACATACATATATTCTAGCACCCGTTAATGTAACGGGCTTAAAGACTAGTATTAAATAAGTCATCAGCATTACTGAATCTGGTTATACTGCTTTCCAGAAGTGGAGGAGTAGCCTAGTGGTTAGAGCATCTGGCTAGGGTTCAAATTTTCCTTGCCGCTTCTTATGATCTCGGGCAATTTGCTTAACCCTCCATTGCCTCAGATACAAGTTTGGATTATAAGCTCTCCAGAAACAAGGAAATATTTACTGTCATAGGCATCAGAACGGTTTGTGTTGGGAGGAGAGGGAGCTCAACCCTAAACCTCTCTAGCGCCTGGCTCCCCCACCTACCTCCTCCCCGGCTGCTCTCATTTTAAATCTTCGGGAGTGGGAGCATGCCAACAGCAGCAGGCTCACTCGTTGCCACTGCCGGCTGCCAGAAGATTTAAAATGAGAGCAGCTGAGGAAGAGGTGGGTGGGGGGAGGCGGGAGAGCCATCTCTTCTGACCTCTGACTGCCAAATTGGGGGAGGGGGTTCATGGCTAGGATTGACAGATCTTACCATTATAAAATCTGGACACCCTAGACCCACCCCCAGGCCCACCCATCTCCTCCCCAGTCCCACCCTAGCTCCTCTCCCCGCTGCCTGTTTTGGTCAGGCAGGAGGCACAGATTGCCTCCTGTCCAACGCGATTGAGAGGAGGCTTTTCAAAGCCCGGACAAAATGCTGGGTTTTGAAAAGCTGTTCGGACCCCCGGACATGTCCTTAAAAGGAGGACTAGTCTGTGGAAATCCGGATGTCTGGTAACCCTTGTCCGGGGAAACCCTTGACAACCCCTGTGGTCACTCTCATTATTACATCCATGCTTACTGTTCTTCAATGTAACTCTAAGAGAAACAGCAAAAAAAAACCCCAAAAAACAGAGGACCAGTGGAATAATGATGTCACTTGAGCCACACTCTGGTTGCAAGCTTTATCATTGACTCGATACAGCCACTTCAGTCTCCTTTTCCCAGAGATGGAAAGACACACACACAAGTACATATATAAAATGCAGCGTTGTTTTAAATGCAGTGTTGTTATATCATTTTTAATTAGGTTTTAATCTATATTAGACCCCTGATGTAGCCTGTTAGGTAAAATGCGACCATGTCAGGTGTTGATTAATAAACCTTATGTTTGAGGGCTGCTGAAAAGTTCTCAACCCAACCAACAAAGTTGAGGCAGTCTTCATCAAGTGCTATACACTTAGTCCAGTGATTTTCCCACTTTTTTTTGCTCTCAGAAAAATATGGAATGAAAAAAGTGGAAAATTGCTGAACCAATGCCAGGATTCTCCAACCAGCGCTGAAGTTGTCAGCCACCTTAAAAGTGGACGCCGATCACGTGTCAAGCACACAACGGCGCCTGTTAGAGGATCACGCCTCAAAAATCTAAATAGACCAGGACTTGCCATCAGCTGATCATGGCTAATCAGACGGAAACAGCATGGAAACTTCACATAAATGCTGATAGGTGCACTGATTAGTGCTGGGCATGCCTACTCTCTGCTCCCAAACACACCCCTGGGAAGTATCCACAGATGCCAAAAATATCATGGGATAACTGAGTGCACCCATTGGTAGTGGTTTTATACTTGTGATAAGCACACTTTACTGCAACTTAATAAAAACCCTAAGTGGACATTGCTCTTGCCTTCTGCCTTAAAGAAGGTATGTAGGGGAAAGGCAAAGGTCAGTGGGGGGTGGGTCAGGACCTTCTAGATCACCAGGATATTTTGGAGGGAGGGTTGATGATAGCATCAGAGGGCCATTACAGGGATCAGGAGGAATCCACTAGACCACCAATTCCAAAATCTCCTACCTGGAGCCGGGTAACTTGACATCTCTAGAAGTGCTACAATGCATTTCAGATTGGTGAAACCAATATGTGGGACCTTCACACTTGCTATGACTTGATGTTAAAGACCCTCTTCAAAGCACTTCTCTGCATTGGGGGTAAATAATAAATTACCATTATTATCATAATTTCAATTATTCTGTGTACTCAAGGCTTTGTACAGGGCTTGCTTGTGTGCATAACCCTTTTCTGTATTGCATACCCACAGAATTGTGTGATTAAACACCATTGACCCCGCACAAAGCCAAAACACACACTACTGCCCCTTGGTTAGAACATGTTGTTTGAGACACTGTCTTAGGTTACCTTTTTTACTGTCCAGAATGCGAGAATATTTCTTGCTAATTATCAGCAAATATATTTCATGGTATCTTTTTTTTTGCTTATAAATCCAGGGAGAACAGAAAAGACTTTAACAATACAACATGCAAAAAATAAACAGTATATATACTTTAAATATGTATGTTCTACTACAAAGAAAGCAAAATGACTTGCTAAAAAAATAGATACCTATTTCTACACTGAGAAAGCATTTGATTTCAACCTGTTATACCTTGAGTCAGTAATAAGCATAGTTTCAGACACAGCTTGATTGCAACACATATCAACCAGTGCTTTCTTTGAAATGAAACTACTTGTAGTAAACATTTGTTATGGTAAGCACATTTCAGCACAAACTTGAAAGCCATGTCAAGGAAACAAGGTGATTGAAAGTTATTGCAAAACATTTTTTTTCTATATTCTTATTATAAAAACACTGTGGCTATCCACTAAGCTTTCACATTAGCTTAAAGGTTGAATGCATAGCAAGTCATGATTTATATTCATAGCAAAGCCTCAATTTGCATAGTGTTAAATTTAAGATCATGCAAGTACTTCACTTGTCCACTTTACATCTAAATAAGATATATATTTAATGCAATTATTTCTCTTTTTTGACATTTGTTCCATTTGTGAGACAATAGCAGCTTAAGAGTGCAAGGGTAGTCAGCAAGGGACATCCTTGACCCAAGTGAACTGCCTCAATAGAGTCTGCTTATAGACTTCATGGAAGAAAATGAATTGGTTATATGGAAGAATTGGACAAAGAAGGTCAAAAGAACTGCGGGGAATTCACTTGACTATGTCCTCCCTGTGTAGGAGGATGGCTGGCAAAATTTTTAGGACATAAATCTAACGGTCACTAACTTCAAAAACTTTTAAAGGTGGTTAAACCATAAATTTCTCAGCACTTCTATTTTGTCAGACTTGGGAAAAATAAGAGAAAAAAAAAGTGTTGCATGGGAACAATGCTGTAGGAAACTGAGGCTGTGTTTGTGTTAGTACAGTTAGTACACTGTTGTCTATAAGGATTTTGCATTTACAAACAGCAAAAACAAAAACTTAGGATGACTATGTAATAAGCATTTTCAAGAATTATAAGAGAAAATGTTAAGGGGTGAATAAATGGCTAAGTGCAGAGATTTCAAGGCAAAATGAATGATACCATATGTCTATTTGATAGATTTATTCCAAATACAGCAATGATCTAAAAAAATGCCTTGTCTATTGCCTGTTTGCTTTTTTCTTTTAAAGCTGAAATGTTATGACACTACGGCAGGAGAGTTTCCATAACTACTGTGGCTGTGATAGCTACTCTGCTATCCAACAAGAGAGATCAATTAGGAAAACAAATAATTATGGAGTGATGGAACTTGGTGTTTGATCATTGCTGTATTTTAACTTTACTGAAAGCATTTTCCATTCTTAAAACTTTATAAAAGGCCTGTATAACAATGGCATAGCCAGGCAGTCAATTTTGAGTGGGCCTGAACCCTAAGTGGGCGGACATCTCTTTCTCTTTTCCCTCCTTCCTACCCTCTACCCCCACTTCATGAATCCTCTCTCTTTTCCTCCCTTCTCACCCTGTCACACATACCGGCTGACCCGGAAGCCTTCCCTCTGACACAAAACACAAATGCATCAGAGGGAAGGCTTATTGGTCAGCTGCCGGTAGCCTGTGGCTGCTGGAAGGCAGGCCTGACCCCAGTTGAAAGGTGCCTCTTCCACCGGAGTGTCCTAGAAATAAGGCCCCACCTGAGATATTTCAGATTCAGGGGAAGAGTAGAAGGTAGAGATGGAACATATAGAATTTGGGGGAGGGAGTAGGGGAAGGGAGAGATGTTGGACTCAAATGAGGGAAGGAGGGAGAGATGTAAGGAATGGAGTAAGGGAGGGAGGGAAAGATGTCAGATTTGTGAGGGACAGGGAGAGATGGATATGGGAACGGCAGAGGGAATAGAAGGACAGGGAAAGGTGGCAGAGGGGGGCAGAAGGGGGACAAAGAGAGATGGATTTGGAGGAAGACAGAGGGAGAAACAGGGAGATATGGACAAGAGGAAGGTAAAGGGGGTTAGGGAGAGGGAGAGATGGCAGAAGAGTAAAAAGGGAGAAATGGATGTGGAGTCACAAAATGTGGAGAGGGCACAATGTGGAAAGGGAAGGAGATTCAGGGGAGAGAGCAGAAGGTAGAGGAAGAGATGGAAAACTCAGGGAGAGCAGAAGAGAGAGAGGAGAAATGGACAGGGAAAGCTGATATGGACTGGAGGCTGTAAGGGGATAGGGTTAGGGGGGATATGTCAGACTTGGGGGGAGGGAGTAGAAGGGCAGAAAGGAGATATTTTCAACTTGTAGGGGGCGAGAAAGAAAGAGAGGAAAGAAATGCTGGGTTACAAGGGTGGAGTAAGTGATAGGAGGAGAGATTCTAGAAATGGTCTATCCATGTGAGAGAATTGTCAAGGAGATGAGTGAGCAGAATAATAAGTACAGGAGGGTAGAAATATTACATTACATTACATTAGGGATTTCTATTCCGCCATTACCTTGCGGTTCAAGGCGGATTACAAAAGGTTAATTTAAAAAAGACAGTATTACAATGATTAGCTAGAGAGGTGAGTTGTAGATCTTAAGAGCATTTAGAGGTCGTGTTGTTATTGCTGTTTCAGGAATTTCTTGAAAAGTGTGGTTTTTATTTCTTTTCTGAACGTCCTATAGTCTGGGAGTGGTCATCAGAAGGTTGGAGAATCTGGTTGTCCAGTCTTGCGGCTTGAGTGGCTAGGAGGCCGTCGTGTAGTTTTGTTCTTTTTACTTCTTTGATTGGGGGGGTATGAAATGGGGAGTGCGTTTTTCTGTGTCTGGTACTGGGTGCTTTGATGAGGCGATTGTTCAGGTATGATGGCTGTCTCCGTGTAGGGTTTTAAATAATATGCAGTAGAATTTGAATTGGATTCTTTCTTGGATTGGGAGCCAGTGTGAGTTGATGAAGGCTTCAGTGATGTGGTCATGTTTTTTCAATTGAGGTAGATGAGTCTCAAAGCTGTATTTTGGATTGTTTGGAGTTGTTTTATCGTAGTTGCAGGACATGGAAGGAAGAGTATGTTACAGTAGTCCAATATACCTAGTATTAGGGATTGTACTATAAGTTGGAATTGTGTTCTTATCAAAGAATTTTCGGGACTTGTCTCAGGTTTCTCATGATTGCGAATGATTTTTGAATTGTTTTATTTATTTGCGGTTGCATAGTGCAGCATCTGTCTATGGTCATGCCTAGTAGTTTTATGGTGGTTTGGATGGGGATATTTGGTTGCGTTTATGTCTAGGTTGGTTGTGGTTTGGATCTTGTCATTTTCTAGGAGGATGAATTTGGTTTTGTCTTGGTTGAGTTTAAGTTTGTGATTTTTCATCCAGGTTGTGACTGCTTCAAGTGTTTGGTGAAGTTTGTCTGTCATGGTAGGTTTCGAATGATCGTATGGGATGAGGATGGTGATGTCATCCGCATAACTATAGGAGGTTATGCCTAAATTGTCCAGATGCGTTCCTAGAGAAGCAGTGTAGAGATTGAAGAGGGTAGGGGATAGTGGAGATCCTTGTGGTACGCCGCAGGGGTTTGACCAGGATTCTGACTTTTCTTTGTTTGATTTTACACTGTAGGTTCTGAGTTTTAGGAATCCTTCAAACCAGGAGTATACTTTATCTGAGATGCCTATTGCATCTAGGATCTGTAGAAGGATGTTGTGGTCTACTAGGTCGAATGCCGCCGATAGGTCCAGTTGTATGAGTAACATTTTTTTTCCCTGTACTAAGTTGTTGTCCTGACGGTATCCATAAGGGAGCCAGTAGTGTCTCTGTGCTGAAGTTTGTTCTGAAGCCTGATTGCATGGGGTGGAGTAGGTTGTGGTCCTCTATGTTAATTGGTGAGGAGAGTTTGGCTACTAGGCCTTCTATAATTTTGACATATAGCGGAATTGAGGCTATAGGTCTAAAGTTGGATGGGAGGTTTTGTGGTGCTTTTGGGTCTTTTTGGATTGGGGGTGATGACAATTTCGCTGAGGTCAGCAGGGAATGTGCCTTCTGTGAGCGTGAATTGGATCCATTGTAGAGTTATGGTGCGGAATTTTACACTAGAGGTGTTAAGGAGATATGCTAATGGGAAACAGTTAAAAGGGAATAGGATGATCAGAAATATGAAAGCTAGGGGATGAGAGAAGGAGATAGAAAGTTAATTAGATAAAAAGTGAAAATGAATAAAGCAATGTTCACTCTAAGCTGTGTGGCTGCACACCTTTTGGTAGCAGGACACACAACAATCATACCAGGACTTCTGGCCTTACTCTGCTGCTGTCTGTGGCTTTAAGAAGAAAGAGAAACAGCTGGAAAGAAAGAGGAGGCCTACTTGGATGTCTTAGAGTCAGCCAGAACACAGGTACACACTCTTGGGAGGGGTATGAACTTGGGACACAGAAGGGAGGGAGGAGAGAGACACGTTGGGTCACAGAAGGGTAGAAGATGGGCATGATGGGACACGGGAGGGAAAGGCACATTGAAACACAGAAGGCAGGAAAGAAGAGAGCATGAACTTGGGACAAAGGAAGGAGGGAGGGGGCGTGAATTTGGGACACAGAATGGAAAAAGGGATTGTGTTGGGACCCAGAAGGGAGAGAGGGGACACAAACTTGGGACAAAAGCTGGAAGGAAGTAGGGAGGGGGCACAAACTTGGGACACAAGGGAAGAAGGGGGCATGAACTAGGGACATAGGATGGAAGGAGGGAGGGAAAGTGATGCTGAGGTGGGGAGGGAATAGAAAGGGAGAATTGTTGAACATGGGTGTGAGTGAGAAGGAAAGAGCTGGTGTACATAGGGAAAGGAAGAAAGTGGAGAATTATCTTTTTTCACATTTACATCTACTATTTTTATATTTTGCATAGTATTAGGGGACATGAGTCTCTGTTTCTGTGGTGTTGCATTGTATGCAGAGTCTGGTTACTTGACGGTTCATTTTAACTTTTGTATACATATTTCTATTTTTAATTTGTGATTACTTATTCCATATTGGGTGAAGGTGTATATGTGTTCTGTGTGCATGAAAAGGGCATGGTTTTCTTTTAGCATTGACTGTAGAGGATCAATTTGATTGTGCAAGATCTAGCTTGTTTAGGTTTACAATGGGTGTATTGATGTTCTAGTGCTCACTGCTGTGTTTAAGATGCTGCCTTTTCCAAGGTGCACCCTTGTTATGTGACTCATTATTATTACAAAAAATAACTTTTTATTATTATATAGAGGAGAGGGTTGTTAAAAATGAACAGCCCTAGCTATCATATATACTAACTACGCCACTGGATTTAATGAATATGCCTGAGATGCAAATCTTTCTCGTGCATATCCATTGAGCTTACTCCAAATACCAGCCCACTTGGTGGGCCCTGCAGGGGATGCCACAGGCAAGGGTCATGATAAGGAAAATAAAAATAGAGTGGAATAGGAATATTGGGAGAGAGATAGCTGATGCTAAATATAAGGAGGAAGAGACAGATAGAGTAATGCTGGGGATGAAAAATAACAGGGCATGGTAGATGGGGAAGAAATAGAAAAGATGGATTGTGGGGGTGTAAGAGAAGGAGAGACAGAAGAGATCCTGGATGGCTGCAGTGGAGAAAAGGGAGGAGTAGAGAGAGGAGATTTGGGATGGAAGAGGTAAAAGGAGACATGGGATGAAAAAGGGACAACACTGAATGAAAGAGAAGAGAGATAAAGAGAGGGGAAACAGTGGATGGAAGGTGGAGACACTGGTTGGTTGGAAGGAAGAGAGAGAGAGAGGGGAAGGATATACTGGATGGAATAGGAGGTCAAAGAGGATGGAAGGAAGAGAGGACAGTTAGAGAAATTCTGAGAAATATGAGGAAGAGGAAGGAGAGGTCCAGTGTGAGGGAAGAGATGGAGACCTTTAGGTAGATGTAGTAAAAAGAGGGAAATTGAAAACTTGGAAGTAGTAACGAAATCTAGAGAGAAAAACAGAAAAATAAATGGAAGAAACTGAAAGGAAAAGATCAGTACTAGAGATGGATGTAATAGAGGAAGTGAAGAAGACAGCAGAAGAGAAGAAGAGAGAATGACAAAATGACAGGAAACCCTGGCAAGACAGAGTTAAGAGAAGACAGAGGGAGACAGAAACGGGAGTCTGAAATCAGTATGAACAGAAAAATTAAATGACGAGACCACACAGGTAGAAATTTTTTTAAAAAATTTAAGATAAAGTAATGTTATAGTTGTGTTATTCTGCTCTAAAGATTAATAGGTAACATTGCAACATATGTAGATGAAAATTAAAAGAACCCTTAAGAAGCCAGACACTGCACACAATGCAACACCAGAGAAAGAGACACAGTGACTTGTGTCCTCCTGTATTGTAGAAAATATAAAAATAGCAGGTGTAAATTTTATAAACTGACATATTACAATCAGTACATCATAAATTAAATATAAATAAAAAATGGAAAATAAGGTGATAGCTTTCAATTGGGGTAACTACATTTTTCAGAGAAACAGTAGAAGGGTCCTTTCCTGATGTGTTCAAAAATGACTGTTGACGTAGGTATTACCTCTTCCCCCCCCCCCCCACACACACACACACCAACACTATAAAGAATTTAACTAAAGTTGTATTATGTGGGAAGGATCACAAGAGGGAGAGGGGGGGCCCACCTTCCTTAATTTCTGCCCTGGGCCCCACAATGTTTAAAAGCCGGCCCTGTGTTTGACCATCTGAGAACTGATGCAAATACCTACTGACAAATCTCAGGTTTTCCTATGATTTATATTGGATATAAATTTCCTTTTATCCTCACTGAAGAAAAATGTGCACACTTGCAATTCAGACATCACAATGTGCATTAAAGAATGTGCCACTTAGAAAACATATTGTTCTGCAAGGGCATACCTCTGGAAACATCTGTTTTGTGATGTTGGATAAAGTAGACAATCCCCAAATGAAAGTGATGTATAATCTCCATCTGCAACAGCAACAATGGGCTTGAACATATGAATTTGCATCAACAAAACAGCAGGATATATGTTTAATTGATTTTTTATTGCATTTATTATTTGACAGGAGGCAATTACAATGTCTCAGCTGAATAAAATAATAATAATAAAAAAACTTTAATTCACCAATTTCAGAAATAAATATTCAGTGGTTAAGAGAGCCAGCTAGGTTTACTCTGTTATCTTTAGGGGAGTATTTATCAGATCCAAAGCAGCTATGAGTGGCATTCAATAATTTATCTACCTGAGTATGACAGAAAGTAGCAAGTGTGTTGAGACAAGTCTGTGCATGTTATGACATGTTTCAAGGTTACTTATGCACAGCTACAGTTAAGTGTGAATCTAACATTTCAAGAGACAGGATGTCAGGAAAATCCTTGTGCGAATCAAGTAAGAAGCTGCTAGATTTACCCCCTCTTCTACGAAACCGCGCTAGTGTTTTTTAGTGCAGAGTGCCTTGCTGAATGGCTCGTGCTGCTCCCAATGCTCATGGGAACTCAATAAGCATCAGGAGCAGCGTGGGCCATTCAGCGCAGCTCTCTGCGCTAAAAAACACTAGAGCGGTTTCGTAGAAGAAAGGGATAGACTACCATTCAGTAATACAATTTCTAATAAAAGAAGGGAAAAAGCCAAATGAGATCAATAAACACATGACTGCAGTTTATGATGAGTTTTCCCCATCAACCTACAAAGTAAAAATTTGAAGCAAGCAGTTTAAGTGGTGTAGAGAATTCATTGAAGATGACCCTCACACTGGACGGCCTGTAGAAGCAACTTCCACAGAAATGTGCAAGAAAGCAGAGGATTATTTTTTTTTAGACAGACAAATTAAGGTTGCCAGAATAGGTGACGAAATGAGGCATCTTGGCAACTACAGTTTGGATAAGAATTCATGAAAAGTTGGCATGTCCAAGTTAGTGCAAGATGGGTTCCAAGAATGCTGGTGCCATGTCAGAAGGCCATGAGGCTCCAGTGATGTCAGGAGAACTTAGAAATGCTCTGTGAAGACCAAATTATTCTTTTTTTTATTTTTTCATTATTTGGTGACTAGATATGAGACTTGGGTCTATCACAGAGATTCTGAGTCCAAAATGGAATCAATTCAGTGGAAGCACAAGTCATCCCCCACTCCCAAAAAAGCTAAAGACAGAAAAAATCTGCACGCAAAGTCATGGCAACTATCTTCTGGGATGATGAAGAACTTTTGCTTCTGGAGTTCATACCTCACAAGACAACCATAACTGTGGAGAGTTACACCAACATAATGATTGTTTTGCGGAAGTCAATCAAGGAGAAAAGATCAGGAAAACTCAATGCAGGCATGCTGCTTCTTTGTGATAATACACCGGTGCACATGTCATGACAATCACAGGCTGCTATCCAAGGACTGGGGTTTCATCAGCTGAACCATCCACCCTACAATCCTGATCTGGCTCCCTTGGATTATTTCTTGTTCCAAGTTTTGAAGAAATCTCTTCATGATCAGTGGTTTTCAAGTGATGAAGACATCAAGGAAGCTGTGACATCCCAGTTTGAAGGTGAAACAGAAAAAATATTTTCAGAGGGATTTATTCCTTGTATTAAAGAGTACACTGAGAGTTATCACACTTTAACAACAACAACATATATATTCAAATCAAATATTTTTATAATGTGTGAGCCAGGTCCTCAGTTTACACAAGTTACCTGACAGGTCAAGCCTGTTCTCAAAAATTGTGAGCTGTATTAACCCAAAAGGGGATAATGAGTGTGTAACATCCCTGGACCTGGTGTGCTCGGTATAATAAATTCTAAATAGTGAAAATCACACTCTAAAATCATTCGAGTGTACAGTATAATGAAATACTTCTCAATGTGCTCTGACTGCAATAAGTACGCTAATGTTCACAATCAAACTGGAGGTCAAACTGTCCAACCAATTTTCTCCCAGGTCCAGGGATATTACATGCTCATTAACCCCCTTTGGGTTAACACAGCTCACAATTTTTGAGAACAGGCTCGTCCTGTCAGGTAAGTTGTGTAAACTAAGGACCTGGCTCACACATTATAAAAATATTTGATTTGAATATATATGTTGTTATTGGAGTGTGATATCTCCCATTGTACTCTCTAATACAAGGAAGAATTCTTGTTTAAATTATCATAGAATTCCATGAGCATAGGAGCAGTGTCAAAGCATTTAGCATTTGAGTTTTAGGCTCAGACTTGGACTCCCAGAGAGGGAGATCAGAGGGACAGATACCATTCTTCTCTGGGGGGCCAGAGGATAGAGGGAGGGGACAATGCAAGGAGGGCAGCTACATGCAGGCCAAGGAGCTTATAGGGGACTGTGTATGTTTTGGTATTTACATAGTCACCTGAGGCACACTCTCATGCACCAGATGAGTTGGGAATTCTCCAGGTGCACATGCCTATAATAGCACCACAGGTTGTTGGAGAATGAAGTCAGGTGATTGGCCTTCTTGGCTTCATATACATGATTCATGGTTAGGACATACTGTGCAATGTTCCTCACAGGGCCTGGGAGGGTTGGCAACAGGCTGCTACCAATGGACGATACAGCATAGAGAGGTTGTGAGATGGGGTGGTCCTGGGGCTCAAGGGTGGGGTGACAACCTCTATGTGGAGCATTTACACTGTTCCTGGGAAGGGGGAGGGGTGGTCACAGGGACAGGCAGGTATGGTTTGCAATGGCTCACTTTACTTTGGGGAGCTGCTTTTAACATTGCTAGCAATGTGTAAGTGTGGGTTGGGAAAGGATAGGAAAGTGGTGGACAGGGGAAATTGTGCTTTGCATAGTGCTTTTTTTATTTTTCCTTTGTAAGGACTAAAGCAGTCTGAGTGGTGTTGTGCAGTATTTTCAAAACATTTTGGATATTTCCCTTTATATTTGATTATGGGTCAGTTCTTTGTAGGCATTTTGCAGGTAACGTTTATCCCTGCATTTGGTCTTCATATTGAAAATGCCACTCTGTATCTACCATATTGTTTCTACTAATAGCCCACCTCTAATAAAGCCCTCTCCCTTGTTTCAGCAATGAAAAAACTCTATAAATTTTAAATTTCATCTTAATGCCAAATTTAAATTCCTCCCCTCCCACCCACTTCCAGAATTTGGAATTACTTGCCCTAACTACATCTCTCTTCTTTTTTTTTTGTTTATCATATTTATTTGTTACATAACAAAATATAAATCTTTACTTATATACCGCAAAAGCCTTTCGGTTCTAGGCGGTTTACAGGAAAAATGGCAAAAAAATCAAGCAAAATGTCTTTAGAAATTTTTCATTAATTTAGTCCACATTACTGCGGTTGTCTTGTTCCTTAATAGGCAAAGAAACATTATTAAGTAAACATTCTAAATATTATTATTTCAACAGACAGGCAACAAAAAAGAATACATTTTAAAGTCACTTATTATCATCGACCACTCACTATATTAGTTTCTGAAAATATTCTTACGTAAAGGTTTATCTTTAAGAAAAATTTCCAATTCGGATGGGTCCACAAATATACAGTATACTTATTATTTCCATAAGAAACCAAACATTTGTATGGAAATCTAAGAGAAAATGTAGTTCCCACGGCCAAAACCCTCTCTTCTTCTTCTCATGGTTATGGGCACTGGGATGGTGTTGGGCATTCAGCATGCACAGATGCTCAAGACCCTGAAAATATGCTGATGCTTAAGTCAATAAAACACAGAAGATGAAGAGTGGGATTCTTTTTTTAAATTTATTTATTTATAATTTTTCCAAAACATTTCAAGAAAACAAACTTCCTGTTACAGAAATACGGGAAATAAAACTTTTGGGGTATACAACTTAATTGTTTCAAAGTATAATCGAATCTCCTTCCTTAGACCTCAAATGGTGGGGGGGGAATAGCCCAAAGTAAGAGAAGTGCATTTATCAAACTGAAAAATATTTAAAGGAAAGGCAATAACACAAGTTTGCTATCTAAATTTAGGGCTCCTTTTTTCAAGGTATGCTATGGGGGTTAGCGCGTCGGACATTTCATCACGCGCTAAGCCCCGCGGCAAGCCAAAAACATAATGCCTTGTCAATGGAGGCATTAGCGACTAGCGCGGTAGGCGGTTAACGCGCGGAATACCGCTCGTTCAACCGCCTGCCGCACCTTGATAAAAGGTGTCCTTAAACACTGTGTCTACTTCAGGCTATCTTTTTCAACTCCAGGAATGACTTTAATTGGTCAAGAAGAAAAAAATACATATTTAATTTGTGCATACTTTATAACACACTTGCAGGGGTAAGCTATTAGGAAAGAGGCTCCCAGAGATGTTTCCTCCTTTCCTGCGTTATCTTAGAAGCATCTAAGTATGCCCATATTCTTTTACCATAGAATAAAGTTTTAGAAAATTGAGGGCTCCTTTAACAAAGGTGCGCTAACGTTGTTAGCCCACACACTGGATTAGCGCGTGCTAGCTGAAAAACTACCACCTGCTCAAGAGGAGGCGGTAGCGGCTAGCATGCGCAGCATTTTAGTGTGCGCTATTCCGCATGTTAAAGCCCTAATTCACCTTTGTAAAAGAAGCCCTTAAAGTATTGTTTCATAAATGAGTCCAAGTCTTGTTGGAACACAAAAGATATCAATAATGCTGTTCTTTCTGCTGATTCTGAGATGGACTCTTCAAGAATGGCTGAGGATTGAACATTTTTAAAGTCAATCTGTGAGGATTAAACATTATCTTCCATAGTCTCCTGGGATTTCTTTGTAGAAGATGGAAGATAATAAATTTTGTTCAATGGAGGAATACGTTCTGAGGAATATTTCAAAACTTCCAATAAATACTTTTTAAACATGTCATATGGGGAAATTCCAGAAGATTTAGGAAAGTTCAAAACTTTAATATTTAAACAACGATTGAAATTCTCAATATTTTCAATTTTTCAGTGCAATAAGGCACTTTCATTTATCGCAACAGCTCTATGAGCCTGAAGAGATTGCACCTCCTCCTGCATTTTTGTAATTGAATTTTTAGTTTCCAGGTTAGTTTGTTCAAAAGCTTTAGTCATGGTATCCAATTTTGCTGAAAGGGCTTTTACCTCTTCATTCGTCTTCATAGCCGATAAGTCCAATTTCTGGAGTGTCCTCAGAATAGCGTTCAATGTATCCTCACCAATGGGAAGAAACTCCCCTGAGCTGACTTGCAGCGGCAGAAGCTCATCTGCCGAGGAACCTGCCTCAATGAAAGCATCCAGGACAACTTCGGCACCGGAGCCTTCCACTTCCAGGGCAGCAGCGTCAGCCGGACAGGGAGGCGGGGGCAACAGTTTGCAGGCGAAACTAGTGATTTCATGCCCCAGTAAGATCGAGCCTTCTCCACTCTTTCTCGCAGCAGGGCTCAATTTGCTCGATCGTAGACAAACAGCTGGCAGATAATGCTCCAACGTTGGCTGAGTTGGGGTAAGTGAGGGCGTTGAGGAAGTAGGCGCCTTCACACTTCCCTTTCTTTTGGTATGCAGCATTTTGGAAGAGGTGATTCGGTGAGCGTCGGGATCGATCTTAACACCGCCAGTTAACGCGCCGCCATCTTGCCCACACTCCCATCTTAAAGCATTTTAGTCAATTGCTTTGCATAGCAAAAGTGGGATTCTTTAGGAATAACCTCAACACAAACTAAATCCCACTAAAGGGTATTTGAAAGGGATTATGGAGTAAAATGGTCTCAGTAACCCACTTGGATAGGGATAATTCAATCCCAGGATATTTCCATCCATTGCCAAGTCATTCAGGTTTTAAGATTACCATCACTGACCAAATTACCTCCTCCTCCTTATTTGTGTTACCAATTTTTACTGTGAATCACTAGGCACGTTAATAATAAATGTGAAAGAAGGATAGTCGTATATATTCTCTCAAACACAATAGGACGTAATCCCACTGCTAACAGTGCTTCTTTCAAAAATTGCTTTTATAATTACCTCTTTGGGTCCTCAGAGGGCCACCACACACTCAAATCATTTCATTGTGTGGGGCTTTATGCTCCCATTCGTCATTGGGCCCATACTTCTTATTTAAACTTTTTAAGGTAGTGTTGAATATAAATATAAATACTAAAGTACTTAGCTTTAGGTTATAACGTTATTCGGGGGGGTAGAAATATCCGCCAACATGTTTCGCCCTTACAACTCAGGGCTTTAATCAAGACTCCCTCACCCTAAATGGATAAAGAAAGACAAGCCTAAGTATCATATGAACCCTAAAGCCTATAATCAGTTAAATATAAGTTCAAACTCTTACCGTTCGTTGTTGTTTAGTAATCATTTTACTGCCACCATCACGTCGCTAGCATAATGGCGGACTTATTCAGTGTCAGCTGATTTATACGTGAGCCAGACGTCAGCGTCCTCAACCGTAAAGACGTTGAGGGCTGACGTCATACTCTGGTCAATCTAATCGAATTATATCTATATTATATAAAGTAGTGGATGATGAACAGAACCCCCAGGGGCACTCGTCATAAATAGGGAAGCCCATTCCAACTCGTTATTAAGACCCCTTGGTACCACTGTATTAGGCGATAAATCCATCGTTGTTCAATATGGTTCAGCCTTCCTTCCCAATCTCCTTCTAAATCTGTCTCTCAGGTATATGATCTATGATCCTCCATTTAATGTGCTCAATATCATGTCCTTTATCCAGCCAATGTTGGACTATGGGGGCTTGCATCGTACCAGTGTTAATACGAGATTTATGCTCGTTTTAAACCGCATGTTAATGGCTCTTTTAGTGCGCCCCACGTATACTAAATTACATGGGCACACAATTACGTATATAACCCTTTTAGTTTTGCAAGTGGTGTCTGACTTAGATTTTATTATATTGCCTAATTGGGGGTCTTTCCATTGAGACCCTTCAAACGTAGATTCGCACCATTGACATTGATGGCAACTGGTATGTTTATACTCTTTTTTATTATCATAATGGTTATCGAATTTGCGCAAAGCCTGACCTATGGTTTTACCTCTGCGATATGCAAACAAGGGAAGTTCCGTAAAACATTGATGGAGATTTAATATATGCCAGTATTGTTTAATGTACGAAATCAATATCCCTGACGCTTTTGAATAAGGAAGGACACAAACAATTCGTCCCTCTTCCTGTGTCTTGGGATTATCCATGAGGAGCAATTCCCTTTGTGCATAACGGGCCCTACAATAGGCCTGTTTGACTGATCTTTTGGGGTACCCCCGCTCAAGGAACCTCCCCTCTAAATCTTTAGCTGCTTTTTTAAATTCCAACATTGTGGAGCAGACTCTCCTAGCTCTTAGGTATTGGCTAATGGGGAGACTAAACTTGAGATGAAAAGGGTGATAGCTGTCAAAATGCAGTAGCGTGTTACGCGCCACCTCCTTTCTATATAAAGTGGTTTCAAATTTAAGATGTTGCCTGCTTATTGATATGTCCAAAAATTCGATCTTATCAGAACTATAGTGTGGAACAAACTGTAAATTTGGGTTTATTGTGTTAATCCAAGCAAAGAAGTCTAGTAAGCTTGTCTCTGTACCCTCCCATAAAAAGAAAATATCATCCAAATAGCGTTTCCATAATGGAATACATTTGAAAAATTCCGAGGGATAAATATACTCTACCTCAAATTTATCCATGTAGAGGGTGGCTATGGAGGGAGCCAAAGTGGCCCCCATAGCCACCCCCTCTACCTGTTGAAAAAAGAGACCATTATACTGGAAAAAACTGTGTTTTTAAAACCCACTTAGCTAACTGGATTCAGAAAAGGAGTTAGTATTCTAAGGTGTTTCACATCTATTATTCATTACCCCCTCAATAATCAATAAAGCCTCGTCCTGTGGTATTTTTGTGTAGAGTGATACTACATCAAGAGTAGCCAAAAAAGATTTCCCCTTCAGAAACTATACTTTCCTGAAGAATCTTAATAAATGGGAAAGAATCTTTAAGGTAAGAGCCAACTTTAGCAGCTTCTTCCCTAAGAAAAACGTCCAAAAATTGGAAAGGGGTTCAAGCAAACTATTTCTGGTGTTGACTATAGGTCTCCCAGGAGGATTTTCAAGACTTTTATGTATTTTGGGGACGAAGCGAATAGAGGGGATCCTCGGATATTTTTCCAACAGGAATTGATATTCTTTAAGAGTTATATGCTCAAGTTCATAATGTTGGGGTAATGAAAGTAAAAATATCTTTCATAAGTGGACCGTTGGATTTTCGGATAACTTATTGTATGCCACCGTATCATTAAGTTGTCGTTCTGCTTCCGCTTGTATAGTATTGAATGTCCTGAATAACTATCGAGCCCCCCTTGTCAGCTTTCGTGATGACAATCTGATCCATGTCTCTAAGTTGACAAATCGCAAGGTGTTGTTGATAGGATAAATTATATTGATTTTTCAAAGATTTTGATGATTTTTCAAATTTAGTGATACCTTCCAACACCAGATCTTTAAAAGTGGTTAGGATAGGGTCCATTATTCCAGGGGGAACCCATTTGGATTCCTTTTTTATAATTGAAGAGTCTGTATCTATAAAGGTCTCTGTTGTGGATTGAAAGAATATTTTAAGACTCAATTTTCTAATAAACTTATGGAACGCTATTTTTAATTGAAAAAAATCAGGTTTTGTCTGAATCACATAACTAAGTCCGAGTTGCAAGACTTCCATTTGGCTAGATGTTAATACAGTCGAGGGGGAGAGATTAGTGACTAGGGAGGTGGTTTGGTTTTTGCTCCTCTGCCTCTCGCCTGACCGCGTCCTCTGTTCCTGGACCTGGTGTTCTGCGTCCTCAGGGGTTGATGAGCTTCGTCCCCCGACATCCGTCCGGTGGAAGAATCCCCGACTCACCGCTGGTTCCCATCCGATTCATCCGTAGAAGCTTCAAAGGCCACTTTCTTCCTGATTTGAACTGGGTTCTGTCTCTTGCTCCAGTTATAGACCTTCCCTGCCATGTAGTCTCTCTCGTCCCTCTTCCATTTTTTTATTTTTGTCTGTTTTATAGATTCTCTAAGTTGCTGTAACGAATCGTTAAATTCTTTAAGCTTGCTATCATATTCTTCCTTTTCCATCTTAATCAATAATTCTTTCTCAATATCCACAATTTTAACCTTTAAATCGTGTTCAATACCCGTAGTTGTTTCCACCAATAGTATCATTAGGTCTCGGGAACATCGATTGAGTATCCCCACCCATTTATCCATGAAACTTTTGTCCATACCCATAAGCATGGGTTCCTTAAGGATCCGTAATCCTCGAGGGATCATCGCTTTTTTAAGGTACTGCACTAACGTGCTACCATGTAACTCCGCTCTAATTAAGTCTCTTCTGAGTGAGCTCCCATTCTTCCCATGAAGGTGATCCTGGGGATTCTGCAACATCATCCAATAAAGCTGGTCTAGTCAATATTGACCTAAATTGTTCATCCGTATATCCTATGAACTCAGTATCTTCTTGTGCCATTTTAATCATAAAATGAATCACTAGGCACGTTGATAATAAATGTGAAAGAAGGATAGTCGTATATATTCTCTCAAACACAATAGGACGTAATCCCACTGCTAACAGTGCTTCTTTCAAAAATTGCTTTTATAATTACCTCTTTGGGTCCTCAGAGGGCCACCACACACTCAAATCATTTCATTGTGTGGGGCTTTATGCTCCCATTCGTCATTGGGCCCATACTTCTTATTTAAACTTTTTAAGGTAGTGTTGAATATAAATATAAATACTAAAGTACTTAGCTTTAGGTTAAACGTTATTCGGGGGGGTAGAAATATCCGCCAACATGTTTCGCCCTTACAACTCAGGGCTTTATCAAGACTCCCTCACCCTAAATGGATAAAGAAAGACAAGCCTAAGTATCATATGAACCCTAAAGCCTATAATCAGTTAAATATAAGTTCAAACTCTTACCGTTCGTTGTGTTTAGTAATCATTTTACTGCCACCATCACGTCGCTAGCGTAATGGCGGACTTATTCAGTGTCAGCTGATTTATACGTGAGCCAGACGTCAGCGTCTCAACCGTAAAGACGTTGAGGGCTGACGTCATACTCTGGTCAATCTAATCGATTATATCTATACCTTAGAATACCTAACTCCTTTCTGAACCAGTTAGCTAAGTGGGTTTTAAAACACAGTTTTTTCCAGTATAATGGTCTCTTTTTTCAACAGGTAGAGGGGGTGGCTATGGGGGCCACTTTGGCTCCCTCCATAGCCACCCTCTACATGGATAAATTTGAGGTAGAGTATATTTATCCCTCGGAATTTTTCAAATGTATTCCATTATGGAAACGCTATTTGGATGATATTTTCTTTTTATGGGAGGGTACAGAGACAAGCTTACTAGACTTCTTTGCTTGGATTAACACAATAAACCCAAATTTACAGTTTGTTCCACACTATAGTTCTGATAAGATCGAATTTTTGGACATATCAATAAGCAGGCAACATCTTAAATTTGAAACCACTTTATATAGAAAGGAGGTGGCGCGTAACACGCTACTGCATTTTGACAGCTATCACCCTTTTCATCTCAAGTTTAGTCTCCCCATTAGCCAATACCTAAGAGCTAGGAGAGTCTGCTCCACAATGTTGGAATTTAAAAAAGCAGCTAAAGATTTAGAGGGGAGGTTCCTTGAGCGGGGGTACCCCAAAAGATCAGTCAAACAGGCCTATTGTAGGGCCCGTTATGCACAAAGGGAATTGCTCCTCATGGATAATCCCAAGACACAGGAAGAGGGACGAATTGTTTGTGTCCTTCCTTATTCAAAAGCGTCAGGGATATTGATTTCGTACATTAAACAATACTGGCATATATTAAATCTCCATCAATGTTTTACGGAACTTCCCTTGTTTGCATATCGCAGAGGTAAAACCATAGGTCAGGCTTTGCGCAAATTCGATAACCATTATGATAATAAAAAAGAGTATAAACATACCAGTTGCCATCAATGTCAATGGTGCGAATCTACGTTTGAAGGGTCTCAATGGAAAGACCCCCAATTAGGCAATATAATAAAATCTAAGTCAGACACCACTTGCAAAACTAAAAGGGTTATATACGTAATTGTGTGCCCATGTAATTTAGTATACGTGGGGCGCACTAAAAGAGCCATTAACATGCGGTTAAACGAGCATAAATCTCGTATTAACACTGGTACGATGCAAGCCCCCATAGTCCAACATTGGCTGGATAAAGGACATGATATTGAGCACATTAAATGGAGGATCATAGATCATATACCTGAGACAGATTTAGAAGGAGATTGGGAAGGAAGGCTGAACCATATTGAACAACGATGGATTTATCGCCTAAATACAGTGGTACCAAGGGGTCTTAATAACGAGTTGGAATGGGCTTCCCTATTATGACGAGTGCCCCTGGGGGTTCTGTTCATCATCCACTACTTTATATAATATAGATATAATCGATTAGATTGACCAGAGTATGACGTCAGCCCTCAACGTCTTTACGGTTGAGACGCTGACGTCTGGCTCACGTATAAATCAGCTGACACTGAATAAGTCCGCCATTACGCTAGCGACGTGATGGTGGCAGTAAAATGATTACTAAACACAACGAACGGTAAGAGTTTGAACTTATATTTAACTGATTATAGGCTTTAGGGTTCATATGATACTTAGGCTTGTCTTTCTTTATCCATTTAGGGTGAGGGAGTCTTGATAAAGCCCTGAGTTGTAAGGGCGAAACATGTTGGCGGATATTTCTACCCCCCCGAATAACGTTTAACCTAAAGCTAAGTACTTTAGTATTTATATTTATATTCAACACTACCTTAAAAGTTTAAATAAGAAGTATGGGCCCAATGACGAATGGGAGCATAAAGCCCCACACAATGAAATGATTTGAGTGTGTGGTGGCCCTCTGAGGACCCAAAGAGGTAATTATAAAAGCAATTTTTGAAAGAAGCACTGTTAGCAGTGGGATTACGTCCTATTGTGTTTGAGAGAATATATACCAATTTTTACTGTATCATAAATTCATTTTTTTTTTAATTTTTCTTTTTATACACAGAAAATCAACACTTATCTTTAAAGTGTGCAGAGTATTGACAAGTCCAATAGGGACCCATTTTGCCGCTACCACGGCTTTTTCAAGGGTTCTCAGGATCCTTTATTCAGGATTGTAAAAAAAGGATCCTGAGAATTCTTTAGTGGGATTTATTAGTATTGAGCTGATGCTTAACTTCCCACACCAACCCATAACCATGAAAAAAGGTAAGAAGAAAGGTCCAGTTGTCACAGAGGGGTGAAGGATGGAGAAGAACAATTACAGTTACTGGGGGGGGGAGCACAGTAGAGATAAAAAAATGGTGTCTATTTTATAGCCCACCCTAGATTCCAGAAAACCTATTGTTTCTAATAATATCTTGGACATTTAGCGAGAGAAATAGATAGAAATATTTTTCATGCTGCAAGAGTCCTAAGATTTGAATAACACTACTCCTTTCCAAGACTGGTGGAAGGCCTGACTTGAGCTCCACAGCTTCATTTCATATCTATTGAATCAATTTTTGAAACTGAAACATTTCTACATCAGAAGAAAATATCCTAGAATCTAGCTCTAACAAACTGCCTTTTTCTGTTCTATCACAATATACTTTAAACATGTTTGTAGAAATTGTCTTCTTTATTGAAACCCAGCAGAGTGGCATGGAAGAAAAATAAGAGCAATTTTTGTTTTCAGGACAACCCTGTAGGTTTGGGGGGGTTTTTTTGTTTGTTTTTAACAAATGCATGTAATAATCTCTAGATTCTCATCAATAAAATGCATGTCCTTTATCTTATCAATAAAGTGACTCTGCATAAGGGGAATGAATAGCAATGGGTATACATATTATAATGAAGGTGAGCATATATAATGTGATTCATTGTAAGGATCAGTCTAAAAAGCTAACGTAGAAAAGGGCTTATTTGATTTTTTTCCCCATGATGTGTGAGACCTCTGAGTAACCTGCTGCCAAAACTGATTCCAGATCCCAAACTTGTCTGACTTGAGCTCCCTGGTGGTTTCAATGTCATTACAGGGAAAGTACAGAACAGAAAAGGGATGGCATATTTCCCAGATAAAACAGGAGATCTTAAAGCAATCAATAAGCAGTGGACATAAAATGCAAAGATTGGGCATTTGCACTGAAAGATAATGCTAAAGTGTGTTTTATTTAAGCATGTGACAGGCATAAGAAATGACTGTCTTTTCAGATTTCAGTTTCAAGCGGCCTGATTTCAATCTGCTCATGCTTAGAGAAGAGAAAAAAATTAATTTTCCATGCCGGAAGATCTTATGTCGTTTGGTTCCACAGGTCACAGAACAACTGAAAAATTTAATCAAAAGGATAATACTGTGTCTTGTTGGTCAAAGAAAGGAACAATTTTATCAGTGTTGCCCTGTAAGGAAGAATTAACATACAAGATGCCACTGTACAAGGGCTAGGCACCATTTGCATATGTAAAAAAGTGGCTTACAATTGTAAATGAGCATACACAGGTAAGTATGCTCCCAGTTTTGACTGGGGGCACACAACACTGGCTGAGCCAGTAAGTTTGGTAGGGTAGGAAGGATAAGGCTTAATTTAATTTAGCGAGGAAGGGTTGTGGAGTCAGGAGGAGAGGAGAAAAGGTCTAGGATTGGTGAAGGAGGTGGTGGGTTTAGCAGGATTGGTGGGTTAGTGAGGAGGTAGGTAGGCTTTGTGTGTGGAGAAGAGAGAGAGGATTGGTGGAAGTTTTTGTGAGGATTGGGGATATAGGAGTGCTTTGGCGGGATCGTGGTATTTTTGGTTTGGGAGGGAAGTTGGAAGGGTGCAGGTTTGAGGGGAAAGTTGTTTCCCGCCCCTCCCCTTCTCTTTTTGTGTTGGGCATTTTGGGGGTTGGAGTTTTTGGTTTTGGAGGGTGGTCTGGGTGGTCACAGTTTTATTGGCAGAGATATGATGTTTTGGGGAAAATCTTTGGATCGGTGTAGCTATAGAAAGAATGGGGGATCTGTTTTTTCAAGCTGCTCATATGTGATACCACCATGGGTGGCGGCAGGGCTCCACGGCACTGCGAGCCTTGCTGGAATGGGGAATTGGGAATGTGGGACATTTTTGTTAAGGGAGCTATTTCATCACCGAATAGCTCCAGGGGGTTGTGATTGTTGTTATGCTTCACTGTTTTTTCATGTTTGTTATCACCGATGGATTTATGGAAGTGTTGAGAAAAGATGAATAAAACTGCGGCCCAATTTTTGCCACTAAGGGCTCCTTTTACTAAGGTGCGCTAAACGCTAACGCCTCCATACAGCTTGCGTTAGTATTTTTTGTTTAGCGCGGGGTTTGCACGTGCTAATCTTTAGTGCGTGCTAAAAACGCTAGCGTACCTTTGTAAAAGGAGCCCTAAATGATTGGTGTCATTATTGTGTGATGGGAGTTATGATAAAATAGTGTGAATGACAGTATTAGTAGTTATTTAGAAATTCACCAGTTAAACACATACCTGCAGCTAGCAAATTCAAAAGGATACAACCGGGGCATGATACAGGTGGAGGGGCATAATAAAAAAAACGTCTAAGTCCTCTTTTGGCCTAAGGCCTTAAACGTTGAAAGTAGAAGCAGGGAAAATGTCCATAATAAAAAAAAAACGTCCAAATGGAGGTTTTTATGATAATGGCATGCCTCTACATTCAGCTGTTTAAACACCCAGACCACCACTACGTCTACACTTATCCCCCCACGACGTCTACACTTATACCCCATAATGAATCAAAAAAACGCCTAAGCCCCAAACGTCCAACACAAGGGCTTTTAGGCGAAGGAGGAGCCAGTCCTTCACCTAAAAGCTGGATTCTGTAACCGGTGTCAGTCAAAAACAACACCGGTTACAGAATCCACACCAATCCCCCCCCCCCCCGACACGACATTGGGGCAGGAGGGAACCCAAGCCCTCCTGCCCCGTGGCACCGCCCTCCCACGATTACTTTCAGAGCAAAAAGGAGCCGAAGCCCTCTTGCCCCATGGCACCCCGATGTTCCCCGACGACATCAAGGCAAGAGGGAGCCCAAGCCCTCTTGCCCCGTGGCACCCTGACGTTCCCCGACGACATCGGGGCAAGAGGGAGCCCAAGCCCTCCTGCCCTGGGCACCCGCGGCACCCCCCGATTATGATCAGGCCAGGAGGGAGCCCAAGCCCTCTTGGCCTCTCGCCCCCCACCCCCCTACACGATCGGGCAGGAGGGAGCCCAACCCCTCCTGCCCAGGCAGACCCCCTACCCCCACCCCCCACTATAATACGGGCAGGAGGGATCCCAGACCCTCCTGCCCTCGACACAACCCCCCCAATGACTGCCACCCCGAACTCCCGATCGGCCCCCCCTGCTGACCCACAACTCCCCGCCGACCCCATGACCCCCCACCCCCAATCCCACCCCATACCTGTAAAATGTTGGCCGGACGGACGGATGCCAAACCTGCCCGTCCGGCAGGCTAGAAGGTTGCAGAATAGGGCTGGATTGGCCCAGGCATCTGAAACCCCACCCATAGGTGGGGCCTAAGGCAATTAGATTAGGCCTAGGAGTCTTAGGCCCCTCCTGTAGACGGGGACTTATGCACATGGGCATCGCGGTAGGGAAGATGAGGCATCTCTCCTGCAGCGATCATTGCTATAGGGGGTAGGCAGGTTGCTGGGGCCGCTGAGCTGATCGCAGCAGCCACGATCATCTCAGCGGCCCCTTTTTCGGCACTTAGACTGTTTTGACTTTGTCTAAGTCAAAACATATAAGTGCTGACTAGGCAACCTGCCTAAGGTTTTGGTTATTCCTGCTGCACGCCTAGGTGTAGGTTGGCCCACCTCCCTCCCACCGCCTGCCCTTTCCCCTCCTCTAAACACGCCTCTTTTCTCTCTGTGCGTTTAGTGGCAGGGAAAGGCCTAAGCTGGTTTTAGATACGTCTAAAACCAGCTTTGATTATGGATACTTGGACGATCAGGCTTTTTGATCGTCCAAGTAGCCATTTAGGACACTTTATAGATGTTTTTTTTGGGGGGGGTTTATTATGAACCCCGTAGCCTTTAACTCCCCAATTTTTTTAAAAAAAATACCACAAATATTGCATGCAATTTTGGTCACCAAATTGCATGAACAATTTAGCTGAATAACAAACTAATGCCAATAATTGGCATTTTAACAAGCAATTAGAGTCAATTAAGGGTTACGTGTGTAAATTTAGTTGTGGGATCTATGCCTATATTTTAAACATTAGTCAAAAAAGGGGTACAGAAATGGGCAGGGAATAGGCAGAACGGGGACATTGCTTTAGATTATGCCATACAGTTACAGAATTGGGACATTTGCACCACATTTTTGTTGGTGCACATGACCACACCTAAATTTAATCAGATTTCCTGGGCATAGCAATTTCTTCATTCCTCGGAGCAAAATTTATTAGTAATCCCAGCCTTGAACCATATTAATACTAGAAGAAACACTATTTTTTCAGTAGTTGCCCGAACCTCTGGAACTCAGCACCAAATGATCTTAGAGAGATAACTAATCTTGAGAAATTTAAATCTTTCCTTAAGACATTCCTTGTTAAAGATGCCTTTCAAATGTAAATGTCCTTTTAAGGATATTTATTTTTAAAAAATACACAAAACTTATTATCTTCTACAAGTCCACTTCTATTGGACTTGCCTGTTTTTAACCCCACCCTTTTGTTTATACCTTTATATCTTACTTTTCTTTCAGCATTGTAGTTCTCCCCTTCTTTTCCACTCGTACCCATTTGTCCAGTTGTTTATTTCATTGTTTTTATCTAATCGTGTATGTTTATTTTATTAAAGTTATGTTAAATTTATATTATATGCTTTTACCCTATTTTTAAATGTATAACCACCTTGAAATAAATGATAAGGTGATATATCAAAATTTTAATAAACTTGAACTTAAAACATTAGTGCTATTTTATAAACTGTGCCTAAATTGGCTAAGAAGCCCACTTTATACCTATGCCATAACTATGGGCCTCTTAGCTTTAACGGTGTGATAAGCTTCAGTAGAAGGACTCCTTAATTTGTTCTCTTTACCTGTGCAGTTTTGCTAAATTTGATGCTGTTTTAAATCCATTTACTGTACATGTATCTGGAAATAGCAAGATCAACCCCCTCTTTTACTAAGGTGCGTTGTGCTTTTTAGCGCACGATAAATATTAGGGCTCACTAATCACATGCTAACAGCTAATGAATGCATGTTATTCTATGGACGCATTAGCGGTTAGCACACACGTTGATTTAGCGCACACTAAACATGCGCTAAAACGCTTAGCGCACCTTAGTAAAAGAGGGCCCAAGTACTCTTGAGTGCCATTTATAGAGTAGTGTTTAGTGCTAATTTTTATCAGTGCTAATTTTTTGATGCCATGCACAGAATTTAGTCCTTAATGTGTAAAAAGCACCAAAGTAATACAATACTTCTATTAGAGATCATGGAAGCCATTTTTAGAGGCATTTACTAGAAGCAAGAGCTATTAAGATTCACTCCTTCCCCCATTGCCACCACTGGACCATCAAATATTTCATGTAAGCTGTTGTGGGGTAGGTGGAGTAATGGAAGGTTAAGAGGAATATGGATGTGTGAATGCAAGTGGATATGGACTTGTAAGTAAGGGAGGGGGACCCAAAATAGGGGCTTGTGTGAATCTGTGGGAGTGTGGGGGAGAGAGAGAAGATCAGAAGGGGGGGGGAATTATGCACTTCCTGGAAGGTAGGAGAAAGAGAACGGGCTGGCACATTTGGGCAAAATCCTGATGTGAACTCTTTTAAAAAGCCCTTGTTGGATTCTACCCGCCCTTTCAACTATTGTCCTGTCTCCCTCCTCCCCTTCTTATCCAAACTTACTTGAACGTGCTGTTCACCACTGTTGTCTTGACTTTTATCTCAGGCTATCCTTGACCACCTTCAATCAGGCTTTCGGCCTCTTCATTCTATAGAAACTGCCCTTAGGAAAGTCTCAAATGAACTTCTCCTGGCCATATCCAAAGCCTCTATTCCATCCTTATCTTTCTTTATCTATCTGCAGCTTTTCACTATAAATCACCACCTACTCATTGATATACTGTCCTCCCTTGGATTTTAGGGCTCTGCTATCACATAGTTTTCTTCCTATCTTTCCCATCACATCTTTAGCGTATGCTGTGGTGGATCCTCTTCCACTGCCATCCTTCTGTTGGCCAGTATGCCTCAGGGCTCTATCTTGGAACCACTTATTTTTTTCAGTTACATTTCTTCCTATGGTGCTCTAATATCATCCCATAGCTTTCAGCATCACCTCTATGTCGACTCATAGATCTATCTCTCTACACCTGAAATCTGGTTTCAGCCTGCTTGTCTGACATCCCTACCTGGATGGCATGATGCCATCTAAAATTAAACATGTCCAAGACTGAGCTCCTTGTCTTTCCACCTAAACCTATGTCCTCTTCCCCTGTTCTCTATTTCAATGAACAAACCCTCATCCTTCCTGTCTTGTTGGTTTGCAACCTTGGGATAATCTTTGACTTGTCTCTCTCCTTTTTTTCACATATCCAACAGACTGCCAAAACCTGCTGTTTCTTTCTCTACAATGTCGCTAAAATCAGACCTTTCCTTTCTGAGTACACTGCAAGATCCTCATCCATACTCTCATCACCTTTTGCCTAGACTACTGCAACCTGCTTCTCACTGGCCTTCCATCAAACCATCTCTCTCCCGTTCGATCTGTTGAGAACTCTGCTGCATGCCTCATATTCTATCAATGTCACACTACCCCTCTCCTCAAATCACTTCATTGGTTCTCTATTCAATTCTGCATTCATCTCAAATTCCTCTTACTGACCTACAAGTGTATTTGTGCCACAGCTCTACAGTACCTCTCCTCTGTCATTTCTTCTCACTCCCCCAGCACTCTACTCATCAGATAAGTGTATCTTATCTGTATCCTTCTCCTCTACAGCCACCTCTACCTCCTCTACAGCCACTTCTACCTTGCTGCACCATATGCCTGGAACAAACTGCCTGACTCGATATGTCAGGCTCCGTCTCTGGCAGTATTCAAATCCAGACTGAAAGTCTGCTTCTTTGAAGATGATTTCATTTCTAAACTCCTAAGCACTAATATCTGTCTTATCATTCCCTCTGTAATTCCCCCTACATGAGCATAGTATATCGGTGCACCTTCTTGTCTATTTATTTATTTATTTACTCTAGTTTGTGTGCATTGATTAGATTATAAGCTCTTTTGAGCAGGGACTGTCTCTTCTGTGTTTTGATGTAGAGTGCTGCATATGTCTAGTAGCGCTATAGAAATGATTAGTAATGGTAGTAACTGACCAATATTCAGATCAGTTCACAATTAACTTAGCACATAAAATCAGAACAACTGTTTAGCTAAAATTTGCAGCTAACTGGCTAGGCTTCTGCTCTGCCCTAACTCCAACCTTGGACTGCTAGGATCGGAGCATCAATGATATCTGTGGCTGGCATAGAACTATGGAATGCCTTGCATGGTACCCTGCGGTTTTATATGGGGAGGATGACTTTTAAGAAAATGCTGAAAACTCAATTATTTCCCAATGCCTTTTTATGCTAAGATATATTTCAGTTAATAATCGTCTTTTAGAATTTTTCTGACATCAATGTATGATTTAAAGCTTGCTTGTATTTCTGAATTGATTGAATTTGTGCTCTATCCTTATCATAACAGGGATGATTAACGATGTTGACATGTCTATGTTATTTGTGATAATCGGAGGGAAACAAGATTTAATGTATGTGGTACGGACACCGCATAGTTGTATGCAGTATATAAATTTTTAAATAAATAATAATAATTAATAAATAAATTAGCCAGTTTCAGCATGGGTTGTTAGAAGGGTTATTTTTAGGGTTGCCAGATTTCCTCTTTAAAAAAAAAAGAGGACACCTGGCTCTGCCCCATTACGGCTCCAGCTCCACCCCATTCTTTCCCACTCCTGTCTCCTTTCCCAAGATCTGGAGGGCCTCTGCGCATGCACAGACGTTAACATGATAACTTGTGCATGCATGTATGTGTATGACATCATTGTGGTGACGTCTGCACATGTGCAGAGAGCCTCCAGATGTGGTCCCGAGCTTGAGGACATCCAAAACCAGGACAAACTGCCGTGTTTTAGAAATCTTTCCGGGCACGTGAGCAGTCCTCTAAAAAGAGAACATGTCTGGGCTTTCCCAGATGTCTGGTAACCCTAATTATTCAGCAGTACTATCCGGTTAATTGCTGCTGAATATTCCCAGATAGCCTCACGCAAGCGATTTAAAACGATTTAAATGTCTACCATTAAATGGAACTGGAGGCAAACCATTTGGGGAACGTAGGCACAGAAGTCTCTACATCTGTTTTCAGTCTCCTAACCAAACTCTGCCCATTTTTGTGCACATCAGGGAAAATGCAGTGAAATAAAGCTATTGCGTGGAATAGTCTCCCGGTAGAGGGGGGGTGGAAACAAAGACTGTGTCTAAACTCAAGAAAACAGGTTCATAGACAGTAACGCGGAAGACAAAGGCGCGCGCCGACAACTGAGCGCAAGACAGAGGTGCGCGCTGAAGAAAAAGACTGTTTTTAGCTGCTGCGACAGGGGTTTTTGTTGGGGAGCCCCCCCCCCACTTTACTTAATACATATCGCGGCGGCGTTGTGGGGGGTTTGGGGGGTTGTAACCCCCCTCATTTTAGTGAAAACATAACTTTTTCCCTAAAAACAGGGAAAAAGTTAAGTTTTCAGTAAAATGGGTGGGGTTACAACCCCCCAAATCACCCACAACGCGGCACGATCTGTATTAAGTAAAGTGGAGGGTTCTCCCCCATACCCCCCATCATAGCCCCTAAAAACAGTCTTTTTCTTCGGCGCGCACCTCCACGCTGTGCTCAGTTGTCTGCTCGCGCCTTTGTCCCGGCGCGCTTTTGATCTGACACCAGAAAACATGAGACAAGCACACGGGATCTCTTAGGGAGAGGGGGAGATAGTGGATGCTTCAGATGGGCAGCCTGGATAGGACATTTGGCCTTTTTCTGCCGTCATGTTTATAACAGATATGTTAGAAACTACAAAAAAGGCAGAATAGTCTAAAGGTTCAGAAAGGGGCCACTCAGGGACAAAACTGTACGCCCCACGTGAAACCGCGTGATACTGAAAGGGACAATGTCCTATGTTAGGTGCCCTCAGTGTGAGCGAGCAGCGACGGGAGACAAGCTCCGACGCTTCACAGATCAGGTATAGGTAATATACCCCCCCCCACCTGCACATCATCACTTGGCACCCAATGTGCGCAATAAATCAAAGTGCAAATCTCACAAATCAAATAAATAAATAACCTGCAGTGAATAACAGGTGAAACCACTGAGCGGCCCCAAACTGAACCGAGTCAGCCGACCCCCCAGCAAAAATCAAAAGTACAAAAAAATTAACTGAATGAAGAAGACATCTTAAAAGCGCAACAGTAAAAGCGCTAAAGCAAGCCAGATATGTGACAACAGATTTGTGACAACTTTGAATAAGTATTTTACCTAATTCAACATGCTTTCTTGCAAAAACATGCTGATTATGTCATTCATGAACTACTAGATCATAACTGTTTTGAATTGTGATCATTTTCCTACATATTTCTTCTATACAGGAGGCTGCAGCCACAGTAATTCTGACCTGAGTTACACTGGCCAGATTCTCTAAGCTCTGACACCACCATAAAAAAATATCATGGTGGGTGCTAATTTTGTTTTACTAGTGTTTCTCAGCTCAATAAATTGATGCCAGTGGGTACTGGGAGGGGGGGTCATAAGAGGGGATGGCCCACTAGACCACCAGGCTAGTGAAGTGGGAGGTTGTCGGGGGAGCTTATTGTCAGGGAGGTACCCCCCCGACCCTGTGGGAGTAGGGAATGGGCATTCCTTCTGCTGATCTTCTGCATGGGATGGGGGGGGGGACATCTGTGGGCGGAGTGGCATTGGCAGAGGGGGCACTAGACTACTAGCAGCATAGAAAAGACCATGGTGAATAATCGGGCGGTAAAATACATGTGTTTAACGATGGTTTAGCGCCATCGTTAATTGCACAACAACTTAGAGAATCTGGCTCTTACACAAGAATACAAAGTATTGAATGGGATACGGAGGCAAGTGCTAACAACAATTATTCTTCATCCATCTATAGGCAAATTAAAACCAATACTGTCTCCCAAGATTCCAAGTTTGTTATAAATTTGCTATCCTGCACCTAGGGGGTTATGTTCTGGGTGGCTTACAATCTAAAAACCACGGGCCTCTTCTATTAAACTGTGCTAGCAGTTTTCTAGTGCGGAGAGCCGTGTTGAATGGCCCACTCTGCTCCTGACCTCATAGAGTTCCTATGAGCGTCGGGATCAGCGTGGGCCATTCAGCACGGCTCTCTGCGCGAAAAACTGCTAGCGCAGTTTAATAGAACAGGGGGCATATGTAATGAAACATAATTCAAAGTGATAAGCAGGGCAGGATTAACCAAAAGGCCAAGTAGGCACGTGCCTAGGACCCGAAATAGTCAGGGGGGCCAGATGAAGGAGGGCATCAACATTGTTTTTTTGAAACGGCGATGGGCCCCTCCAGCATCGATTGGCAATGCGGGCAACCCTCATCAGCAGCGTGGGCCCCACCCCAATCGGCAACACCCCCCCCTTCTTCGACAGAAAGTAAGACAAGCAAGTAACACGGGTAAGAAAGGCAATGGGAACTTTAATTGTGCAAGCGGTGCTGCTTTCCCAAAGCTTCCCTCTGACGCAGCTTCCTGTTTCCGCTGGGCGCATGGTGAGGTGGGGTGGGGCAGGGGGCCTAGTGTACTTCTGTGCCTAGGGGCCCTCGATGAATTAATCCTGCCCTGGTGATAAGAAATGAAGGGAAAAGGGAAAGAACTACAACTTATAATAGGAAAAGGTAGAGGTAAGCACATTAGGATTTTTCCTATTTTACATAATACCAGGAGCACCGCCTAGTAATACAATTAATATGCATCAGAAAAAAGAAACGTTTTCAGGCTCGTTTTAAAGCTATCAATAGAAGTTATTAGTCGAAGCGATAATAGTAAAGAATTCCAATACTTTGGACCATTAACTGAAAAAATAGTGTCTCTGAGGTGCTCATGAACTATATCCCGAAAAGATGGAACCAAGAGGAATCTTTCATGTCTCATATATCATTAAAGTTTAATGGACAATGATGTAAGAATATAAAAGATCACAGATCAAGCTATGGAAATCAAAACAAAATATGCAAGTTGCGACTTTATTCAAGATGGTGAAAATGCCAAAAGAGCTTGGCCGAGCAGGCTATATCTGGGGGCAGTGACTGAATAAGAAAGACAATTAAGAATGAATTATAGAATTTACAACAAAATGGCAAGATGACAAATATGTACAACAGAAAGGGTAATTTTAAAACAGGCCAACTAACCCATGCAGTAGGTAGGAACAACTTGCACCACTCTCCAGAGGAAACATATGCACATACAGTACATACACTTTAAAAATTGTTGTTCTGTTATATCAAAAGCCATTCCATGGGTCCCTTTTACTAATACAGGATTATCATTGCTTAAAAGGTTTTACCGCAGGAAACGCTAAGGTGTCCAGCAGTAAATTTATGAATTTGAATATGCACACGTCATGCTAAAAAATAATTTATATCTTCTGGGAAGGGGCATGTTTGGGGGTAGAAAGTGGGCATGACAACGCTAATTAGCACATGAGGCATTGCCATGTGCTGACTAGCACGGGGCTAGTGCATGCACCATTACTGCCCTCAAAATGGGTGATGGTAAGGGTTCATACAATAATATTTTTAATGGTCATGCACTAAATTGCCCATGGCCATTAAATTAGCACATGGCCATTAATTCTAGAAAGAAGAAAATCAGCCAATGTCTGGTCACGGCAAAAGTGATCTTGGTACATGGAAAAGACTTGGGGGAAGGGCAAGCTAAGGCTACTTTTGCCACAACTTTAGTAAAAGGGCTCCCATATTTGGGTAAAACTCAGAGTTGTATAAGCAAACTTGTAAATTTTATTTGCTTTGTAAAACAAAGATTATTTTGTTTTCAGTTCTGTGATTATTTTTCCTCAGTGGTCAAAGTAGCTGATAAGAGAAGGTGGATTGGTTTGACCCTTGGGAATAAAAGAAGCATAGCACTTGGTATATACCTTTGGCATATAAGGTAAACAAGTGATGTTCAATGCTAGAAGAATCATTGCAGGATCCCACCAGAGGAAACATTTCAGCTTCAGTATAAATCAAGGAAACCACTCAATTTATTTCATGTGTTTATTTTCAAAGCCTGCTACAGGGGCTGCAGAGCACTGTGGTTTAACATTTCATCAGGAGTTTTGCCCAAAAGGTAAATCATTCTTTCTTTTATTTAGTTTTATAATAAAAATGCACATAAACAGAAATATTCCACATACAAGATGATGAAATAGCAGTCAGTAAACAGACACTAAAACTATGAAGAAAGATGCAGTTCAGCCACATTACATCGACAGTAGTTCATTATGTAACTCTCTAATCCCCCTCTTTTACAAAACCGCGATAGCGGTTTTAGTGCAGGCTGGCACGCTGAATGCTCTTCGCTGCTTCCGATGCTCATAGAGTTCATATGAGTGTCGGGAGTAGTACAGAGCATTCAGTGCGCCGGACTACACTAAATCCGCTTTTGTGATTTTGTAAAAGAGAGGGGGGGGGGAACAGCACAGAAAGAAGAAAGAAAAGAACCTCCCTCACACAATGTGCACCTCAGCTATGACTTCCTCCCTAAGTGGCCGGTATAGCGCTTTGGTCCCCTGCACTCCCTCACCCACACTGCGCAGTTCCAATCCCAGTGAGCCACTTCCTTGAGAGACCACTCCCACCCTGCCACCTCCGGAGCTGCCTCATCCATCCACAGCTGAAGCACTCCCCGCTTAGTCACTAAAAAAGCAATATACAGAAAGTGCAAGTGTGCAATCGTCAGCTTCTGATCCAACACCTCCTCCTCATGCACCAGTACCAGAATCAAATAGGACCATTGCAGAGACACCCCCAAGATCTTGGTCAGGAACTCCAATATCCCATTGTAATAACCATAAACAAAAAAAAGGGGGGTAAACTAGAAGATGGTTACATCAGATTTATCTCGGTGATTCACATTCACATTAGTATTTCTTTTTTTTTTCCAGTTCAAATCACTTTATTCATTTTTTCAAGGATTAAAAAAAAAATCCAACATATGACTCAAGAGCAAACAATAAAACACCAGTATATAAAGTACAAAATCATCCAGTTTAGAACATTATTATTTCTTTTTGATTCATCTTTAATTTCTATGAGGCCATTTGCTAACAAATAATATTAACATGAATTACCTTTCTGGGATTTGTTAAACTGGTCTCACTGATTTTCCATGTTGTTTTGTATTTTATTATCGGTCCAAAATGATTAAAAAAAAGTCTGTTTGTTTTTTTCATGTGTCATTAATAGTGCACACCTGTCACAAAAAAAATCCACAAAATTTCTGATGAGTGCATAGTATTTCTGAAATAGGATATACTTTGTACCGATTATGGGGCCCTTTTACTAAACTGTGTTAAGCACAGTTTACCACACAGTAAATGATAGCTCACAACTGTGTTGAGGGGCTTTGCAGTATATTTGCATTTACTATGTGGTAAACTGTCAAGTATTTTTTGAGTTAGGGGGGGGTCTAGTATGGATGGAGAATGGGCTCAGAAGATATTTTGTCATTAGTTCATTGCAAATTATGGGGTCCTTTTATTAAGGCACGCTAACCAATTTAGCGTGCATTAAATTCTAAAGGCATCCATTATATTCTATGAATGCCTTAGCATTTAGCGTGTGCTAATCTTTAGCACTTCCTAAATCTGTTAGCGCACCTTAATAAAAGGGCCCCAGTATTTGCTAATCCACATTTTTGCAATTAGTACAGGACCATTTAATGCCTGCTAAATGGAAGACGCTAAGGATCTGATTCTATAAATGGCACCTAAAGCATAGGTGCCAAGTATTGTGGTGTTTAAGTGTGATTCTATAAAAAATAGGTGCACTTTATAGAATCATACCTAGCGGCGCCTAAAGTGGGCTTAGGAGTCGATAGACATGTAGGCCTGCAGAATTATGGCCTACATTTAAGGCATCTGTAGAAGAAAATAGACGCGATTATGGACACGGAAACTATCACAGCAAGTGCCATTTCCAGAATCAGGCCCTCAGTGCCTAACTTGAGGCATCATTTATAGAATCTGGGCCTACGTGCTTCCACATTAACTCAAAGAACAGTATCAAGCAAGAGCTGCAAATTTAGGGCTCCTTTTAACAAGCTGCGGTACAGTTTTTTTTTTTTTTTACTGTAGGCCAGCGAGGTAAATTCTCTAATGTTCATTTAGTTCATATGAGCATCAGAGCACTTACCTTGCTAGCCTGTGGTAAAAAGCTATACTGCGGTTTGACACGTCTGGCGAAAGCACAGGCGGAAGAACAAATGGCAGAAAATGTAAAAAAGGGAGACAAAAATTTTTTCTGATATATTAGTGAAAGGAGGAAGATAAAGAATGGAATTGCTAAACTAAAAGATGCCGGGAACCGATATGTGCAGAGTGATGAGGAAAAAGCAAATGTGCTAAACAAATACCGTACTTCTGTTCTGTGTTCACAGAAGAAAATCCTGGAAAAGGGCCGAGATTGTCTGGCAAAGTTACACGAGAAAATGGAGTAGATTCTGTGCCGTTCATGGAGGAGAGTGTTTATGAGCAACTTGAAAAACTGAAGGTAGACAAAGCGATGGGACCAGACGGGATCCATCCCAGGATACTAAGGTAGCTCTTAATAAAAGGTTCTGTCGATTCCTATTAAAGACTTGTTCAACAAATCTCTGGAGTCGGGAGTGATTCCTGGGGATTGGAGGAGAGCGGATGTGGTCCCTATTCATAAAAATGGTCACAGGGATGAAGCAGGAAACTACAGGCCGGTGAGCCTCACTTCAGTTGTTAGAAAAATAATGGAAGTGTTGCTGAAAGAAAGGATAGTGTACTTCCTTGATTCTAATGGGTTACAGGATCCGAGGCAACATGGCTTTACAAAAGGTAAATCGTGCCAAACGAACCTGATTGAATTTTTTGATTGGGTGACCAGAGAGCTGGATCGAGGACTTATGCTAGATGTAATGTATTTAGATTTCAGCAAAGCCTTTGATACAGTTCCTCATAGGAGGCTGTTGAACAAACTTGAAGGGCTGAAGTTAGGACCCAAAGTGGTGAACTGGGTTAGAAACTGGTTAATGGAAGTCACTCAGAGGAAGGAAAGGTGAGTAATGGAGTCCCTCAGGGTTCGGTGCTGGGGCCAATCCTGTTCAATATGTTTGTGTGTGACATTGCTGAAGGGTTAGAAGGAAAAGTGTGCCTTTTTGCAGATGATACCAAGATTTGTAACTTAGAAATTGAAATAGGCGATTAATCAAAAACTGAAATAAACTTGAAACTTGAAACTTGAGTATACACCGAAGAGGGAGTGGAAAATATGAAAAAGGATCTGCAAAAGTTAGAGGAATGGTCTAATGCCTGGCAACTAAAATTCAATGCAAAGAAATGCAGAGTAATGCATTTGGGGATTAATAATAGGAAGGAACCGTATATGCTGGGAGGAGAGAAGCTGATATGCACGGACAGGGAGAGAGACCTTGGGATGATAGTGTCTGAAGATCTAAAGGTGAAAAAAACAGTGTGACAAGGTAGTGGCTGCTGCCAGAAGGATGCTGGGCTGTATAAAGAGAGGCGTAGCCAATAGAAGGAAGAAGGTGTTGATGCCCCTGTACAGGTCATTGGTAAGGCCCCACTTGGAGTATTGTGTTCAGTTTTGGAGACTGTATCTGGCAAAGGACGTAAGAAGACTTGAAGCAGTCCAGAGGAGGGCGACAAAAATGATAGGAGACTTGCGCCAGAAGACATATGAGGAGAGACTGGAAGCCCTGAATATGTATACCCTAGAGGAAAGGAGAGATAGGAGAGATATGATTCAGACATTCAAATACTTGAAGGGTATTAATGTAGAACATAATCTTTTCCAGAGAAAGGAAAATGGTAAAACCAGAGGACATAATTTGAGGTTGAGGGGTGGTAGATTCAAGAGCAATGGTAGGAAATTCTACTTTATGGAGAGGGTGGTGGATGCCTGGAATGCGCTCCAGAGAGAGGTGGTGGAGAGTAAAACTGTGACTGAGTTCAAAGAAGCGTGGGATGAACACAGAGGATCTAGAATCAGAAAATAATATTAAAAATTGAACTAAGGCCAGTACTGGGCAGACTTGCACGGTCTGTGTCTGTATATGGCCATTTGGTGGAAGGTGGGCTGGGGAGGGCTTCAATGGCTGCGAGGATGTAAATGGGCTGGATTAGGTTTTAACATAGATTTCGGCAGTAGGAACCCAAGAACAGTACCGGGTAGAGCTTTGGATTGTTGTCCAGAAATAGCTAAGAAGAAAAAATTTAAAAAAATTTAAATTGAATCAGGTTGGGAAGACTGGATGGACCATTCGGGTTGTTATCTGCTGTCATCTACTATGTTACTATGTATAAATGGGGGCTTTAATGTTGCACCTTTAACAGCAAATGCTGAGAATGCTCCAATAGTTACCATATTAAATTTGCAGCTAAAATTTTGTGTCAAGCTGTGGTAACTGCAAATTATGCCACAGCTTAGTAAAAGATCTCAAGTGTGCTCTGCAAAAAAAAAAAAAAAAAAAAAAGTGTGTGCTTGCATCAATAAAACAGTGCACCTTCTCTCAAAGAAGGCACATTCTTCTGAAAGAGGTGACATCAGAAATCACATGCACTCTTTTGAAATAATGTGCACTACTTGTCAAAGATGCTGCACGCCACAAATAGTGTGTACCCTTTTCAAATAAGCTAGAGGATTTTTAAATAAATAAATTCTATACCATAGCAACTTGTGTTCTTGCTTGGGACAATGTGTAATCATATCCAATAATGCGACTTTTAAAGGGAAATCCATTTTCATGTCTGGTGAAAATCAGTCCTTATACCAAGTACTAGGCAAACAGCTTTAGCCTACCTTCTTTTAAATCCTTCAAAAATACTCTCCTGGCAACCTAATGCCCTCTCCCTCCCAAAAAAACCCCCAAAACTGGCAGTTGCAACACCAAAGACGAAGACAGAATTATCAGACTTCTGAAAGTAGTTCAGAAACCCTGCTGTAAAACTTTGCAGATGTGAATTGTGAAAGTCTTTCTAATAGTGTGTAGATAGATAATAATCTTCCTTTGATTTAATATTTGAACATTTCTGCTTCACTCTCCCCCCCCCCCCCTTTTTTTTTTTTTTTTAACCAGCCATTAAGACATCTGTGCAAGCACTGGTCCGCTGTCAGGAAGCTGTGATGAACATGTCTATTTAAATCATTTCAGATCTGCTTCCTATAAATCTGTGCACATGCTCTTGCAACTGCAGGCTGACAGACACAAGTAATAATTATTTGTTATCTTGTCTGGTTTACAGATTATTGTTGAAATGATTGATAACACTATGTAACACAATTTTTGTTCCTGGGGAATAAGTGTAATTTCCTAATTACTTATGCCTAAAAAGCATAGAAAATGTCTGTTATTTCCATAAAGCTTTGCTTTTGTGACCAGGATAATCAAACTTTACAGTTTGCCTATTGTATATACAGTACTCCCCCGATATTCGCGGGGGTTCCGTTCCAGGAAACCCCACAAATGCTGAAAACCCATAAATACGGTTTTTAGCAGGGGAGATAGGAGAGAGCACCCGGAGAGGCAGGAGAGAGCAGCCGGAGCGCCGGCGAGTGAAGGAAATCACTCGCGGTATGCTCCGCCCGCCTCTTACTGCACTAAAGTCGGGCCTCACCAATCAGAAGCAGCATGGCTTTGATGATTCTGGATAAGCTATCAATAAAGAGATACTATTCTTTTGGGTTACAAGCAATTCCAATGGTCTCAAAAAGACTGGTCACATTGTGGCAGAAGCAGAGCCCATCTTGATGGGTAAAGAAGATGGGAAAAGCTTGGTGGTTTGTACACTTTCATCCAACAAGTTCCACTGCTTGAGCCTACATGTCAAAAGCTCGGCATTGGATTTGGTGTGATCAAGATCCATGATCAAGTTGTTGAGGTCTATTTGGTTTGGATAGTACAAATTTCTCTCATTAGTTGCACCACTGATATTGTAAACTGCAGCTATAACATCTTCCTCACTCTCTGATTTGCTGCTCTCTCTTTGGGGGAGTGGGTGAAAGGGCACCTAAGTTTACTCAGTTTGGAATCAATCTGGAATGTTCTACAAAAAAGGTAAATTTCAAAATATCAATGAACTGATCACAAAAGCAAAATTTGAGGGGAATGATAGACATTTGCTATATTTTTGTGGCAATTAAGAAAGAATATAAAGAAAGACTATAACATTTATTACCCAGGCCACTGTGGCAACAGGATACTGGGCTAGATGGAACTCTGAACATCATGAAGTTCCTATTTCTGCAGAAGAAAATTCCAAAGGAAATCCATGAATGTATGATGCAAATATTGAGTGACAAATGTCCATTATACTCCACAGTGAAAATGTGGTATACAAACTTTCAGCATGGAGATTTTGAGAATGAAGGTGCAGCAAGGTCTGGGAGGCCTCAAATGGTGTCAACTCCTGAAATTGTTGACTATGTCCATAACCTGATTTTGGCAGATTGGCAAATATTGGTGAAATAATTGCTGATACACTACAGTGAAAAGGTGTGTTAGTCCACTCTTCATAGTAATATATAGAACTAAAACAAAAACATAAAGGAACAAAATAATACTTTTTTTTTACTAACAATGTAGTTTATGATATTTTTTTTCCTTTATGTATTGATTTTATTTCTACATATTACCTTGAGAAACTACAGATATCCAGGGACCATGCTGGGTGTATAATCCACGAGCAGCTGGGTATGCAGAAGCTGTCAGCCAGGTGGGTGCTCAAATGTTTGAATGCTGACATGAAATAATGTTGAGTGGACACTTCCAAGTTGATTTTGCAGCATTTTCAGTGAACTGGTGCCAACCTTTTGAACTGACTACCGTATTTTCTCGCATATAACGCACGTGTTATACGTGGATTTTACAAACTGCGCATAACCTTGCGCGTTATACGCGTGAGCGCGTTGTACAAAATTTTTTTTACATAGTTCCCCCCCCCGACGCCCGATTCATCACCCGGAAGAAGCGCTCGCACTCCCACCCCGAAGGACCGTTTGCACCCCCACCCAAAGGACCGCTCGCACCCCCACAGCCTCCCCCCCTCCCCCATGGAGAAGCTGTCTACCTTGTTTCCGGATGCCAGCCCAGCTGCTTCCTCTGCCGGTGGTACTGCCCCTTCTCAGAGCCCTGTGCTGCGCTGCTTCCTCTTCAGGCGGTCCCGCCCTTTCTCTGATGTCAGAGAAAGGGTGGGACCGCCGGAAGAAAAAGCAGCGCAGCAGGGCTCAGAGAAGGGGCGGGACCGCCGGCAGAGAAAACAGCTGGGCTCGCTGGCATCTGGAAACAAGGTAGACTGCTTCTCCATGGGGGAGGGGGGTGAGGCTGTGGGGGTGCGAGCAGTTCTTCGGGTAGGGGTGCGAGCGGTCCTTTGGGGTGGGAGTGCGAGCGCTCCTTCGGGGTGGGGGTGCGAGCGGTCCTTCAGGGTGGGGGTGCGGGTGCGTGCGAGCGGTCCTTCAGGGTGGGGGTGCGAGCGGTCCTGCGGGGGGGGGGTGAATCAGATGTCGGGGGGGGCATCAGGCTTTCAGGGTAGGGACAGGACTTCAAGGAGGAAAGGAGAGTCGGGGTGGGCGAAAACAGAGTCGGGGTCTCCAGAGGAGAGTCGGGGCGGGCGAAAGGAGAGTCAGGCAGCATGCGCGGTATACGGGTGTGCGCGGTATATAAAAATTTATGTACATAAATATGTGTTTTTTGCGCGCTATACCCGTGTGCACGTCTTACACGGGTGCGCGTTATCTATGTGAAAATACGGTAGTTACTGTTGATGAATCATGGTTGCACCACTATGATACTGAGACAAAACAATAGTCCATGCAATTATAGCATTCAGGTTCTCAAAGGTCAAGGAAATTCAAGACCCGAAAGTCAGCAGGAAAGGTCATGGCCACAGTGTTTTGGGATCGGGAAGGTGCTGAAATGTCTGACTATCTTCCAAAGGGCCAATCAGTTAATGCAGAATACTACTATAACTTGCTGTGCTGATTAAAGGAGGCATTGAAAGAAAAAGTAGAGGGAAACTGCAGAAAGTTTTCTTTTTGTAAGACAATGCACCAGCTCATAAGGCTGGTAAAATTATGGATTTTTTTTAATGCAGTTGGTGTTTCAGTGTATAGACTATCCACCCTACTTATCAGATCTTGCTTCATCTATTTTCTGTTTCCAAACCTTAAAGAGTTTGAAAGGGTGATACCATATTTTTCACTCCATAAGACGTACCTGACCATAAGACGCTCCCTAGCTTTAGAGGAGGAAAACAAGAAAAAAAACATTCTGAACCAAATTCTCCCTTCCGGGCTCTGCAACCTACCCTACATTCATTGACAAGCTCTGCACCCTGACCCCCTCCATACCAGGCTCTGTACCCTGTCCCCCCTCTGGCGGTCTAGTGGTAGGCCGGGACAGGGCACAGCACCCCCCATACCTGTTTTTAATCCCAGCAAAGAAGAGAAGCAGCAACCCACACAACACTCCCACCACAATGGGTCACCTGCCTGCCCAGCCCATTACTGAACCTCCACCCTGCCTCCAATTAAGGTAGGCCCCCTCGAGGAGGCGCCAACCCCGACAGGTGTGAAGACACCCACAATAAGATCTTGCAAAAGCCATGTGCCGCACCTCTATAGCACCGGTGGTGTCCAACACTCTCCACCCGACCACCGACTCCAGGGACTCCCCACTCGAACCCCTGCTCCCCGCCATCGCTCGACGCGCAGCTCTGAATACTGACCCAGGAGCCATCACCTACTGGGCCGCCGATTCACCCTGTTATGTTCCCCGCTGGCCGCTAACACAGACTAGGCGGCCATGGTCCCGCTCAACACATCGGCAGCAGAGTCAGGCCTGCACGCAGCATGCAATGCATGTCCGATCCACCCTCAAAGACAGCCCAGACCACACTTACCCATGGAGGCACGGTGAGCCACACTTCTGACAGCCTCCCCCAAGCCCACTGGCACCCAAACTCAAACACACCATAAGACACAGGCCAACGACCTGTGGAAGTATGCTGTTTCACAATACCAAAGCAGAACGCTGCCTCCGAGGATCAGGAAAAAGCCCGCCGGGATTAAAAACAGGTGCTGAGTTGGGGGTGGGGTTGTGGCATTCGCTCCATAAGACACACCCTTATTTCTACCCACTTTTGGGGGGAAAAAAGTACATCTTATGGAGAGAAAAATACAGTAATTTTTAAGTGATTCAGAGGTGATTGCAGCAGTGGAACATTATTTCAGTGACCAGACATCAGAGTATTTTTGGAAGGGTTACAGAAACCTCAGACACAATTTGCCAAGTATGTTGAACTTAAGGGTAAATATGTAAAATAACTTGTAAGGTTCATGGCTCCATGTTATTCCCTTCTTGGTTGGGCTGAGAACTTTTCAGCATCCCCGCATAGATTCCACATTAAGAGGTTAACTTTATATAACATGTCTGCTAGACTGAGAGGGCAGCCTTTTCTACACATAGGTATCTCATATCATATATAATAAAAGGCTAACTCGCGCATGCGCACTCCTATTTGCGTGTTCCGTGCGCTGTAGGTCTGTGGCCGCAGGAGTGCGCATGCGCGAGTCCCCAGTCTTACTTCTCTCTGACTACGGACCCACAAAGCCACCGCCGCGGCTCTTCTCTCATCTTCCGACGCAACTGCAGCGCATGAGAGGAGCCGCGGGGGCACCTTTTAAAACGGCTCCCTTCTCCGAGTGCCCAGCCCCTCCTCCTTTTTTTGCGATCCATCGAGCAGCTACCCAGCCTTCTTCCACCACCTACTGAGCCAAGCCCCGCCTCCCCGGTTCCACCCGACACGGCGCCGCCAGACCCGGACAGCTTCAAATAGGAGGAAATAACATTAGGGCCCGACACTCACAGACCCGCGAGCAGGGTTGCCATGGAAACCCAGCCGCCATAACAACACAGCAAGACCGGTCCTGGAAGAGAAAGGGAAAGCGAGGCAGAAAATTGGTGAGAACAGGAGAGCAAAACAGTGAGAGGGGGCAAAAGGGGAAGGGGAGGAAGAGTGGGAGAAACCCCGGCCAAAACCAAAAATAAAAACAACCACTGCCACAGAGAGGGAAAGGGACGCTTCCATTTGGGCCAGGGAAGGGTGGGGCTTCTCGGTGGATTAATAGGCTCCAGGGACATGGGAGAAAAGGGGGCTGGAAGCTGAAAGGAAAAAGATGGGAGAAGAGGGCTGGGGGGGGGGGCTAAAAAATGAGTTTGGAGCTGGGGCTGAAAATAGGGGACATGTGAAGGAAGGAGGCTTTAACAGGCTTAAACACTAGAGGGGATCAGGAGTGACATGCACAGCAGGGGCTTAGAGGGCAAGAGAGCTGCAGTTGGAGAGACTGAGGAAGGGAATGTTCAGATAAAGAACAGAGACTGAAGAAGGAATAAAATTAAAAAAAAAAAGAGACACCTACAGGGAAACAAAGGATCAGGAGCATACAGAGAAAACAGAAGTTTGAAGGAATCAGGAACATATACAAAAAGGAGAGCAGAGACCCCTGCAAGAAGAGAAAAAGAGCAAAGAGACTGGGAATGAGAAAGAGAGCAGAGATGCTTGCAGGGAGAAAAAGCTAAGCAGTAATGTTACAGCTTGAGAGTGCAGACTGAGGAAGAAAGCAGAGACAGCGCTACACAGGGAAATGGAGGGAGGAAAGAGACAGAAAGAAAAAGACAGACAGACATATATTCTAGCACCCGTTAATGTAACGGGCTTAACAACTTATAAAATGGAATCACAAATTCTGCATAAATCAAGCTAAAGTAAAGCCATGGACATTTATATCTGCTCAGAAGCAGGTGTAAATTATTATACATACATGCAAACACCCATATTATGTAAAGAAAGTGTGTGAATTGTAACTCTACCCAGAACCCACCCCAGAACATGCTTACGCTCAATCTATTAAAAAGATCTCATGTTCTGGTCATCATTTGTACTTTCATGTATGGGGTAACTTTATAAGCATATTTTATTTATTTAAAAATATATTACCTGCAGCATTCAACTGTGTGTGGCACAGTAGTTGGATCTACAGGAGTGTGTGGCACAGTGGTTGGATCTACAGCCTCAGCACCCTGGGGTTGTGGGTTCAAACCCCGTGCTGCTCCTTGTGACCCTGGGCAAGTCACTCAGTCCTTCATAGCCCCAGGTACATTAGATAGATTGTGAGCCCACCGGGATAGATAGGGAAAATCCTTGAGTACCTGATTGTAAAAACCGCTTAGATAACCTTGATAGGCGGTATACAAAATCCTATTAAACTTGAAACTTAAAACTTGAAAACTTCTGCATGGGATATAGTATAACACATACAATAAAATCAAAACAAACAGTTAAATAGACAGAATATCCATTGATGGATAACCTGCTAGAACTATGATTCTACTCATTTTAAGAACATAAGAACAAGAATCACCATAGAATAGCCTTACTGGGACCATCAAGCCCAGTAGCCCGTTCTCATGGTGTCCAATCCAGGTCACTAGTACCTGGTCAAAACCCAAGAAGTAGCAATATTACATACTACCGAAGATCCATCAAGCCCAGTATAGTGTTTCCAACAGTGGCCAACGCAGGTCCCAAGTACTAACAAGATCCCAATTAGTAAAACAGATTTTAAGCTGCTTATCCTAAGAATAAGCAGTGGATTTCCTTAAGTCATCTCCATAATGACCTCTTTTAGGAAATTATATCCAAACCTTTTATAAACCCCGCTAAGCTAATTTATTTTACCTGGGAGGGGCTTTATGCATCTGAGCCAATCAGGGCCTTAGGGCTTTCCACATGCATTCCAGGATGCACCAGGAAAGTAAGGCCTGTCATTTTGCAGTGATGGGCCTAAGGAGCAGGAGGAACTGGGCATCCCTCCTTCAGTTAACTAATTTCCATGTATGGGGCGGGGGATAGGGTGATGTGGGGCAACCAGTGGCAACCAGAGGTAACCAGTGGCAGGAGGGAGTAGGTATCCCTCCTGCCAATTTTATTTTTTTAGGTAGGGAAGTGGGGGAGGGGTGGAGTCAGTTTGTGGGGCCTTGCAGGAAGGATTTATAGTGCAGGGGGTTTATAGTGGGCAAGAGGGAATGGGCATTACTTCTGCCAATTTTGGATAGCATGTGGGGTTCAGCAGTGGCCGGAAGGAGTGGACATCTCTCCTGCCGATTTTGGCTGGTGTGTGTGTGGGGGGGGGGGGGGCTCTGGGGGATCATCGGGGAGGGCCATCATCAGGGAGAGTCAGCACAGATTTTTTTTTTTTAATGGGTCAATATTATGTGTGTGTTACAGACTCACAATATCTGTGTCCATTAAAAAAATGAAAAAAACCAGTCAGACTAACAACTAGACATGTCAGCTTTTTTACCCGATTCTGGCATGCAAGTTTAGGGCATCGATTGGATGCCTGGTTTTAATATTAATGACCTTATTTGCATGCTAGAATCAGAGAATATAGGACCACACAGTGATCCTGTTTAGAGCATTGGGTCAGCAAATACGATTTGTTTCTTAAACCAGTCAAACCAGTTTAGTGACAATCGTTAGATGATCAGAAGCTTTAGTGCATCTAGCCCCAAGGTTTCAGGGCTTTATGAATAACAGAAAACCCAGTTAGTTCAGAAATGGCAGAGGCCCAGGTATTCCTACAGGCAATGAACCAACTTAAGAGAACAACCTATTCTTAGTGGTAATCAATTTGATGCAATGTAAAGATGGCAAAGTCAACAAACAATGTTGTGAAGACCACAATACTCTGCCATGATTCTCAACTGTGTGTCTGATGTTAAGATAAAGTGGTAGACCCAACTGAAATGCCTTAAATACCAAACTTAAAAGCTTAAAAGTGATCTTTGTAGAAATGGGGAGCTAATGTAGTGAAGATATATGACTCGCATTTTTTGCTGTTTGTAACTAGATGAGCAGCTGTATTAAGCACAAGCTGAAGTCATTTCAGCCTTATCTTAAGACCAACATATAAAGTATTGCAATAATTAATTCTGCTGATGACAAAAGCATATATCAATTTTACAAGGTTTTCCCTTGATAAAGGAGGTCTTACCTGATAAATGAGTCTAAGTTGAAAATAGCATGATTTAGAAATTGCATCGAGTTGAACATCAAATTTTAGTGCTGCACCACAGTGAACACCCAAGGTAACAATTCCATCCTTAAGTAGCACAGACTTCCCCCTGTAAGGAGGAGGTGGGGGGTAAATTAAATTTAGATTTTTTTTTTTCTGGATAACTATAATGCAGCATATTTTTCAACACTGAAAAAAAAGAAAAAAAGATCAGTGATCATGAAGCCAGTTAACCAGCAACTCTATTTTTTTTGTTGTTGTTGCTGAGAGGAGATATTAGATCAATTTGTTATCCATAAAAACAATCAACTGTAAATCATCAGCAAAAAAGATGAAACTGGCATCCAAGTCTGTCAAGCAGTTTGGCTATAGGAATCATATATACTGTAGATTAAAAAGCAAGGTGGGACAAGGTATTCCAAACATTCATTGCCTAATACATTGCAAACTTACTCTTAAAAAATCTAATGCATAATCAACTGATTTGTTAATATTAAACCAAAACTGATTATCATCAGTGTAAAGTCTGAATTGAAGCTCTAAGCAGTCTAATATGGTAGCATAAAAGTGTTGAAAGCCTTGCAGAACTCCAAAACCACAATCAACAATACTGGAGTTTTTTTCCATCTTGATTTACCAAATATTTCCTCCCTGGCAAGAATGAAATGAACCCTCCGCGTATAGCCTCACTAACAAAAGTCCATAAGCCAATATTAAGATGGCTTAGGGAAATCCACTGTTTATTCCTAGGATAAGCAGCATAAAATCTATTTTACTTCTTGGGATCTTGCCAGGTTCTTGTGACTTGGGTTGGCCACTGTTAGAAACAGAATACTGGACTTGAGGAACCTTTATTCTGTCCCAGTATAGCAACTTTTATGCTTTGATAAGTCCAATTACTTTCAATTGATTAAGTAAAAATCTGTTTATTAAGGGCTCCTTTTACTAAGGTGCGCTAGCGTTTTTAGTGCACGCAAGAAATTACCACCCACTACGCTTCTAGAACTAACACCAATTCAATGCTGGCGTAAAGATCTAGCGTGCGTGGCAATGTAGTGCATGCTATTCCTTCCTAAAAGGATCTAGTGATACCAATAGAAATATCTTACCTTTATCAAACCTTGTTTTTACTACATCCAACAGAGAAAATAACAAATGTCCCCTTTTATCAAGCCACATTAGGGTTTTTTATTGCTGGCTGCTGTGGTAAAAGCTCTGATTCTCATAGAATTCCTATGAGTGTCTGAGCTTTTACCAAAGCATCTGACAATAAAAACCCTAACGCGGCTTGATGTAAAGGGGGGGCTATATCTCAGTATCTTGGTATTCTCTAAAACCAAACTTATTATTATCCAATATGTCATTATGTTTCCAAAAATCAATTAATTGATTATATACTACTTTCTCCAATAATTTACTCAAAAAAGGCAAGGATGAGGTAGTTCTATAGTTAGCAACTTCTGTCCCATCAAGAAAAAAAAAAAAAAGCAGTCGTGGTGATGGTGTCTTTCATGACCGCTACCTATGGATCTTCAAGATATCTCTGTCACCATCCAGAAGTTCTTATACAGTTGTAGCACAATTCAAGCCGGTTTACAATAAAATATATCAAAATAAAAATGAAAAATGAGAAAAAAACGCCATTAAAATAGGATAGTACACTACTTTCATACAGAAAACATGAAACCATACATGGTCTATCACTGCAAAGATGTGTTCTCTACCAGTTACAAAGTTAACAGAAAGCACGTTCAAAAAGATAAGTTTTCAAAAGAATTTGAAACCGAGAATATGATGATTCCAAACATAAACTAGATGGTAAAGAGTTCCATAGAGCTGGAGCTATTGCAAAGAATGCTCAATTTCTAGTTCTTTCCCATTTTGTTTTTGAGGAGTGTGAAATTACTAATCTTTTGTCCCATAATATGCCACCTATCTCCTGGCTGAATTAGGAAGCATTCTGACTCAGATAGATGAGAGGCAGAGACTCTGTGCAGTTTGATTGTCTCTTGAATCAGGATTGGTACTCCTCTACCAAACTTTCCTGTTCTTCTTTGATTCTGGATAATTCATTCTGTGGGATATAGTTTGGTCAATCAGTTATTCCCAGGATGGTTTTCAGTGATGACATCATGGATCATATGAAAGTTTTTATTGGATGATCTGGTATTTACTAGGCCCAAGTTTCCAAGTAGGGGGGTCTATTAATTGTAGGGGTAGCTATGTGAGGCGGAATAACAAATTTTAATAAAATTGACTTGAAACATGTATTGGATTTGTGTCCTATAGGTAGAAAAGTGTGGGGAGTGTGTGGCGCAGTGGTTAAAGCTATACCCTTAGCACCCTGGGGTTGTGGGTTCAAGCCCATGCTGCTCCTTGTGACTCTGGGCAAGTTACTTAATCCCCCATTGCCCTAGGTAGATTGTGAGCCTGCCGGGACAGAAAGGAAAAAATGCTTGAGTACCTGAACAAATTCATGTAAACTGTTCCCCTGGGAGAACGGTATAGAAAAATTGAATAAAAAATAAAATGAGGCTATGGATTGTTTCTTTTCAAAAGTACTGGGATTATGAAGATCATTGGTTTACTGGTTCTTGTTGTAAAGTAGATATGGGTGGGCATTTTTAATATGACATTCAAATCCAAGTCTGAACATTTTGCAGAAGAGACACAAAAAATCCAGTACCAATCATGCCCATTTTCAAAACTGCAAAACATCTCTCTTGTTTTAGTTTTTTTTTTTTTTTTTTTAATGAAAATGGCCATTTTATTTTCTTATGTGCATCTATCTTTTTCAATCGTTTAAAAAAAAAAAAAAAGCTATTGGGATGTAGGAGGGGTCAGTATTTGTAGCAGACTGACCACACAGACATCTCAGTGAAGCACCTAGGGGGCACTGCAGTGAACTTCATGTAAAAGGTCCCAGGTATACAACTCAACATAACTCCCTTATGCTGTATGGTGAGCCACACCAATAGCCCTTATGCCTTCGGATTTCATCTATATGATCATACCATAGGTTTTGATGAGCTCATAGCTTCCAGCACGTGTCGCAGAGCAGGATATAGGACTAGGTCCCCTTCTCTGAAGTCCACTGCATTTACCACCAGGCTACTCCAGAGACCTGCATGCTGTTCTAATAGGACTGGCCATAACATCTACAGCTGGCATATAGGCAGCTATGCACAATTTCATTTACATCTTTGCGGGTGGGAAGGGGGTCAAAGACATGGGGCAGAGTTGGGAAGGGGGGCTCATACATATATTCCGCTAGTGATTATCTGGTCAGTTAGGGCACCTTTTTGGCACTATTTGCTGTTAAAATAGGTCTAGCCCAAACATCCAAATTGTGCCCTGGAAATATTCTAAAATATTTAATTATGGCAGAAAAATGTCCAAGTCATAAGTCTATCCTAGTCCCACCCAAACCATACCGCCCAAACATGCCTCCTTGAGATTTAAATGAACAGTGGATGACCAGCATAGAAATTCATCTAGAAAATAGCTTTTGAATATAGCAACATGGAAGTTTGGTGAGAAATTTTGGACGTTTTTCTTTTTGAAAATGAGTCCCATAAGATATTTTGTTGTATACATATGCCAGGGGAAAATCTGTTCTTTTTTTTTTTATAATCATTTTTATTAGAAAGGGTTCAACAGGGTAACAGGAACAACACTGATTAAAAAAAATGCAAATACAAATAAGTATTGTATACTTCTCACTTCGTATTTGCTGTGATAGCGGATTAACAGAACTGCAAATACAGAAAAATCGCAAATAACTTTTTTCATATGTTATTCACTGTTTTCTATTAAAAGCCATTGTGAATATAGTGAAAATGCAAATAACATGGTGGGAGACCTGGTCTGTTTCTGAAGGAGTGGCAAAACACGGTAACGAAAGTGCTGGGAATCAGTGATTTTCTCTGTAAATGCTTGGAATCAGCAATTTTTCTAAGCAAGCTGATATAATTGGGGGGGGGGGAGGAGCTAGCAAGCTAAAAACCGTGAATAAGTGAAACTGCAAATGCTGAAACCACGAATACGGAGGGAGAAGTGTAAATACAAAAAATTACAGTCCACGAACAGATTTTTCTTTCATTTATGGAAAATCTGTTCGTACCATTTGCTGGATGAACATGGATTTTTATTTAAAGAAATAGATTACAAAGCTCTCTAGCTATGCTCCATAACAGAAACAGAAAGCCATGTCTTTGACAGCAATCAACAGTAGCATGTTAATTGTGCCCTTAGTACTTGCTCGGTTGGCATTTCTTTGAAGTGATTGCTTCCTGTAAGGTTGAGATTTTTCAGAAAAGAACACAAGAGAAGAGGAAAGTGCTTGTTTATAACGTGCAGGTAAGGCAAATTTTTCAAACAGAAAAAATGAAATGAAATGAAGAAAAAATACAAAAACAAAACCTTGAAATAAAACTGATGACCGAGCAGAAATATGTAAAAATCTGAGCCATCAATAAAAAAATATACAATTTGAAATAAATTGTAGGAGGTTTTCTGATATTTCCCTTGGGATTATTAGTACTATAAGCATGTAACATCACTAGAATAGGTTCTCAATTCTTAACCAATTCCTTCTTTAATGCAGTAACTCAAAACAAGGAGAAAAATAACTTACAGTTCAGTTACTTGGAAAGAATTTTAAGCTCTGCTACTAGAGTCTACTCTCAACCAGTGTACTCTGGACCCAGGGAACTGGGAGAGTAACAGAGTAAGAGTAAAAAGATGATGGAAGTAAGATGATAGAATTACAGTGGTCTTGAAGACAAGCTCTGCTAGATCTAAGAACTGCTTCTGCTGTGCTATCAGAGAAGAGAGAAATGGGGGGAGGGGGGAGAGAGAAATGCTAGCCCAGCATGCTTGGAGAGTAAGCAGCCAATAGAAAGAGTCCCATAAACCATAGGGAGCTTTCCATGTGCTCTGAAGGAGCCTATTATAGAGACCTACAAGATTACATAAATTTATAGTCCAAGGGCACAATTTCATATCTTAAAGGCACAGGAAATACTAAATAGACACAAAACAGCAAACAACTTGCCACATATATTTAGGGAAAAAACACCTATTGTATAATTATGTTTTAGTTGTGCAGCCGCTTTGGTTTTAATTGAAGTCACTTTCTTCCATTTCAAGACTCATGCCCGGCAAACACAAATATTCCTTTCCTGTCTCATAGATTATAATGGCTCCAAAGGCAAAATGGTTTGAGGGTTATTGTAGACCCATATCCATTTAGTTTGCCTAGAAGCAACTGAAGATGCCCTGATTTCTTGAATTTTGACCATTTCATTTTCAAATTATATATTTGTAATAAGCGCATTCAATAAAGTGCTTCAGTGCATTAGTGATTCTATACTTCAGTGCTTAAGTAAATAAATAAATAATCTCACAACTTATCTTTTTTTCTGCATTTTCTGAGTTTTCTCTTTGTCAATAGTTGTCGGGAAGGGACCTGTCATTCCGACATGTTTCGCCCGAAGGCTGTATCAAGAAAAAGTCCCCCCTTCTGCTTTAGCTCCACACCATTGATACAGCCTTCGGGCGAAACATGTCGGAATGACAGGTCCCTTCCCGATAACTATTAACAAAGGGAAAACTCAGAAAATGCAGACAAAAAGATAAGTTGAAAGATTATTTATTTATTTATTTACTCAAGCACTGAAGTATAGAAGCACTAATGCACTGAAGCACTAAAGCACTTTATATAAAACATAATGGTCTGATGAGGAGGCTAGTGCTACATAGTATTTGGCCACTCAAACCAATTGCCTAATACTGGCACTTCTGAAGATCAATGAATAAGTAAAAAATTATAAATTAATATGTTATGAAGTACTACTGTTTGAGGAGAACACGAGTGATAGCATAACAGTACAAAGGACTGCTGTACACATTACTATTTCACTTATATGCTTCCCTATGAAATGATCTTAACATTTTGCAAACCATGTGTGGTCATTTATTATGCATGTGCCATCACACATTCAAATTCAGTTATTAAAAAAGCATAGTTCTTAAGTTGCAATTCAAAAAACGGTAGCAACTGGATCCATTTCTCCAGTCGTCTTTTTCTTTGATTCACTTTTGCAAGCTGCTACCTCACTACGATTTAATGCTATTAAAGTATAAACAACCCAAATAAGAAATATCATCTACCTGCCCTTAATTAGGAAACTGATAGATTGATAAAACAGGCAACAGGTGCATGCACAGATTAAAAACAAAATGAATGCGGATAAGCAGAAATGGTAGTACAAAGATTAAAATATCTGTTACTGCTGGCAAACACCCTTAGAGAACAGGAGCTTGAAAGATGTTTGTGTTCAGCTCGCAGATTTATGACTTGTTCTTTCCAGTATTCATGAATGCAGAGAGAATTTACTTGAGGCGAGAGAAAAAAAAATTGCAAAGCATCGGCGCTGGCAATAATTGTGTTACATTACATAGACATAATTACAATGTAATTGCAATTATGCTATAGTTTTATATGTTTTGGTAATTTATGGAAATGGATTCATATCTTTATCTTTGTTTATACAGACCTATATGATGTCTTGCTTTTTTTATCAAGTTTAAGTCCACTCAATTAGTACTGTTGTTTGTTGGTGGCACCGAGAACATAAATATAAAATACCCACACTGTGCAACCTGGTGGTCTATTTACTTTCAAATAATTAATTATCATTAAGGCTGGCTCTTTGGAAGTGCTTCAAACTGGCCCAGTGCCATCATTTAAAAAAAAAAAAAATTGTACTAGATTCATCATTGATCCATTATATTCAACTGTGAGATTTTTTTGTTTTTTTTCTAAACTTATACTATAAAGGTCAAGTCCCGCAATATTTGGCTAAATTGTTTTATATTTTGGCACAAAGGGGCCCTAGTAAAATTCATCCTCTTTTTACATTTCCACCCGTTTCAGGTTGTAAATTTAAAAAATATAATGAGCGCACACTTTCCTATCAAGCTGCCACTTGGGATGAGTTCAAACATCTTATCATCCTCTGCTTCTTATTTACATTTTAAGAAACAATTAAAAACTTATTTGTTCTCCAAATGTTTGTGTAATTAACCGCAAACTTTCAAGTTCCTTCATCCATTTGTAGCTATATTATTTAATCTTTTGTTAACTGCATAGAACTTAATGGTTATGCGGTCTAGAAATTGTTTTCCTGTTATTCTGCTTCAATTTCAACTTTAACCAATATTAATAAAACTTCAACTTATCTTTCACAGAAGTTGTCAGCAGGGGACTCTGTCCAACATGTTTCACCCTTAGGCTGTATCAAGGCTGACCCCTGCAACAAAAAAATAGACAATCTCTGCACACCGGAGAACAACACAGCTATATTTACCAGATACATCTAGAGTAGTATTTCACTTAGCTTAAACAAATTTTACCCATATCTATTATGCTCCTCCATTTTAACCTTCCAACTTCTCAGTTGTGGCATTTCCTTCTGTTTAATTTATGTTAACTCTGATGTCACAGAAATCTGAATTCCTATTCGTCAGAATTTTCTAACTGAATCTCCAGCTTTAAAAGAGTTATATTCACATTATAGAGAATTATTAACCAGTTTACTCTTTAGACAAGGAATTCCCCTAATTGATTACAAAAGATATCCATTCACTTTCTTGACTGAATCCCTTAGGGGTTATTTTATTTAAAGTAAAGATCCATTGTTCTTCTCTGTAGTTAAGAATTATCTCTGTGTGCCAACCACTAGGCTATTCCAGGGATCTGCTTGTTGGCCTACTGTATGAGTAGTGGCCATTTTCAAAACAAAAGGAACCAACAAGGGAAAGGGGCACCCATATGAAATCAAAATAACACACACAAAAAAGAGTAGGGTTGAGACAACTGGTCATTCAATACAAATCCAACATATGGTTTATTGGACAAGGCACAAAACCAAAGACTCAACACGGATTAGGACATCCAAGTGCCAATTTAAAATTCATTTTGGACATCTATGTTGTTTGATTATGAGCCTGCCTAACTAATGATTTGTTTTGGGGGTAAATATATTTGGAGTTAGAAGGAACAGTTTCTTGGTATGCACCAAGATTGACAACTGAGTGCAACTTTTTTTCTTCATTTCCCATACAGTAGGAAATTTGTAGAATTTGGGGATCTTACACATTCCAATTAGAGTGAGATCCGGACCCGTTTACCCTTCTCTACAATCCATTGTACCAAGCACTAGGCTACTCAAGGGACCTGCTTGCTGATCTATAAGTAGTGGTCATTATATCAGCAGCTATCATAGAGCCTCATATGTAATATTATTTTTACCTCTTAGAAGGCGTGGGAAGTCTCCATTGGAGGATTAAGGGGGTCATCTGGTCAGTTCTGAGTGAAGGGAATAGACATAGCAGATAAAGACAGATTGTTCACCCTCTCCAAGGTGGGGAGAACGAGAGGGCACTCTCTAAAGTTGAAAGGGGATAGATTCCATACAAACGTAAGGAAGTTCTTCTTCTCCCAGAAAGTGGTAGAAAACTGGAACGCTCTTCCGGAGTCTGTTATAGGGGAAAATACCCTCCAGGGATTCAAGACAAAATTGGACAAGTTCCTGCTAAACTGGAACGTACGCAGGTGAGGCTGGATTCATTTAGAGCACTGGTCTTTGACCTGGGGGCCGCCGCGTGAGCGGACTGCTGGGCACGATGGATCACTGATCTGACCCAGCAGCGGCAATTCTTATGTTCTTATGAGTACTTTTTGGCACTTAGTCGTTATTCATAGTTTATTTCATAGTTTCATAGTTTATTTAAAATTTGATTAAACGCCTATCAAAATTCTAGGCGAAAGTACAATATTAATAGAAATAAGGGGTACAATAGTTTAAAACACAGACATCTTCAAACTAAGGACAAACCATACAGATTATACATGGAAAGGGGGAAAGAACTACAATAAAGTTAAGAAAGGAAACATAAGGAACAAACACAAGGAAGGGGAAACATGTTATGTTGCTGAATTTCTGTTAAAAGAAAGAAAAGAGACTGGACGAGGCAAGTAGCAAATACGGAAAGATTGCCATTGAATTTCTCGAAATTGGTTTCAGATCTAATGTGTAAAGGTAAAGAATGCCTAAATGCAGAAGAGACATGTATAACTTACAGAACTTGGTAAGTTGCACACGTAATTAGAAATCTCAACCCTCTGTCATGCAGGGGACATGATTACACTTCTCCCTCCCTATTGTTTTTCCCATATATGGTTCTCTGTACTTTAAAACACTGAATTGTAGTTCTGTTCCCCCTTACCTTGTATATTAGTTGGTCTGTAAGTCTATTTGTCTAACCCATTATTTTAAATTTTAAATTCTATGCCTAATTATATATTTATATTTTTTATCAATTTTGTACCTTGCTTAGTAAAATTAAATAAGCGACTCATCAAATTAAAATAAAACTTGAAACTTGAAACTTGATCATATCAGTCATTGAATCCCCTGCCAAACTTTGATTCATTATTTAAAAAAGCTACTAAACAGTAAATTTAAAACTAACTCTGAAATCTGTTGCCGTAAAATGTGGTGAAAGCAGTTAGCTTAGCAGGGTTTTAAAAAAGGTTTGACTAATTTTCTAAAACAAAAGTCCATATGTCGTTATTAAGATGAACTTGGGGGAATCCACTGCTTATTCTTAGGATAAACAGCATAGAATCTGTTTTACTCTTTGGGATCTTGCCAGGTATTTGTTACCTGGACTGGCCCCTATTGGAAACAGGATACTGGGCTTGATGGACCTTTGGTCTGTCCCAGTATGGCAATTCTTAAATTCTTATGTTATGTTCTTATATACTTTACCCATAAGCATTCCTACTTGTATTTACCTGCTATGTAAGTTGCAAGCACTGTGACAGAATAGTGCATACCATAGATCCTGCTGGCACTTCCATGGATAAGTGTACACTTACATGCATAAGAGCTAGTATTCTAGAAAGTTACACATACAAGGGATCTGTAAACGTGGGCAACTAAATTATAGAATTGCCTTCAAAAGTCCATATTAATTGAAGTTTGCAAAGAAAAATTGCTGAAAGCATCAGAATCAAAAATATAATATAGAAAGCAAGAGAAAAATGCAGGATCAGCAACTGAAAAGACAAGCCACTACATGACCAACTCATAAAAGATATTGATGGAAAATGTGACAAAAACCTATTACAGCGATGGAGCACTCAAAAAAAAAAAACTGAAGGGATGATCCTAACAGACCAAGCAAAAGCATTGTGTTATTAAAGATAAGTCTGAAACATTTTCAAAAAGCAGCAAATAATACAAAGCCAATGCTGAAACTTTAGACCATCTAATCAGTGCCTGTAGCAAAATAGCCCAAACTGACTAAAAATAATGCCATGTTCAAGTGGCCAAATTAATCCACTGCAGTCTCTGCAAAAAAAAGTATGGTTTTACTGCAGCAAAAAACTATTGGAATCATACCACTGACAAATGTTACAGAAATTGAGCTTGTCAAGATCTAGTGGGACTTTAAAATACAAACTGACAGGCACTTGGAGCAGAGCATGCCTGATAAAAATAAAATATATGGAACCAGATTGGTCAGAAAAGATGATCACCTAGAGGGGCCTAAGTCCGGCTTTGGATGTTTTGTGAAGTATGTCCAAACATTAGGTAGGGAAAATGTCCATTTTTGAAACCACAAAAGGTCTTTCTTTTTGTGTTAGAAAATTATCTCTCTAAACAAGTTTGCTCTTAGTGTGTCTTTTTTTGGTCATTTTTGTACAACAAAACGTCCAATGAAAAACATACAAAACAAGCCATTTGCAAGTAGGAGGGGCCAGCCAAAACAAACGATGCTGTGGAGACTGATGTTTACTGATGCAAATTTTATTTGTATCAAGAAGGTTATCCACAACTTTGGAACAAAATAGAACATTCACATCTTGAGATTGGCCACACAGGCATGCCAGCTGAGCTTTGAGGCACCCAAGGGGGCAATATAGTGAACTTCACATAAAGGGTCCCAATTACACATCCCACCATAATCCCCAAAACCAACTATGTACAACTGTCTATCACCCTTAAAGCCCTTATGCCTTCAGGTGTCACCTATATGTATGTACCTGTACAGTAGGTTTTGGTGGACTCACACTTTTCACAAGTACAGTATATAAGTTAGGGTGGCAAATAGGCTACTCCAAACACTTGTTTGCTGCTCTAATAGGACTGACTATTACATTTTCTGCTGTCAGAAAGACAGATATGCACTATTTCATTCAGATCTTTGGGGTGGGAGGAGATCAATGACCACTGGGGAAGTGAGTGGGGGGTTTTACCTTCATCCCACCAGTGGTCTGGTATATTTAGGCCCTATTCATTCTTAAAACAGGTCTAGCTCCAAACGTCTAAATGGTGCCCTGGACGTTTTGTGAACGGTTTAATTTTTGCAGCAAAATGGCTAAAACCTAATCTCACTTAAAAACACGCCCCCTTGAGATTTAGACACACTACAGATGAATAGCTTAGAAAAACTTCTAGGAAATAGGTTTTGAAAATGGCGATTTGGATATTTTGGTGATTAACATATCCAAATGCCACTTTATGTTGGGTTTTTGGGGATGTCTCTGTGTTTTGAAAATGAGCCCCTTGGGCTCCTAAGGGGCCCTTTTACTAAGCTGGTGTTAGGCATTAAAATGTGCCTAGTGCAAATTAAAAGGACTTACCTCAAGATGTACTTAGGCATCCTGCAGTGAGTTTTGTCATTTGCACATGCAAACCACATGCAGACAATTTTTTTTTTTTTCATAGAGATAGCATGTCAGGGAGGAGAATAAACATGTCTGTGTTATTCCGTTAGGGCCCTTTATACAAAGCACCGAAGTTCAAAGGAATTGAATGGGCTTTGGTGCATCTAATGTGGCAACATTACTACCTTGGCTTTGTGAAAGGGGCCTTAAGTTTATTGTTTATTGAGAGCTTCTATACCACTACTAATGACTGGGAAGTCAATTCAGAGCGGTCTACATGAGCCTCTGCAAAGGCGCAACATTACATGAGCTTCTGTAGAGATGGTACCATACAGAGTTACAAAGAGCTTCTGCGAGGTGTTACAATACATGAGCTCTATATTGAAATACACGGAGCTCTGTGGTGGTGCTACAATTCAGAGTTATTAATACTGGCATGATTAATCAATAATCAGCCATCCTACTTATGTTACTGGCCCATTGATCATCTTACTTATATGCACACGCTTATATGCACTAAATCAATTGTTTACTAGGTTTACTATTGCAGCTAAATACACTATATTTACGTACCTCCTAAGGAGGTTGGCCATTTCAACTAAATACAGTGGAACCTTGGTTTACGAGCATAATTCGTTCCAGAAGCATGCTCGTAAACCAAACTACTCGTATATCAAAGCGAGTTTCCCCATAGGAAATAATGGAAACTCGCTTTGATACGTTCCCAACCCCCCCTCCCCCCGAGGCCAGCAGTATGCTCCCTCTCCCCCGCTTGCAAAGGCCCCCCATGTGAACCGGCATCCCCCGCCCGAACAACTTGAACTTACCCCCCCCCCTTCTGGCACTGAGAATCTCAGTGAGAGGGAGAATTAGAAGGCCTTGAACATGCGCAGATGCATGCTCAAGGCCCGACAGAGGCAGGAAGATCTTCTAGCGGCACCGGCATGTCCTGTGGGCTGCGTGCCGGTGCCAGATGGGGGGGGGGTAATTTCAAGTTGTTTGGACAGGGGGTGCCAGTTCAAGTAGGTGGGGGGGCTTTACGAGCGGGGGAAGCGATGCCGGTTATCGGGGGGGGGGTCCTCGCAAATCGAGTCAACACTCGGTTTGCGAAACAAGTTTTGCGAGAATGTTTTGCTCGTCTTGCAAAACACTTGCAAACCGGGTTACTTGCAAACCAAGGTTTGACTGTACAATCTATTTACATGCATCCCTAAAATTTATAGGGCTCTTTTTACGAAGCCGTGTTAGCGGCTTTAGCGCATGCACCTTTTTAGTGCGCGCTAACCCCAGCGCTAGCCGATAAACTACCGCCTGCTCAAGAGGAGGAAGCAGCGGCTAGCATGGCCAGCAAATTAGCGCACACTATTACGCGCGTTAAACGCTAACGCGGCTTCGTAAAAGGAGCCCATAGTTTCCTCTCTGTCAACTTCATCATTTCAGTTGAAGTAGTTTGAATTTTCTGGTGCATTTACATTACCATATAAAACCAAAAAAACTCTGTGGAGTGACGATGTTCCCAAATGGACTTTATTTGAAAGTATCAAAGTTCCAAAGGTACACTAAAATCATCCACATAAAATAATTCCATCCGCATAAATGTGGATGGAATTATTATATGTGGATGATTTTAGTGTACCTTTGGAACTTTGATACTTTCAAATAAAGTCCATTTGGGAACATCGTCACTCCACAGAGTTTTTTTGGTTTTCTCTGGATTTTCTTCTTTGTGGATATTTTGGGGTCAATTCCTTTTGTTTTTTGCATTTACATTACCATATGCCAGTAGTCTCCAACTTTTTTCATGTGACGGGCTGCAGTGTGAACACGAGAAAGCTCTAAGGGCCACCAAAAGATTTCAAGCTTACACATACAGTACTACTAATTTGTAAACTGCCTTGACCTGCTTGTTCAGACTGGGTATTAAACATTAATAATTAACACTAATATTGATTCTACAACTCTTCAAGGATATATTTTAAAAGCTCGCTTCATTTTGGATTGTCAACAGTAGAAAATTCCAAAAATGAGACACCTAAATAATGCACTTAAGAGATTGCAGTTACTATATCAAGTGGACAGGATTGAAATTAACTCATTTACAGCATTTGAAGAGCACTTCAGCCATAATGGAGGGCCACAATGGAGGACTTTGGTGGATACATGCGGCCCTGGGCCACATACTGGTGACCACTGTCAATGCACAGGATTAGCACAGGATTAGAGTATAAGCTCTGACTGTCTACAAATTTGATAACATCTGTTTGCAACATTAGTACATGGTGGACAAAAAAAAGAGGGAAAACTCCACAAGCATAAACAGTCATTAAGAAACCTTTATTATTAAGTCAATCTAGCAGATTTGAATTGGACTTGATCTCTGTCATCTCCACTGTTTTGTTTTCCAGCATTAGCACTTGGCCATTAATTGAGAAAATTGGCCATTTCTTAGATGTAGAAAAAAATGACTTTAATGCATGGGAACAACTCGCATAAGGGACAACTAAGGCAAACTTTTCATGCAGCCCTTTCATCAGCCAAATATAGGAACCTACATTTTCAGATGAAAATTATTCATAATGTAGACCTCTTTTCATCAAACTGTATTAGGGTTTTTTTTTTCTATCGCAGGCTACTGCGGTAAAAGCTCTGATGCTCATAGAATTCCTATGAGCGTCGGAGTTTTCACCACAGTGACCCACAATTTTTTTTTTAAAAACCCTAATGCAGATTGATAAAATGGGGCCTTAATTAAAAGTTATATTTATAAATTTATGCCGGATGTGTCTAAATTTAAGAGCCTAGACCTGAAAATCAGTACAAAGTTCCTATCTCTTTTTCCCAACCCTAAATTTCCTCATGTTGCCACCTACTTTTTTTGAGTGTAGTGAGATTTTGAGCTTAAAGTTATGCACTCTGGTTTACTTAACATTAGCATTCGCATTCCCGTCACCTGCAAACTGAAAGCTAATCACCATCAATCAATAATCACACAACTCAGTTTTATTGGAAGAAATATTTGGCCGCAGCTTTATTATGTGTCTGAATATTATCTCCACTTACAATACAATCTGTGTCCAAAAACCAACAAACCCCCAATGCATATTTCATACCCCCCCAGGGAGCTATTCGGTGTCGAAACTAGCTCATGTTAAGTCTTTAGATTTATAACATTTCCCCAAACATGACCCACGGTGACGCAAGGCCATGCTTCCCCTCCCCTCCCCCCAAACTTGACCCACGGTGACACATGACCATGCTTCCCCTCCCCGCAAACATGATCCATGGTGACGCAAGACCATGCTTCCCCTCGCAGCGGTATCGCCTACGAGTGTTACATTTATTTATTTATTAACTGCTCATCTCCCAGATACAACTGGGCCAAACCCCATTTTCCGCCCCACCAAAGCTGCGACCTCCTTCCCCAACCCCATAAGCTCCACCAAACCCACCCAAGTCGATATATAACATGTACACCCCCCACCCCACCCCACAACACTGACACAAAACATAACACCAGCAGAAATGGGAGGGAGGGAGGGATAATCTTTTCCTGAAGAGACTACTCTACTGTTCCCCTTTCCTCACAGAATTCACTCCAGACTGCCACAACATCCAACCAATCACGTGACTGCTCCACCCCATCACCTTAGAAACCTCCCGAATCATTTTTCTTTCTTACAAGCTCTATTAACCCTTTCTTACCTCCTCTTATAAACTTATCAATCCTTATTCTACAGACCCTTGACAATACCTCATATATTCCCCTCACCCTCTGCCCCCTCCCCTTCCCATTTTACCCACACCATCATTTAATAAATATTACCAGCTGGTGACATCAGCTCAGCTAATGTTATATCACACCAGATGAATCTGGTGTTCTTCTAAATTTTCAGAGGCCAATTTATGAGCATAATTCACAAAGGGCCCTTTTACTAAGCTGCAACAAAAAATGTTATTTGCACACACTTGCATGGGTTTTTCTCTTGAACAACGGTCATGATCTAGAGATGGGCATCACTAGAGAGATAATGAATGCTGGCTTTTACAAAGTTGAGGTAGAGGCTTCTTCTGCAGTCCGGCGAGGTAAATGCTCTGACACTCATATAATTCCTATGAACATTGGAGCATTTATCTTGCTGGTTCACAGTAGAAACTTCTACTGCAGCTTGTAAAAGAAGCCCTAAATTTGTTGATGACACTAAGTTGCACAAAGTTAAATCATAAGAGGATCTTGAGAGACTGGGAGACTTTTTTTTTATCAGATGACGTTTAATATGAGCAAGTGCAAAGTGATGCATGAGGGAAAGAAGCACCCAAACTATAGCTATGTGATTCATGCCACATTATAGCACGGTGTCCAGGAAAAGGCTCTAGGTGTCATTGTTGATGATATGTTAAAATCCACAGCTCAGTGTGCAACGGAGGCTAAAAAAGGAAATAGAATGTTAGGAATTATCAGGAAAGAAATGGAAAATAAAAATGAGAATGTTATAATGTATCACTCCATGGTGCGGTTACGTCTCAAATACTGTGTGCATGTCTGGACACCACATTTTAAAAAATGATATAATGGTATTGGAAAAGGTACAAAGAAGGGCAATTAAAAAGATAAAAGGAATGAGAAGACTTCCCTATGTGGAAAGACTAAAGTGGCTAGGGCTCTTGAGCTTGTAGAAGAGATGGCTCAGGAATGATATGATAGAGGTCTATAAAATGCGGAGTGGAGTGGAAAGGGTATATGTGAATCGCTTGTTTACTCTTTTCAAAAATAGTAGAACTAGGGGACATGTAATGACGCTACTAAAACAAACTGGAGAAAATATTTCTTCAAACAACTTTTAATTAAACTTTGGAATTTGTTGCCAGAGAATGTAGTGAAATCAGTTAGCTTAGTAGGGTTTAAAAAAAGGTTTGGATACATTCTTTTTTTTAAATTATCAATTAATTACACACAAAAAATTAACTTTGAAAAGAAAATTAAAAACAAATACAATCAATTTTACACTGAAATGAAACAAAGAAAAATTCTGACTTAATATATAGTCCACGATTAGGAGAACAAAGTAAAAAAAATAGGAATCCATTCCAGGAAAAAGGGTAGATACAAATAATAATTATAAAGAATAACATCGGCTAATTATTAATAGACATGAGTTATCCTGTACTTTCCTAAGTGGCATCAGAAATCCCTTTTCCTTCTAAGAAAAAGCGCAATTGTTCTGGGTTTAAAAAAAAATGCTTATTTTGTTGGTAATTAATAAGACATTTACAGGGAAACCTCAACTGAAAGGAGGCTCCCAAAAAAAAAACTTTAGATCTATATTGTAGAAATTCCTTCCTTCGGATTTGGGTCCATCTTGAAACATCTGGAAAAATATACTTTTTCACCCAAATAGAAAATCTGCTTTAAATTAAAATATAGTTTAAAAATCATGCCCTTATCTTGAAGGAAGACAAAGGATACTATCAAAGTAGCTCGACCTAGAATTTCAATTTCAGAAGATTCTAGTACCTCTGAGATTCCTAACTGTGCTTGTTCTTCTTGTTCTTTCTTTTCCAAAATGGTTCATTTTAGGAAATAGAGTTTTTGAATCGGGGGAATATTTGACTCTAAATGTTCAAGGTGGAGATCAAAAAGTTTTTAAAGATCTCTCTTGAGGTCATAAATTTAGGTATAGGAAAATTCAATAACCTTAAATTCAGGCTCCTTGTTTGATTTTCAAGATTTTAAATTTTCCATAGATAAAAAGTTATATCTGTAACTTGCTGTTTATTAAAGGTTTTGACCTCCAAAATAGTCTGTTCAATCACCCCTATTTTCTGGTTTTGTTGTTGAACCTGAGTTTTAAGTTGATTAATTTTTAATGGAAGCCCAAGTGTTAGAGAAATAACGTTGGTACATACCAAATATAGTTTTTCTATTGCTGACCAGAGTCCAGGGTTACCACCGGTGGTTTGAGAAGCAGCTTGAGTTGGGTCGACTGAGAACGGTCTTGTTCTGGCTGCAGAACTCTATCACAGCTCTTGTCTCCTCCCGACTCACCACCGTTCTCCATCGGTGCACCTCCCTTACTCGGCTTCAACAGGATCGACAACGTTGAAGCTTCCGCCTCCAAACCTGCAAGCTGTAAAGAGTTCTCCCACTCCTCCATTCCCAGGGGGCCCTCTAATCGGAAGTTCATTGCAGCCACATTTCCAGGTGCAGGGGCAGGTTCAGGTCCAGAAGGGCTCAGCAAAAATTTGCTGTCTAAGCTGAGCCTTTCCTGTGGCTCTGCAGCAGATATATCCAACGCTGAGGGGACTGTAAAAGAAGTTATTACAGTCTGGCGCGGTGTGGATATAGCAGACAGAGGTATAGGGGCGATCCTCTGCCTTACCCTTCTTTTTGGCATAAAAAAAAGGTAATCGTGGCTAAATGGGAAATTGTAGAACTCGCCAGAACAGGAGCTCACAAACGCGTGTCCTGCTCTGTCGCCATCTTAGTTTGTTCCCCAGTTTGAATACATTCTTAAAAGGGAAGTCCATAGGCAATTATTGAGATGGCTTGGGGAAATCTACTGCTTATTCTTAGGATCTGGATTTATTCAAATGATTCAAACCTTGTATAGTTCCCCTTAAGCCAGACTATATATTAATAATGCTTTCTCAGAACGTTTTCAGGTAGAGAGGGGTGTTAGACAAGGGTGTCCTTTAATTCCTTTTCTGTTTGATATTGTTCTGGAACCCTTGTTGTTGGCTATACAGCAGGCAAAGGAGATACAAGGGATTCCTTATATAGGTCTGAAATATAAGATCTCTACTTAAGTGGATGATATCTTGCTTAATTTGAGAAATCCTGAATCCACCATTCTCCATTTGCTGGAATTGATAGACCGATTTGGCAAATTTTCGGGATATAAAATAAATTGGAGCAAAACGGAGGTTCTTCCATTGAATATGCATTGTACAAAATGGTTATTTGACGTATTCCCTTTCCTCTGGAAGGATAAGAGTATAAAGTATTTAAGCATTATGATTCAAAAAACAATAGAAGACACTATGACAGTAAATGAAAAATATTTATTGCTGAAAGTCAAAGAAATGTGTGAGCAATGGAACCCTTTACATCTTTTTTGGTGGGGGAGAGTACAGAATGTAAAAATGATGATTCTCCTTGTAGTATGTTACCAAATGAGCATGTTGCCAGTTTATTTTCAGAGGTCCTTTTATAAAAAACTAGCTGATGACCCGCCGTTGCACGGGTATTTAATTATAGCAATAACACTGTAAATGGATTCAAATAAAGATACTTTATAGTGGTGAATGAAATTATTGTTTTACAGCTTAATAAAAAGTACAATATTCAAATTATAATGTGAAATATTTGACAAAATGAATACAATACAACTAACGCAAAACGTGATTATAAACAACATTTTTAGTTTCACCTCCAGGAGCAAGAACATATAAATTCTTGGGTGAAGAGACCCCCAGAACATAGCACCCCAGGTAGTGAGGGATCTGCATACCAAGTTTCGTTCAAATCGGTCAAGCCGTTTTTGATGTACTGTGAGAATGGCAGCTGTTTACATTTGTTGTATTGACATGAATGGGTGAAATCTGATTTTCTGTTTGTAGCTCCGCCCATGTGTGTAGATGGGCCGCGAGACCCCCAGAACATATCACCCCAGGTAGTGAGGGATCTGCATACCAAGTTTCATTCAAAGCGGTCAAGCCATTTTGAATTACAGAGAGAATGGAAGCTTTTTACTTTTTTTCCATTGACATGAATGGGTGAAATCTGATGTTCTGTTTGTAACTCCGCCCACGTGTGCAGGTGGGCCGCGAGACCCCCAGAACATATCACCCCAGGTAGTTGGAATTACTGTGAAAATGGCAGCTTTTTTACATTTTTTCCATTGACATGAATGGGTGAAATATGATTTTCTGTTTGTAGCTCCGCCCATGTGTGCAGGTGGGCCGCGAGACCCCCAGAACATATCACCCCAGGTAGTGAGGGATCTGCATACCAAGGTTCGTTCAAATCGGTCAAGCCGTTTTTGAAGTACTGTGAGAATGGCAGCTTTTTACATTTTTTTCCATTGACATGAATGGGTGAAATCAGATTTTCTGTTTGTAGCTCCGCCCACGTGTGCAGGTGGGCCGCGAGACCCCCAGAACATATCACCCCAGGTAGTGAGGGATCTGCATACCAAGGTTCGTTCAAATCGGTCAAGCTGTTTTAGAATTACTGTGAGAATGGCAGCTTTTTACATTTTTTCCATTGACATGAATGAGTGAAATCTGATATTCTGTTTGTAGCTCCGCCCATGTGTGCAGGTGGGCCGAGAGACCCTCAGAACATATCACCCCAGGTAGTTGGAATTACTGTGAGAATGGCAGCTTTTTACATTTTTTCCATTGACATGAATGGGTGAAATCTGATTTTCTGTTTGTAGCTCCGCCCACGTGTGCAGGTGGGCCGCGAGACCCCCAGAACATATCACCCCAGGTAGTGAGGGATCTGCATACCAAGTTTCGTTCAAATCGGTCAAGCCGTTTTTGAATTACTGTGAGAATGGCAGCTTTGTACATTTTTTCCATTGACATGAATGGGTGAAATCTGATTTTATGTTTGTAGCTCCGCCCACGTGTGCAGGTGGGCCGCGAGACCCCCAGAACATATCACCCCAGGTAGTGAGGGATCTGCATACCAAGTTTCGTTCAAATCGGTCAAGCCGTTTTTGAATTACTGTGAGAATGGCAGCTTTGTACATTTTTTCCATTGACATGAATGGGTGAAATCTGATTTTATGTTTGTAGCTCCGCCCACGTGTGCAGGTGGGCCGCGAGACCCCCAGAACATATCACCCCAGGTAGTGAGGGATCTGCATACCAAGTTTCGTTCAAATCGGTCAAGCCGTTTTTGAATTACTGTGAGAATGGCAGCTTTGTACATTTTTTCCATTGACATGAATGGGTGAAATCTGATTTTATGTTTGTAGATCCGCCCACGTGTGCAGGTGGGCCGCGAGACCCCCAGAACATATCACCCCAGGTAGTGAGGGATCTGCATACCAAGTTTCGTTCAAATCGGTCAAGCCGTTTTTGAATTACTGTGAGAATGGCAGCTTTGTACATTTTTTCCATTGACATGAATGGGTGAAATCTGATTTTATGTTTGTAGCTCCGCCCACGTGTGCAGGTGGGCCGCGAGACCCCCAGAACATATCACCCCAGGTAGTGAGGGATCTGCATACCAAGTTTCGTTCAAATCGGTCAAGCCGTTTTTGAATTACTGTGAGAATGGCAGCTTTGTACATTTTTTCCATTGACATGAATGGGTGAAATCTGATTTTCTGTTTGTAGCTCCGCCCACGTGTGCAGGAGGGCCGCGAGACCCCCAGAACATATCATCCCAGGTAGTGAGGGATCTGCATACCAAGTTTCGTTCAAATCGGTCAAGCCGTTTTTGCGTGATCGCGGCACATACACACACACATACATACCTCCGATTTTATATATATAGATTAAATAGTATTCTCACGAAATTTATTTGGCTGGGTAAAAAGGCTAGAATTTACAAAAACCAATTGTGGTGGGAGGGATAAATTTTCCAAACTTTTATAGATACCATAAAACTTTTATTATGCGACAGGGTATGTATTGGATCCTTCCTGAAGTCTTGGAGCATCTCCCTGATTGGTTTTATTTAGAATGGCAACTCCTGTCTCCATTGCGTTTGTGTCATGTTTTAAGTATCAAGATACCTAGGCTTTATAAGGACAATAGAATTTTAGTTTCCACGTGGCAAACATTAAAATTTATAAATAACCTAACACCGATTCCGATTCATCAATCCACATGCCAGTCCCTATGATTGAACTCCAAGATTCAAATTGGCAGATATAAAGTCATCTGGAAGCATTGGATGCAGGCAGGTATACGCACGTTAGATGATGGGATATCAAATGGGAAGATGCTTGAGTTTTCACGACTGCAACGATCTTTCGATATTTCAAAGTCCCAAGCATTTAAATGGTTGCAGTTGAAGCAGGTTATTCAGAAGGTGGCAAGTCAAATGCAGGCAAGACAAAAGCGTGCGGACAACTGTGTGAAGACAACTCAGTGCAAGACAATTGAGCGCAGCGACAATTGCGCTCATGACAGCTTAGCTCAGGACAATTGCACGCACCAAACTATAACACATACGCGCATGCGCAGGAAATTTTAACAATGTGCGCTAATGACTATGAACCATTCAGAAAGGGTTCCCTGAATGGTGGAATTTAAAGGATCAGTATAGTTTGCCAGTCCTCTGTTTCCAGACAGATTTCCTAGGGCATCAGGCCACCAAGTGATATAAATTAATATCTGAATATTTGAATAAAAAGCCAAAAACTAGTCTTAGAGATATTTCGAGTATTGAGACAAAGCAGCAGATTTATGCTTCTCAATGGCCACGGATTTGGACTTGAAGGATGAGATGCACAGCATCAGCATCTATGAGACAAACCTGGTTTTTCTTGCTACACAGAAGTTTTGGACCCCTGTTTGTTTACAGAAATTGGATAGTTCTAAATCTAATAGATGTTGGCACTGTCATCTCGATGTAGGGACACTGGATCATCTACTGTACTATTGTCCCTTAATACTTAAATTCTGGAGGTCCATTTGGGGTCAAATTATTACAATATTGGAAGTTCCTCTATCGATTTCTGGATGGACCATTCAGGTCTTTATCTGCCGTCTTCTACTATGTTACTATGTTATCATATGATATAAGACTGTTTGGAACAATATTATTCCCTAAGAGACCAATCAATGCAAACCAGAATAAATTGCTCCTCATGACAGAAGTCGCCATGCAGCTTATAATGAAAAATTGGATGAGTTGGGATAACTTAATTATAGTTTTGGGTGGGAATCCTTATGCCAGATTTATAAATTTTAAAATATTAATTCTCTACAGTTGGGTCACCATAGCAAGTTTAAGGAAAATTGGGGCCTGTTAACAAAATACTGTAAGACTTAAATGTTAATTATTAGCAGTATTTCCCTTTGATTCATGAAAAATTGCTGTACACATCCAGGAAGGGCGGGGGGGGGTGTTAAATTGCTATATATTATTTGTTGGAAAAGAGTGCAGTATATTATATTACTTGATTGTTCATCTGTTTGCACTATGTATTTGACTTTAAAAATGAATAAATAATTTTTTTAAAAAAGAGGGAAGTCCATAGGCAATTATTGAGATGGCTTAGGGAAATCCACTGCTTATTCTTACGATAAGCAGTGTAAAATCTGTTTTATTACTTGGGATCCAGCTAGGTACTTGGGATCTAGGTTGGACATTGTTAGAAACAGGATATAGGACTTGATGGACCTTCGATCTGTTCCAGTATGGCAATTCGTATATTCTTATATGATGGGAATTATTAGGAAAGGGATTGTAAATAAGACAAAGAAGATTATTATGCCTCTGTATTGCTCCACGGTGAGACCTCACTTTGAGTGCTGCATTCAATTCTAGTCACCATTTTTCAAAAAAGATATAGCAGAATTAGAAAAGTTTCAAAGATGAGCAACCAAAATTATAAAGGGGTTGGAACTCCTCTCATATGAAGAAAGGCTAGAGGTCTTAGAGCTCTTTTTAACTTGGGGGAAAAAAAGACAGCTGAGGGGAGATATGATTGAGGTCTACAAAATTCTGATTGGTGTAGAATGGGTAAAAGTGAATCAATTCTTTACTCTTTCAAACATTACAAAGACTAGGGGACATAAGAACATAAGAAATGCCTCTGCTGGGTCAGACCCGAGGTCCATGGTGCCCAGCAGTCCGCTCACGCGGTGGCCCAGCAGGTCCAGGACCTGTGCAGTAATCTTCTATCTATACCCCTCTATCCTCTTTTCCAGTAGGAATTTGTCTAATCCTTTCTTGAACCCCAGTACCGTACTCTGCCCAATCACGTCCTCTGGAAGCGCATTCCAGGTGTCCACAACACGTTGGGTAAAAAAGAACTTCCTAGTATTTGTTTTGAATCTGTCTCCTATCAACTTTTCCGAGTGCCCTCTTGTTCTTTTATTATTCGAAAGTTTGAAGAATCTGTCCCTCTCTACTCTCTCTATGCCCTTCATGATCTTATAAGTCTCTATCATATCCCCTCTTAGTCTCCTCTTCTCCAGAGAAAAGAGACCCAGCTTCTCCAATCTCTCAGCATATGACAAGTTTTCCATACCTTTTATCAGACGCGTCGCTCTCCTCTGAACCCTCTCGACTAATGCCATATCCTTCTTAAGGTACGGCGACCAATATTGGACGCAGTACTCCAAATGCGGGCGCACCATTGCCCGATACAACGGCAGGATAACCTCTTTCGTTCTGGCTGTAATACCCTTTTTGATTATACCAAGCATTCTATTTGCTCTCTTAGCGGCCGCTGCACACTGTGCCGTCGGCTTCATTGTCATGTCCACCAATACCCCAAGTCCCTTTCCTGGGTACTCTTATTCAATAATATCCCTCCCATTGTATAGTTGTACCTCGAGTTACTGCTCCCCACATGTAATACCTTACATTTCTCAACGTTGAACTTCATCTGCCATCTCATCGCCCAATCTTCTAGTTTGTTCAAGTCCCTTTGCAATTTGTCACATTCCTCTGTAGTCCGAGCTCCATTAAATAGTTTAGTGTCATCCGCAAATTTTATTATCTCGCACTTCGTCCCTGTTTCTAGATCATTTATGAAGATATTAAATAGTAGCGGCCCGAGCACCGAGCCCTGTGGGACACCACTCGTGACCCTTCTCCAGGCGGAGTAGTGGCCCTTCACTCCTACCCTTTGTTTTCTACCCTCCAACCAGTTTCTGATCCATCTATGTACGTCTCCTTCCACCCCATGGTTCTTCAGTTTCCGGAGTAGACGTTCATGGGGCACCTTGTCAAAGGCTTTTTGGAAATCTAGATATATGATGTCAATGGGGTCTCCTTTGTCCATCTGTTTGTTAATCCCTTCGAAGAAGTGCAATAAGTTTGTTTGGCACGATCTTCCCTTGCAGAAACCATGCTGGCTGGCTATCAGAAGTTCGTGCTTTTCAAAATGTTGATCAATGCTTTCTTTTATCAGTGCTTCTGCCATTTTCCCAGGAACTGAAGTCAGGCTCACTGGCCTGTAGTTTCCCGGATCACCTCTTGATCACTTTTTAAAGATGGGCGTAACGTTGGCTATCTTCCAATCCTCCGGGATCTCGCCTGTTTTCAGGGATAAGTTGCAAATTTGCTGTAGTAGTTCCGCTATCTCCTCCTTTAATTCCTTCAGAACCCTTGGATGTATGCCATCCGGACCCGGGGATTTATCAGTTTTTAGTTTCCCTATCTGCCTGCGAACGTCCTCAATGCTCACTTCTATGAATGTTAATTTTTCTGCTTGACTTCCGTTGAAGAATTGCTCAGGTTCCGGCATGTTGGACGTGTTTTCGTTAGTAAATACAGATGAGAAGTACATGTTAAGCCTTTCTGCCACTACCTTCTCCTCCTTCACCACTCCCTTCCTGTCTCCGTCGTCTAGCGGTCCCACTTCCTCTCTAGCTGGTTGCTTCCCTTTAATATATCTGAAGAACGGTTTGAAATTTCTTGCTTCCCTGGCTAGCCTTTCTTCATACTCTCTTTTAGCTTTCCGAACCTCACGGTGACATTCTTTTTGATACTTCTTGTGCTTTTTCCAGTTCCCCTCAGATTTGTCCTTTTTCCATTTCTTGAATGAATTTTTCTTATTGCCTATCGCTTCCTTCACTATTTTGGTTATCCACCCTGGGTCTTTTGTTCGATTCTTTTTGCACCCCTTCCTGAATCTGGGGATATACAGATTTTGCACCTCGTTCACCATGTCCCTGAAGAAGGACCAGGCATGATTTACCATTAGTCATGTTTTGGAAGTGTTCCTAAATTTCTTCCTTACCAATTCCCTCATTGCTTTGTAGTTTCCTTTCTTGAAGTTAAAGGTTGTCGCTATGGATCTCTTGCCTTTTGATACTCCTACCTCAACCTTGAACTTGATCATATTATGATCGCTGTTTCCCAACGTCCCCACTACTTCAACGTCCTTTGCAGGTCCTCTTAACCCATTTAGGATTAGATCCAGAGTGGCATTTCCTCTCATCGGTTCTCTAACAAGCTGCTCCATGAAGCAATCTTGTGTGGCTTCCAGGAATTTTGTCTCCCTAGCGCATTTTGAGCTTCCAAGCCTTCAGTCTATCCCGGGGTAGTTGAAGTCTCCCATAATAACCGTGTTGCCACTTTTGCATTCTCGCTTCATCTCGGCTTCCATTTCCTCATCAATATCTCCGGTTTGCCCGGGTGGGCGATAATATAGGCCCATCTTTATTTCAGGCCCTTTCCTTCCCGGTATTTTAACCCATAGAGATTCCAGCTTGTTGGTCGTCTCTGCTGTGTCCATTCTTGTGGATTGTATGCTTTCTTTTATGTACAGGGCTATTCCACCTCCTTTTTGTCCTGACCTGTCAATGAAGTTACATGGAAATACCTTTAAAACAAAAAGGAGGAAATATTTTTTCACTCAAAAAATAGTTAAGCTCTGGAACTCATTGCTAGAGGATGTGGTAACAGTGGTTAGCTTAGCTGAGTTTAAAAAAGGGTTGGAAAAGTTCCTGGAGGAAAAGTCTGCTATTGAGACAGACATGGGGAAAGCCACTGCTTGCCCTGGGATTGGTAGCATAGAATTTTGCTACTATTTAGGTGACCTGGATTGGCCACTATGGAAACAGGTTACTGGGCTAGATGAAACTTACATTTACCCCCTCTTTCACAAAGGTGTGCTAAGCTTTTTAGCACACGCTAAATATTAACATGTGCTAAACATGCGCTAAGCGCTAACCCGTGCATGTTATCCTATAGATGCATTAGCGGTTAGTGCATGCGTTGATTTAGCACATGCTAAATCCATGCTACAATGCTTAGCGTGCCTTTGTAAAAGAGGCACCCTCACAGGGAATGCATTTGGTGGTTTTAATCTGTAGCCATATTTTATTTTTCTAAAGATTGTCTGTGGAAAGGTAATTTCAACTAGGAGACTGAGGTCTTTCACAGGTCTGTTTTTCCCATGGGTTGAAATTTCTTTGCCATTATGATTTACAGGACACCTAAGTGAGCAACAAAATTACTCAGCTCTAGTGAAATTTGTACTATTTGGCACCAAAAGCACAGCAACTACAAAGCAAGTTTAGCAATGTCCATAATCATTTAAAGCTGTGCGGGTTTGTTAAAAAACAAAAATGTTTTGTAGCTATCATTAAAGTGCAACTTTGCACAAAAGGGGTTTTTGGTTGTTTTGTTTTGGTTTGTTTTAAACATGAAACTGTCTCAACTTGAGGGATGATATTCTGTGCCACAGTGTACAGCAAAATTAAGCATAAATATAGTATCAAAACCACACACATTTTCTTATACATGTTTCAGCAGAAGAGACACGTTATTCCACTTGCTGTACGCAGATGTTATAATGGAGTTCTAATCCATCCATAGCTCAACCTCTTCTGTCCTCTGAGGTTCCTATTCCTTTTGTAGTCAGCACATAATGGGTGGAAAAGCTGTCTTAATTTATAATGTAAGGTTGCCAACTGGATCCAATCCTGGTCTTACTCCATTGCACGCAGAGACTTGTAGCCTTGCTTTTCTTAGGGAATGCAATGGATAAATCAGAACTCCAGGTCCTCACATATAATAGGATAAAACCTGTTGGGTGAATCTGAATCCGGTTCACAATCCTATGACAATGAGATCACTAACATTACTAACATGAGATCACTAACTACCATACTAACTCCCCCTTTTACTAAACCATGATAGCGGTTATTAGTGCAGGAAGCTGCGCTCACTGCTCCGCACTGCTCCCAACACTCATAGAGTTCCTATGAGCATCGGGAGCATCACAGAGCATTCATTGAACATAAGAATTGCCATCTCCAGATCAGACCCTAGGTCCATCAAGTCCAGCGATCCGCACACTCAGAGGCCCCGCCAGGTGTACCCTGGCATAGTTTTAGTCCCCATATCACTCTATGCTTCTCATAAGGAGATGTGCATCTAGTTTACCCTTCCCCGTATCACTCTATGCCACTCATAAGGAGATGTACATCTAGCAGGGCCGGATTTTCCTATAGGCTAACTAGGCTTCAGCCTAGGGCCTCAAGATCAAGAGGGGCCTACATTCAAATTGTTAGCAAAATTAAAATTACACTATTCTAAAAAAAGTGAACACTAAAACACTGAACCGAAAATAAGGAGAAATTCTACGCATATGACTAATAAACAAACATAAAAATGTATTGGTTAAGATGAACGCGTTCGGCTCATTGGGTCTGTTCATTTGTATATACTAGATTGCACCAAAGTATAGTTCATACATTCACTAATTGCTATGGCAAATATTGACGTGCCTTATGCTACTAAGCTCTGGTTTGTTCTTGCATAAATAAGTGCAGATTGGTGTAGATTGGAACAGACAAACGAACAGACCTATTGATATCCCGACGTTCGGTTATATTCGTGTTACTTCGATAATATGAAACACGTGTTAATGTTATTAGAAAAGATGAGACAAACACATAAACCTTCAAAAAATTCCATATTGTCGCACACAGACTTGACTATTTTCTTTGAATATTATTTGATACAAGTGGCCTTCCCCAATGTGGAATCAATCTTACAGCTGTTTCTCAGTTTAATAGTCACTAATTGTACTGGAGAAAGGTCATTTTCAAGATTTAAAAATATCAAAAATCAATTAAGAAGCACAATGACCAAGACGAGGTTGTCTTCATTGAGTATTTTGTACATCGAAAATGAGACCTTCAGAAAAATAGATTTTGATGAACTTATAGAAGAATTCTGTGTGAAAAAGTTTAGAAAGAAATTCTTCTAATCTACTATTTCGTTTTAAATGTATACTTGGATTGAATCAGTTCTTAAATAAAATAACTATTAACATAAAATTTAATATGATATACAATTTGATATTTTCTTTTTTGTGATCTGGATTTTGTTTGAATAAAGTTCCATTTTTGGTTTAGTTTAAGACTTAAAATTCATATTAATTCATACTTAAACTTTAAATACAAATTATTATGAAATAAATTTATCTGAATTGAATTTGGTTTAATTTTCAATGTATTGAATATATTTAATTTAATTTGATAGAAAATATGATAATTTTTATTGCGTATTTTATTTTCATAGTCAAAGATTTTCATTATTTGAATTTTGTGTCTTTGTAAATGTTGTATGTTATGTTTGATTAGTTAATTGTTACAAGTACCTTATTTTCACGTAGATAACGTGCACACGTGTAAAACGCACACACGGGTATAGCGCGCAAAAAACACAAATTTAAGTACATAAATTTTTATATACCGCGCACACCCATATACCGCGCATGCTGCCCGACTCTCCTTTCGCCCGCCCCGACTCTCCTCTCCCCCTTGAAGTCCTGTCCCCACCCTGAAAGCCTGATGCCCCCTCGACGTCCGATACACCCCACCCCCCGCAGGACCGCTCGCACCCCCACCCCGAAGGACCACTCGCAGGCACCTGCACCCCCACCACGTAGGACCGCTCGCACGCACTCCCACCCCGCACCCCCACCCTGAAGGACCGCTCGCACCCCCACAGCCTCCCGACCCCCGCCCATCATGTAGAAGCTCCTACCGGTGTCCTGCTGCTTCCTTTTGGCGGTCCCGACTCCCCGACACGATCAGGGCAAGAGGGAGCTCAAGCCCTCTTGCCCCAGCCAACCGCGGCACCCCCGACACGATTGGGGCAAGAGGGAGTTCAAGCCCTCTGGCCCCAGCCAACCGCGGCACCCTTGACACGATCGGGGCAAGAGGGAGCTCAAGCCCTCTTGCCCCCCCGACTCCCCGACACGATCGGGGCAAAAGGGAACCCAAGCCCTCTTGCCCCGCCGACTCCCCAACTCCCCGACAATATCGGGCCAGGAGGGAGCCCAAGTCCTCCTGGCCCTGGCGACTCCCCCCGCTAGTTGTTCGGGCCAGGAGGGAGCCCAAACCCTCCTGGCCACGGTGACCCCCTACCCCCACCCTGCACTGCATTACGGGCAGGAGGAATCCCAGGCCCTCCTGCCCTCGATGCAAACCCCCCTCCCCCCAATGACTGCCCCCCAAGAACCTCCGACTGCCCCCCCAGCCGACCTGCGACCTCCCTGGCTGACCCCCGACGACACCCCCGCCCCCCTTCCCCGTACCTTTGTGTAGTTGGCCGGACAGACGGGAGCCAAACCCACCTGTCCGGCAGGCAGCCAACGACGGAATGAGGCCGTATTCGCCCATCCGTCCCAAAGCTCCACCTACTGGTGGGGCCTAAGGCACCTGGGCCAATCAGAATAGGCCCGGGAGCCTTAGGTCCCTCCTGGGGGCGGGGCCTTGGGCACATGGTCGGGTTGGGCCCATGTGCCTCAGGCCCCGCCCCCAGGTGGGATCTAAGGCTCCCGGGCCTATTCTGATTGGCCCAGGCGCCTTAGGCCCCACCAGTAGGCGGAGCTTTGGGACGGATGGGCCAATCCAGCCTCATTCCGTCGTTGGCTGCCTGCCGGACAGGTGGGTTTGGCTCCCGTCTGTCCGGCCAACTACACAAAGGTACGGGGAAGGGGGTGGGGGTGTCGTCGGGGGTCAGCCAGGGGGGTCGCAGGTCGGCTGGGGGGGCGGTCGGAGGTTCTTGGGGGGGCATTCATTGGGGGGGAGGGAGGTTTGCGTCGAGGGCAGGAGGGTTTGGGCTCCCTCCTGGTCCAAATAACTAGCGGGGGGGTCGCCAGGGCCAGGAGGACTTGGGCTCCCTCCTGGCCCGATATTGTCGGGGAGTTGGGGAGTCGGCGGGGCAAGAGGGCTTGGGCTCCCTTTTGCCCCGATCGTGTTGGGGAGTCGGGGGCAAGAGGGCTTGAGCTCCCTCTTGCCCCGATCATGTCGGGGGTGCCACAGTTGGCTGGGGCAAGAGGGCTTGAGCTCCCTCTTGCCCCAATTGTGTCGGGTGTCGGGACCGCCAAGAGGAAGCAGCAGGACATGGAGCTTTTACATGATGGGGGGGGTCGGGAGGCTGTGGGGGTGTGAGCGGTCCTTCAGGGTGGGGGTGCAGGTGCGGGTGGGAGTGCATGCGAGCGGTCCTTCGGGGTGGGGTTGCGGGTGCGTGCGAGCGATCCTTTGGGGTGGGGGTGCGAGCGGTCCTGCGGGGAGGGTAAATCGGACGTCGGGGGAGGAACTATGTAAAAAAAATTTTGTACAACGCGCTCACGCGTATAACGCGCATGGTATGCGCGGTATGTAAAAACCACGTATAACTCGCGCGTTATATGCGAGAAAAATACATATGGTGCTGAGAATAAATGTCCAAATAAGTGTTCTCGACTTTTTAAAATTTATTATCCGTGTCACATTTTTTATAAAGGTTAGTACCAATAACAACATGTTTTATTTAACATATTGATATATATCACAGTAATGATGTATTTTATTATCTCTCATGTAATTTACAAACTTAAAAATGGGAGGTGAAAGGGCCTCATAAGTGGAATAGCCTAGGGCCTCTTTTCATCTAAATCCGGCCCTGACATCTAGCTTACCCTTAAATCCTAGAATGGTGGATTCCGCAATTACCTCCTCTGGGAGAGCATTCCAGGTGTCCACTACTCGTTGCATGAAACAGAAACTCCTAATATTTGTCCTGGACCTGTCCCCCCTCAGCTTCAGTCCATGCCCTCTTGTCCGTGTCACATTGGACATTGTAAATAACTGTTTTTCCTGCTTTATTTTGTCTATTCCTTTCAGTATTTTGAAAGTCTCAATCAGATCCCCTCGCAGTCTCCTCTTCCCAAGGGAGAACAACCCCAGTCTCATAAGTCGTTCCTCGTAATCCAGGTTTTCCATACCTTTCACTAGCTTTGTTGCTCGTCTCTGTACCCTCTCCAGCCATTTTATATCCTTCTTTAGGTATGGAGACCAATGTTGGATGCAGTATTCTAAGTGTGGTCTGACCATCGCTCTATAAAGCGGCATTATTACTTTCTCCGATCTACTCGTGATTCCCTTCTTTTAGCTGCTCCCTGTGCTAATAACTGCTTTTGTGGTTTAGTATAAGGGGGGTAAATGTTAGCTGAATGATGCATCCTGTCTGCCCAATAAGGTGGCCAGAGTTGTGTCTTGTACTAAGAGCAGGTTCCACCTCTTCAGGATTTAGACATTGGAATCATAAACAGGTAAGTCGGCAACTTATCTTGCCAGCTTCTCATGGGCAGTTCTCTCACCACTGAGCATCATTTATTCACAAATATCAACTTTATGATTCTAAGCCCCTTCCCCCCCCCCCCCCCCGGTAATAATATGCAGCACCTACAATCACAGCCTATGCTTTGAATGTGAGAGATTAAGTATGCATATATCATATATTTTTCCCCAACAATTTTGTGGCATAGACCATAGAAGATTGTCCTGCACCAGTTCTGCATCTCAAATAATGTCTTCCCTCACTGTCTTTGTTATCTGTACACGTCTCCCCCTCCTCCCTCCCCCACTCATAAAAAACCCTAACGTGGCTTGATAAAAGGAGGCCAAAGGGATAGCCCAAAAAATATATACACATGAACATCAAGTTCTGCGGGGCTGAAGATAGAATTCATTAACTCTGCTCTTTTTCCAACATTTTTAAACTCATCAGAGTCTGCCCAAGATGCAGAGCAAGCCCAGCAAAACTGAGGCTATGTTTGCTATAAAAGAGGAAGTGAAGTGCTCTGAACCAGATTCGTTTTCACTGAGCAAGAATGACTATGAGAAACTGGACTCAGATACTATGGTGAAAAGGATGAATCAGTTATACCACATCTCTAATATGTAATGGAAAATAAAAATGGATATTCTGGATATTAAATTGATTTAAATCTGATTAATAAAAAAAATTATGACTTTGGGAAAACTCAACTGTTAGTCCTAGAACAAAAAGGAGGCCAACTTGATGGTTTGGAATGATCATAAGCTCTACAAGAGCTTTAAGACCAGATCTTTTCATCTTTATTAGTTAGAGGGGATAATCAGCGGATCTTTTTGGGAAAGTGTTGCAGAATATTTCATCAGGACTTGCTCAGTGCCAGTTAACCAAGCAAGAGGCTCTCTTACCCAGTTAAATGGCACTGAATACTGATACTTATCTGCTATTAACTTCCTTATTGCTTCTTCCTATTATTAATTAGGATCTAAGGGCCTTATTCTATGAGGATTCTTCAAAAGGTTTCCGCACTTTTATATTTTCACGGGAAATGGTTGGGGCGGGAGAAGTGGTAAGAAGTTAGTAGGATGCTATTGCTGGGAAAATGGATCATAAAACAGGATGATTATGTGGAAAAGTGATGTAATCTGCTTTTTAGATATTTAATTCAGTGTTTTTTTAAAAAGTGCAGAAACATTTTGAAGAACCCTTGTATAAACAGCTAGATACCGTTCAGCACAGTTGTCAGTCAACCACTAGAGATCATTTATAGAATTTTGACTACTGGCGCCTAATTTGACTTAAGCACCGGTAGGCATCATAATGATAGGCACTGGTATATTAGGCCAGAGTTTTCTGCCTAACACAGACGCCTACTAATGTCTATCTCTAACCATGCTTACTTTTAGGGTAGGTGTGGGTAGGCACTGGTAGGCACCTCAGTTTAGGCGTCAGTAGGTGTCACTCTGATTTCTGCAAAGAACGTTAATTGGTTGTTTTTTTAATCATTTTTAATTGACTTTTAATGGCATTTTCAATTACCACAATATTGTAACCAATTAAAAAAAAAATAACTTTCACTTAGAAATTAGGCTAGACGTCACCAATTTAGGTGCCACTTATAGAAGCAGCCTAAATATTTTCATGACGTACATGCTATTAATCTCAGTCTTGAAAATAAAGCATTGCACTGCCCTCTTTGGATGAGCTCTGTGATTGTCAAAAACTGCAGGTACAGTACAAGGAGCCTCTGAAAAGTTCTCAGCCCAACCAAGAAGGGAATGATGTGGAGCCATGAAACTCGCAAGTTATTCCACACTTTTCTTGACACTTTTTGTTTCAATGATATGAAATGAAAAAGTGCCAAGAAAAGGGTGGAATAATTTGTAAGTTTCATGGTCCCATTCTCTTCTTGGTTGGGCTGAGAACTTTTCAGAGGCCCCTCGTATATGGATTTATAAGTCAGGTTTCAGCCTGCCCTCCTGAGAGAATCAGAGTGCTAAAGAGTTAGCAATAATGTAGATTATGCCAGCTGCTGCGCCGACTGTTCATTCCAGCGTTTGATTTTTTTCTTTGAAGTTTCATTTATAAATCCTTGCAGCTAATTGATGTATATTTTAATTGGGTTCCAGATCATTCTGCTTTTGATCACAACTCATAAGCAGCAAATGCAAGTGTGGCAGTTCTTATGGGGTTTTGTAGACAGACAAATGCCCACGGGGGCTCTCGTTCTCTCACAAATGGATTAAAACTGATGTTGCCTTATATCTTTAGTGAGGATACAGGTAGATTACACTGAAAGTTAGCATAAGAATCATTAGCATGCATTAAAATAGATTTACCCTCATTTAACTGTTATATTGTACCTATTTATTTGGCTTTATTGTTAAAAACACTCAAAGCATGGTTTGATTATACATTTCACCCTCTCGATTTGTGCATTTAACACTCACAACTTCAATTATTTGCAAATTTTTGTTAAACCCGGAAGCACCCCCACCTCCCTGCCTCCCGGACCTCTATACAGCTTACCTGGTGGTCTAGCGTTGAAGCAGGGCAGTAGTGCTCTTCCTATGCTCCTGCCCCAAGCAGAGCCATCCACATAAATGACTACTGTGAGTTCCCATGGTCTCACAAGACTACAGCGGAAACTCACGGTAGCCATTTTTGTGGACAGCTCTGCAAGGGGCAGGGGTATAGGAAGAGCGCTGCTGCCCCGCTTCACTGCTGGACCACCAGGTAAGCTGTATAGAGTTCCAGAAGGCAGGAGGGAGGCGGGGGAGAGGTCTGGGGGAGGCAGGAGGGGCCAGCTCTGCCTCTAACCCCTGAGAATATTGAGGGGAAGTGTACATCTATAACAAAAAACATTCATATAATTTAATGTGGTGTCTTATATACTGCTAAATCTCCCAAAGAATTCAAAGAGCAGTTTACAAAACAATTAAATTGACTTAAGTAATGGCCAAAAATCTAATCAGGCACTTTGAATTTCCCTCTCTGTCCCAACGGGCTCACAATCTAACAATAGTACCTATAAAAGAAATAATACTTACATTTACCTATATAAAGAGAAGGAAGATGATAAAGATAATACAATAAATTCAATGCTATAGGTGCGTAAAAGGCACAACAGAAGGGAAAACTTCAATATCAAAACCCCCCAAAGAAAAATCCTAAAAATAAAATCAGGAAAAAAAAAAGTAGCAAAATTAAATAAGCCAACAAAAATAAATCAAAAAGAAAATTAAAACTAAAATATAAATGAATCCCCCGTCATTCTCACTACCCACAGTCTAATTCCATGTCCGGGCAGGTACTGCAATTTCCCTGCTCCTGAAATGTTGATATAAGGTTGATATAGGCATATGATGCTACTCTCCATCCGAAGAAACTTGACTCAGCTCATGTAACATCTTTTGTAATCTAGAACATATTGTAATTCCTTATTCTCCACCAGTAGTAAATTGACTCAGTTGCTATGTAACATCTCCTGTGATATTGAATGTACTATAATTCTTCAATATAAACTGTAATTATCTCTTCTCCTGTAATGTAATTCTACTGGAAACGCCCAGATATCTTCTTTATAGTAATCCGTGGCTATGTTACATCTGCTGCGATATTGAATGTATTGTAACTATTCACTGTTACTTGTAATCTACTCTTCTCCTGTAATGTAATTCTACTGGAAATGCCCAGATATCATCTTTATTGTAATCCGCCTAGAACCGCAAGGCACAGGCGGAATAGAAATCCCTAATGTAATGTAATGTAATGTATTCAAAAACCCACTTTGTTGGGTAAATTTTCCTAGTTATTTTCGTGTGCATATTCAGATGTGCTCACCTAGTTAATTGTGTGAATAGTTACATCCAGACATTCAAAATTTGAACAGGAAAAGTTATACTTGCCATGTAGCCAGCAGGATTACCCGGTGAAATTTTATCAGTTGACAATGAATTTTTGTACTAAAAGGACAATTCTATAAAAAGGTGCCTAATTAGAGATTGTTTTATAAATGAACATAGGTACCTATCCTTCTTTACTGAAAACTAGGGTAACTAGATATATAGATGAGCATGCATTTAGGTGCAAGCAACTATTCTAACCTTAGAACTGGTGTAATTGCTTCATAGGTAGAATCCAGAGCTAGGCATATAACTTATTATGATCACATGAGTGACCAAAAGGCCTGGACTCATAAAATACAAATAGCGAGAAGTGAAAAGGTTTAAAGGAAAACTTTATTTCTGCACAAAATTGGAAACATAAACAGGCTTGATTCTTCACAGATTCTGCACTCTCACGTATATACTATTTCTTGAATCAGGGCCCTTGTAGCTTGTCTCAGACACAGGGCCAGATGCATTAAAAATGGTCAAGATCATGTGGATCGCTGTGGGACAATTTTTTGTCTGATTTCCAAACTGTGATCCATGCTCAAATGTGATCCATGCAAATGAGTTTTGTGGATGTCTGCCATAATCCCACCCCACCAGTCACTGGAAAACTGACTCTGATACATGTGCAGAGTGAGTAGAGGAATCACAAACAACTGAACTGCAGGGGAAGCCCCGAAGTAGCCTCCTGCCACTGTTTGGAGCAGGAATTCTTTTTTAATATTTTTTTGGGGGGTAATGGGCACAGATGTTGTACATGTGTTATCCATGCACAATATCTGTCCCCATAAAAAAACCAATCCTCCCCAACTAAAAAAGAGGCAGGAGGGGTGTCCACTCCCTCCTGCCTCGGCCACCTGAACCTCTCTATGCTCTCAATCTCCCCCCATATAGCACCACCCAGATCCCTCTACACTCCCGACTGACTCCCCTGTATTGCTCCATGGTGAGATCTCATTTGGAGTATTGCGTTCAATTCTGGTCTCCTTATCTCAAGAAAGATATAGTGGTGCTAGAAAAGGTTCAAAGAAGAGCAACTAAGATGGTAAAGGGGATGGAACTCGTCTCATATGAGGAAAGACTAAAATGGTTAGGGCTCTTCAACTTGGAAAAGAGACGGCTGAGGGGAGATATGATTGAAATCTTTGAAATCCTGAGTGGAATAGAACTGGTACACTCCGTCAAAAATTACAAAGACTAGGGGATACTCAATGAAGTTATAGGGAAATACTTTTAAAACGAATAGGAGGAAATTTTTTTCACTCAGAGAATAGTTAAGCTCTGGAACACGTTGCCGGACGATATAATAAGAGTGGATAGCATAGCTGGTTTTAAGAAAGGCATGTAGAAGTTCTTGGATGAAAAGTCCATAGTCTGTTATTGAGAAAGACATGGGTGAAACCACTGCTTGCCCTGTATTGGTAGCATGGAATATTGCTACTCCTTGGATTTTGGCCAGGTACTACTGACCTGGATTGGCCACCGTGAGAACGGGCTACTGGGCTTAGTGGATAATTGGTCTGACCTAGTAAGGCTATTCTTATGTTCTTATATGTGCATACTTATAGAACATTTGGCATTTCTGTTGGTATGTTAATGCATGAAAGCAAATATACTTGCATTATGGTCATTTATGCATATACATGCTGCATAAAGTTAATGCTTTCTTTATAGAATTATTCCTTAAGTAGCTACAATTGAAGGCCCACTTCAAGAATGCATCTAACCCATCCATTTTTTACCTGACAACATCTGTATAGCTTGCAATTTTGACCATGTAAATTTCCCTGTTTACTGAAATTGTGTGGCAGGGACAAGGTCTATCTTGTTAGGAAATGATAAAAGAAATATGAAGAACTAATTCAATCTAAAAAGAAATATGTATAGACTTAAACAATATAAATGGTGCTCAATGAGAGATCAAGGTTTCAAGAGATCAAGGTTTCAAGGTTTATTAAAAATTTCTTATACCGCTTAATCTAAAATTCAAAGCGGTGTACAATAAAATCTATTATCAGCATACAATAGCACGAAAACAGAGGATTAAAAACAAAACATATCATTACTGGGGATTGGTCAGTAAAAAACAAAAATACATACACCAGACAAACAAAGTAAAACAAGAGGGAAAATGGAGGAACTACAATAAGTAAAGAAAAGAACGATTAAGAGAAGAACAATAAGGAGAGGGATAACCTGAAAAACAGCAATGAGATTATTGCCCTTACGATCAATACTATGTTTAATGGCCAACTATAAAAACTAGGAGATATTAAACAATGGCTTAACTCAAACATGTTAGCCTTAAACGTACAAAAATCCAAAACATTATTTTTCCCTTGGAAAAAAGATATAAATTTAAATGCTCCATTTACTCTAGATAACGTTCAATTAAATTCAGTAAGATCTCTAAAAATATTAGGAGTTACAATAGATGATAGGTTATCCTTCCATGAACACATTACTAATACTATCAGAACATGTTTTTTCAAATTGCGCATAATCCGATCAATTGCCAAATTTTTAGAACCAAAATCACTAAACATACTGATTCACTCATTAATTATTTCAAAACTTGATTACTGTAACTCTCTATTAATAAATGTTACCCAAAAAGAGAAAAAACGTCTTCAGATAGTTCAAAATACGGCAATCAAATTAATACATAACCGCAAAAAATTTGACCATGTTACACCGCTCTTGATCGAATCACATTGCCTCCCTATTACCCATCGCATTACTTTTAAAATCTTACTTTTAGTTTTTAAAACATTGATTACAAATGAACCCCAATTCATCAATAGATTACTCATTCCATATAGTACTTCTCGCTCTTTAAGATCCACTGATCAAAAACTTCTAACAGTTCCATCACTAAAAGTCATTAGAACTCGTCGCACTGACATCTTCTCTGTTATAGCCCCACAATTATGGAACAGTTTGCCCCAGTATCTCAGAGTAGAAAGTGATCTGAAACAGTTTAAAAGCAGCTTAAAGAGTTTCCTTTTTAAAGATGCGTTTAATGTGTGAACTTAATTAAGGATTTTTATTAAAATTTTTCTTTTTACCTTTTTATCTCCCTATGATTTCCCTTACCTGATGTATTTTTACCATTTATGTTTTATTTAATATATACGATTGTAGTTCTACCCTTTCTTTCCTCATGTGTCTGTTAGTTTGTATGACCTTATTTATTATTCTGTATTATAATGTGTTAAATTTATGTATCCTTTTATAATTAATCTGTTGTACCTATTTTTTATCTGTAAATCGCTTAGCAATTTAAATTAAGCGATTCAACAAGTTAAAAATAAACTTGAAACTTGAAACTTTCAACTATAATATCTTCCTGCCCAGCATAAAGAAGGGTCATTTACAAGGATAAGTAACCTCTTGATTATCTGCTATGGGAGGTAGGCAGGAGGTCTATGATGGTTTTAGGCAATACCATTGCCAATGTGGATGGTATTGACTTCTCACTGAGCACTATTTATATATTTTAAGGCTCTACATTTTTTTAAAGATTTTAATTAGATCTTCTTATTTTTTGATTGTTAACTATATTAAAGATCCTTGAGTTATCTTTAGATTTATTTATACCAATTGTTTTTAAATTTTTACTGTTAGGAAAGGATCATAGAGGGGAGCTACAGAACCCTAAATGCCTGCTTAATGATGAACAGATCCAGTGTAGATCCTGACAGATTTCTATAGTGAATGTGAGCTACAGAACTCTATCTGGTTCTTTATTTAAACCCGACAGAACTGTGCTTCATTATAAGAAGAAAGAGGAAGGAAAATACAACTCTCAGAAAGCCCAAGCTAGAGAAGAGAGCTTCTAGAGCTCAGAAAGGTGAGGGCCAACTAATGAAGTTCAATTCCAATCTGAATGGGAGGAATGTTCTTTAGACCCATTTCCTTCTTATATTTTTCATAATATTTCTTCTCAGGCTGTCTCTTGCCTTACATTACTAATAAATTGTCTCTTAGATAATGGATATTTTTCTGTGTGTATGGAACAAATAGTTCTCACCCCACTGATGAAAGGTGTTGATTTAGATCCAACTATTCTGTTGCATTACCGTCCGATTGCCAATATTCCTCTATAATTAAGGTGATAGAGGCTATTATCTGTAAGCAACTTTCCAGCTATATAGAAAATTTTTCTATTCTTCTACCATCACAACATGGTTTTCAACCTAATTTCAGTACCAAGACTCTATTAGTATCATTAATTTCTAAGATTCAAAGTTTATTATCTTAGAATTGATATGTGATTTTACTACAATTTAATTCCTCTGTGGCTTTTGATGTAGTTAACCATGATATTTTGATTTGATTACTTTAAGATATAGATTTAGACCCAAAAGTTTTAAAATGGTTCATAGGATTTCTTACATCATATTCATATGAGGTAAACTTTGAGGGCAAAACATCTGCTGCATGGACGTTAGTTTGTGGGGTCCCACAGGGCTCTTTGCTATCCCCACTTCTTTTTAACTACATTTTGACTACATTCAAAAATTACAAATTAAGTTCTTTTGAAACAATGTGTACTTATGCTAGTGATATTTTCATTTTGTTAGAAGTAGATTCCAACTTGAATAACTTTGCATTCAACATAAACACTTGCATTTCTAAATTACAATCTTGGGCATCTCTGGTTCAAATGAAGCTTAATGCAACAAAGACAAAACTATTGTGTTTTGACACGGAAATAGGAGCTTTTCCATCCTCTGTCAACCTGAATTCTGGTGATATTTTGAATATTGAATCATCTTCCAAAGTATTGGGAAGTGTTCTGGATTCCTCCCTTTCATTTCAATGTCAGATAAATCATCTTACTAAAAATGTTTCTTTAGTTTTTGGATGTTGTGGAAAGTACATTACCTGTTTTATCAACATCATTTTTCTGTATTGGTTGAAGCTATCATTCTGGCACAGTTGGATTATTGTAATTCTATTTATGTGGGATTGTGTAAAGGAAATGAAAGATGGCTTCAGTTGATTCAGAATACCACAGCCAAATTGATTTTTTGGGAAAAAGAAGTTTGGTCACATTTCTCCTTTGTTGATGAAACTTAAATGGCTTCCCTTTTGATTAAGATTTCAATATAAATGTGCCTGTCTGGTTTATAAAATCTTACATGGGCTTTTTGAGCCTTTAATCTCTTTATCTCTAAACACTATGAGATCTTCAGGATCAAGAGCATCTCACATTATAAGCTCTCCTTTCCATCTTTAAAAGTAATAAAGTCTACTAGCAGAATTTCCCATTCTTACCCTTATTTATTTACTGCGATTTGGAATGAATTACCATTTTATATAAGAACTTGTCTATCTCTTCAGATTTTCCGTAAAGCCTTGAAAACATATCTGTTTGAGTGTTTCTTAGGTAATAGTTCCAATGAGCACCAATAGACCTTTTCTGTAATCTAATTATGGAAACCAAATTGAGCTCTTAATTTTAGGAGATGATTCAGTATATAAATCTAAAATTTAGATTAGATTAGAATGAAGGGTGGTAGTAGGGAAGCCTGCAACCTAGCAGGAAACTGTGCCCATATGAGGGAAAGCTGAGAAGGACAATACTAATAGTCCTAATTGGGAGAATGAGCCAAGTTCACAGAGCAGTGGAGACCTAATGACAGAGGAGGGGTTTTAGTCTAGAGACCCTTAAAAGAGCCCCCTAATAGTAGAACAGGCAAAGAAAGATGAAGGGTAGGAAGAACCATAGCCCTGAGTTCTTGGAAGAAAGAATGGCCACAGGAGCTCACTACAAGGAAAGCCTTGCATTGGGCCTAATCTGGATAGTGTGTGTATGGGGGAGTAGGGGGGGGGGAGATATTTAACAATCTAACATCTTATGTGATCATTAGCTTGGTTACACCAATTCCTTTCAGAGCTGCTGCTGCAAACTGATTGTTATGGAAGTGTTTAGCAATTTCAATGACAGTCTTTATTTCTAGGACACTGAAATCTTTGTCTAGGAGGTACAACAAATGAGCACTGCAGCCATATGTTATTAGATTGGCATTCATGCACTTCTAAATTTCTTCTTATCTTAGATATATTTGCAGCATTGTCTGTGACTAAAAAAGTGTACTAGACATTTGATTTTTTGTTCACATTTTATTATAGTTTTTGCTGCTACTTCCTCATGCTACATAATTAAAAACTAATCTTTATATCATGATTAATAACTTTTGGACTATAATGTATCTTGAATAGGAAACTATCTTTAGATAGATTTTTCCTCATAACAGCATTTTATTTAAAAAAAATCAGACTACTGATGCTGAAGGAACTATATGCCCACATTGTCTCTAAGTAATTTGTTAGAGGCAAGACCCTATTCTCAGCACTGAAGGACCAATGACCAGAACTGGTCCCTAATCCAAGTAAAGCAGGGTCTTAAACTTTTTCCTGAAGTACTGAGGACGAGTGGTTTTGTGACAATGTACAAGTGGAAACCTTTGGTCATATGGATTTTTTTTTTAGTATAGGTATAATTGGACAATGCTTCCTATAACCTGAACACATAATTGCTAGATACACCCCTGACTTGCCTGTAGTGATGATGAGATCCTTCACTAAACTCACAAAAAAGTTCTCATAGTGAACAGATCCCTTGAACCCCAAGATCTCACTCTACTTTCTGAGGACCAATTTTCCCTCCCCACACCATAAGACCTATCTCCTACTGATTAAAAAATGCATTACAACTTTTTAATATACATACCAACATTATATGTCATAATTATCTAAACTTGTGTGCATAATTTGGTAGTTAGCTCACAAAATTGCACATGCAAGTTATAGAATAATGCAAGTTGATGTTAACAACCAGTAATTAGCTAGAATAAGTGTTAATTGGCACTGATTTATAATCATATACAGAACTGCCTTTTATTGTTATTCTACAAACTGAGTATTCAAAATCCATAGCATTCAATTAAAGGGATACATGAATCTAGCAGATGCAAGGGTGGGTCCAGAGTGTGCCTAGCTCTTATGCACACAGGTTATAGAATATCATGACCTGACAGCAGCTAGGCAGGAGAATTTATACCTATCATTGAGCGCTCAACTGCAGACTTAAGCTAGTGTTATATAATGTCAATTACATGTGTAATTGCTAATTATAGAGGTCATACTTAGCATGAATCATCCTAGAGCCTAACTTAGAGAATTAACCCCTAAATGTTTTGATGCTTACTAACTAAGCAAAATATGTACAAATGGATGCATATACCTACTCTGTAGATTTTCAAGGAAGCAGAAGGTAGAGTATCCTTTCTCTATTGACACTTACAGACAATGTGTGCATGAACTAGGATGCTTTGTTTTGTTTTACAGAGAATACTTTGAAGATTGTCTCAATCAATGTGACTCTATCTTTTTCTGATGTGACATCTTCAAAAGGATGACAAATTGTTTAGGTCTCCAATACGTTCCATGATGCAGAACATATTGTCATTTTGCTATCTGAAAAAGAAGGTATAATATTTATGTGGACAGCTTATAGCTTGTTCTGGAAAACTGCAATCGTAATAGCTATTTTAAATGATTCAGTCAACAGTTAGAAGAAACAAAATTGAAACCACTAATGCACCATTTCTTAAATTATTGCTTGCTTTTATTTCATTCCTTCAGAGATATATTGTGAACCTTCAAAATAAGTGTTTCCATCATGATAGGCAAAAGTGGCAATCCACAGAGCTAAAGTATACTAGCACCTCTCTGATACATGAAGTAATACAATTTTCAAAACATTTACCCAGGCAAACAACTTTCTGAGTAAAATGACTGCCTAAAAACTTGGATTGTTTTTCCCTAGGCCAGGGTGTCAAAGTCCCTCCTCGAGGGCCGCAATCCAATCGGGTTTTCAGGATTTCCCCCAATGAATATGCATGAGATTTATTTGCATGCACTGCTTTCATTGTATGCTAATAGATCTCATGCATATTCATTGGGGAAATCCTGAAAATCCGACTGGATTGCAGCCCTCGAGGAGGGACTTTGACACTCCTGCCTTAGGCAAAAGTATTGTGACAGGGGCATATGTAGGTCCAGCAGGAAGCAGGAACCTGTCCCTCTAAAGCAGGAGTGTCCAACCTTTTGGCTTCACTGGGCCGCATTTGCCGAAAAAAATGTTTCTGAGGCCGCACAAATATGCAAACACTGCAGTAAGGCACAGGAGGGAGCCGCAAGATGGTAAACACCCAGGGGCAGCAAAGGAAAACACTGTATCGCCCTCAACCAGGGCTACACAAAATACTTCACGGGGCCACAGGTTGGAAACCTCTGCTCTAAAGGCTCACTTTTCATTAAGAAAACAAGTCTACCTTCCCTCTGTAGACCTCCCATGCAAGCAGCTTATAGATCCTAGCTTCTCCAACTGCAGGCATTAGCCCCATTATGCAGTCCCTGTCACAGACACTACAAAAAGCTGAGCTGGAACTGCATGATTTGCTGGGGAGGGCAAACCACCTCAGTTCTCTGGGTAGGAAGCTCCTTACATGATCCAGCCCAGAGCTTTTGAACTATTCCAAATTTCACTTGGGGGTGAGCTGGCATCTCTGATAAGGAAACTTCCTGAGATGGAAGGCAAAATGGATTGGCATCCTGCATCAGAACCCACTGCCAAACAGTTGGTTAATGGTTCTCATGAAGAGATAGAAGTTTCCTGAAAGTATCTGGAGTGGGAGACCCTGGAAAACTGCTTTGTCTATAGACAAAATGGCTGAGAGAAGTGATTTAAGCCACTGGAACTGACATGGGGTTTTGTTTTTCTTTAGACTGCTAGTGTCACCCTGTTTGGGGTGAATCTCAAAGCTATTTGAGTGAAGAGGAAGGGATTTAGGAGTTTGGAAGGAAGTAGAGTGAAAACGGTTGCCACAGGGGTCAAAACGGTGACTTTTTGGAGCCAGCTGTATTGTAAGAATTACATATTTGTGGCTACTACAATTGCAGAGTTAACAGTGTTTTATTTTATTTTGGAGAACTTTCTCCCCCCTCCCCTCCCCCGCAAATATTCAAACTGGATTAGGAGCTGAGGTCTGTGCTCAGCCCTGGAGACTTTGGGACACTGATTTATACTATGCTAGAGCCTAGGGACTACAGCATAGTCCATAGGGGAAAAAGGTGAGGATAGTCCCAGAGTTTAAGGAAATTAAGAAATCATTAAGTTTTTGTATGAATGACTGAGTAAACGATTGCTGTCTGGGCTCTAATAATGGTTCCATTCTGGGCTACTTTGCTGTGGGGTTTGTGCGTGTGTGTGTGTGTGTTTGTGAGAGACAAAGATTGTGACCTAGAACCCTGATTGTACAGGGCTGAGGAATGTACTGCAGTTCACTGAACTGACACCCTGTAGGAGGTGCTGGAATTATTCAGTTGGTGCTACATTAACTACTGTGTTAAACTATCTTGGAAAGTCCCATCTGTGTTTAGGTGATTCCATCTGGAGCGGATCCAGCTGCCACTTCCTGATCCATGGCCGAATCATCTTGTGGCATGTCTTGATTGTGACAGCATATACTGTACAGAGAACAACACACATGAAGGGCAATTCTATATCAAGGTGTCTAATTAGATGCCTAGTAAGCACCTGGTAGGAACCTATTCTACAAAGGAATATAGGTGCTTACGTTCCTTTATAGAATACTAGCCTAATCAGGTAAAAACATTTGAGGAAAATGAGGAAAAAATGAGAGAAAAAAGCAGCATGTCCATGTAAGCAGAATCTGCTTATGATGTGATCTAGCTGCTCAGTTTTCCAAGTTCTTGTGAATTCATTGAGTTGTTGCCACACAATATGGACTATTTAAGCATTACCAGCCAGCTGCATAACTGAATCCTCAGCTTCTCTTACCTGGGTGGGCTGGTTAAGAAAGGACTCTGGGGCCCTCTTTTACTAAGGTGCGCTAACCGATTAGCGTGCGCTAATTGATTTGGTGCATGCTAAATGCTAACGAATGCATGTTAGTCTATGGACATGTTAGCGTCTAGGTTAGCACATTTTAGTAAAAGAGGGGGTTAGTTTGCAGAGGCAACTGTTATTCCAGTACATCTCAATAGTAAGCCTTGTTTTCCCTAGTCCTTTTGTTAATTGCAATAAGAATAACACTGACCAATACTCATTTTGGTGCCTCAAATGTTAGACCTGTTTCTGGGTATATTTGACCTGCTGATTCCAAAAATGGCAGCTGCAGTTTTTGAGATACAGAACATTTGCCATTTACCACTCTTCACTCTGCTCACCCATTAAAAAATCAGTAGTGTTTAAATTAATCTTTTAAGCATGAAGGAAACATATTAAAATTAAAAGAAAAGTATACAACATGAAAATCTAATTATATCATACCAAAAGCACAAGTTTATGATACAAACATTCCAGTCATTCGACGACCAAGAAGCTCTTTTTGTAAGACTTCTGAGAGTGGGATCTGCCAGGGCAATCCCGCATAAGATTCTAACTATAGTCTGCCATCATGTGTACATCCCATCTTCCTTGATATCTGGCTTCCATTGTTTTAATGATTTGATGAAATCTTTCATCTTGCTTTTCGCTTAAGTCACCAAGGATCTCTGGAAAGCAATCTAAGTGACTGTGCAGATAATGGACTTAAACATTCATGTTACAACCAAGCCTGTTGAAATGAAAGAGCATATCCTTTACTAATTGTGTGTAGTTGTCTGCCTTCTTGTTGCCAAGAAAGTTTTTCACAACAAGAACAAATGAAGACCAAGCACGTGATTCGATTTTATTCACTGATGCTATGAAATGTGGGTCATTTATACTGTAAGTTGTCTGATCTGTGGACTATCAAAAATTCCTGCCTTCAGTTTTTCCATGGTAAGTCCAGGTAACATATGTGCTATGTATTCAATGCATGAACCATCTTTATTCAAAGCCTTTACAAATTGTTTCATCAAGTCTAGCTCTATATATAGTGGTGGCAGTATGATTCTATCTTGTGCTACCAAAGTTTCATTGATTACATTTTGTCCTTCAACCAACATACATTCCCTTGGAGGCCAATCTTTTTTTGCTCAATGTTCATGTTTGGCTCTACTATCCCAAAAGCATAAAAAGCAAGGATACTTTGTGTAGCTACTTTGTTGACCAAGAAGAAAATTAACCAACTTCAAGTCTACACAAATCACCTATTGATGTTCTTGATAATTTATCTTTTCTAATATTAAAGAGATGGCCTTGTACTCTTTTTTCATCCTGGTGGAGTGACTGATAAGAATAGAACCATATTTGATGCTATTTAAAATAACACATTTCAAACTACGTTTTGAACTGTCGATGAAAAGATGCCACTCACTTTGCTCTGATCGTTCAGATGATGGTCTTACCTCAACTGGACTATTGTAACTATGTCTACCTAGGCTCAACACCACTCTTATCCACAAACTGCAATTCATCCAGAACACAGCCATTAGACTAATCTACAAATTAAAGAAACATGATTTGATCACAACCTTCATCAGGCAACTACATTGGCTCCCAATACCATCTCAAATAATCTTCAAAACTTCATGCATCCTACACCAGATTTTGTACAGAAACTCAGCTGCTCCCCTCATCCAACTATTCGCTACTGCTTGGTCAACATCAAGAAGAATCCTTAACAGAATTCAACTAAACTTGCCATCCATAAAATACTTCCACTACAAGCGAATCTTCCACTCTATGCTAACTTATCTGGGTGTAAAAACCTGGAATGACCTCCCAGAAGCAATCAAGAAGGAGAGAAACTATACCGCATTCAGGAAAAACCTGAAGACTCACCTCTTTGACAACTAACTGTTTCAGCTTCTGTATATCACCCCCCCCTCCTCCTAGGCCCCTCTCCTTGCTTCTCCAAGCCCCCTTCCCTACTCCTTTTTCCTCTTCCTCTTTGATCTGTCACCTTGAGCTTGTATAAGTTTGTGCGACTCACAAATAGAAGATTAAATTAGATATTTTGAAAGACCCATTTTCTTCAGAAGGTTTCCGATATCATTGCAGAATACTAAGTTGTTGTCTTCAGTAAAGAATGACAGAAAGTCTTTTTCTCTCCTTTGATAAAATGTAATTTTCATTCCAAGCTGAAGTACATTCTTTTCTTTTAGTCTGGAGGCAAGCAATTCAGAAGACTCCTTAGAAAGATTTAAGTCCCTTATCAAATCACTCAATTCATTCTGGTCAAAATGTTCACTATATGTGAAGTTGTTTGGGAATCACTATCACTTGTACGATATCAAACATGCAAGATTCATCCTCTGAGAGCTGTAGTAGTTCACAGAAAGGTGGAATGGGTATATGATTCGAGTGCGGAACAGGTCTCCTGGCTGAAGGTAGATTAGGGTAAGACCACTTGTCACAATTAATTTAATTGATGCCTATGATATTAACAATATAAAAATAAGTCATCGAAGTGGTTTTTCAGTTCCCTCCAAACCATTGGTACTCCAAATTTCAGGCAGCTTCTCTTTCTATTTGTCCACTGGTTCAAATGCTCTGTACAAGTTTTTTGTATACTATGAGGAGCCCATGGCTTATTTTAATCTCCAAGTTTGACACCAAAATACCTACATATGTTCTTTTTACAAACTTAGAAATAGGTTTCCTACTTGCTTTCAGTGTGTATTCCCCACAAATATAGCAAAATACGTTGGGATGATTCAAGCAGCTCTGACTTGAAGTAGCCATAACCTCAACAGTGTTTGATCTGCAAAAATTAAATGATATGAGTGGGAATATACACACACCTCCTATATGATCATAACTATTATACAGTTAAATTACTTACCTTATACAATCCAATGTTTTGGATGTAAAACTATAGTTGGAAATATGTAAACACTCTCACTATATCTGCTAACTTGTACACAAAAGCACAAACCAGGTAACAGAAGACAAAGTTTAAAAACTCGTTCGAATTTAAATCTATGTACAACTGTTTTAAAGAGATCAGGTTGAGAAACCTTTGAAATACAAATTTACCATCTAAATTGTTTGCATATAATTATGTAATATATCAGAACAAAGGTAATTTCATCATATCAGCTTTACATTTTTATGCTAGTGTGCATTATAGGAAAGGAAGTAGATGAATAGTTGTGAAACAAAGAATATTATACACACAAAAAAATGTGGGTAATTTAAACACGTGAATTTTCCATTCAAAAAAGAAAGCTTGTTATGACATCTCAGTTCTGCAGATCTTTTAAATAGCGGTAAAAAATTAATACACTCAACCATATCTAAAAAGCTAGAGCTGATGTGGTCTATCTAAGGCATTTTTCTGAATCACAACCCCAAATAACCCCAGGAACATGAAAAAAACTCCAAGGCAACAGGATTTTTTGCTGTTGTTGGCCTGTATAATTGGACCAAGAGTTCTGAGTCTACCTGGTGATGCTAAATCCTGGTTTAACTGTATGTCACCAGAATATAGATGTTAAGTGTTGAATGTATTCAGAACTGTAATCACTACTAAATATACAGTACTGGAGATGAAGATTTAATTTTTTTTTTGGCCTCAAACCCACCACTCCACCGCCTAGCAAAAACTTATAGCGGAGAGAATTACATGGCTCTTCATCATTGGCCCTTAAAATTATTTCTTATATCTTATTTTGTTTATACTTTATACTATATTCAATAAGTTAGCCAATAATACTTAATAAAACTTTTCAGAAAACTTAGCTCAGTATGCGTGGCCCGGGAGGGAATAACCCGACATGTTTCACACTGTTGTGCTTCATCAAAGGTCTCCCGTGGCCACTGTTGTCATCCAACTCATTCATTTAAATAAGATATAAAAAATAATTTTATGGGCCAATGATGAAAAGCCATGTAATTCTCTCCGCTATAAGTTTTTTCTAGGCGGTGGAGTGGTGGGTCTGAGGCCAAAAAACAAATTAAATCTTTATCTCCAGTACTTTATATTTACTAGTGTAAACTGTATGTCAAGCATGGTAAGATCCTCTACTTGGACAGAACAGTATGGTATAACTTTTAATAAGTTTAATCTCTGCAATGCTCAGCTCCTGCTTTGCCTCTGAAATTATGAATTGTCCCCCCAAATATTTAGTGCTATTTAACATAGAACATGAAGGCAGATAAAGGCCAAATTGCCCATCCAGTCTGCCCATCTGCAGTAGCCATTATTTCTTTCTCTCTCTAAGAGATCCCACATGCCTATCTCACACTTTCTTGAATTCAGACACAGTCTCTGTCTCCACCACCTCTTCCGGGAGACTGTTCCATGCATCTACCACCCTTTCTGTAAAAAAAGTATTTCCTTAGATTACTCCTGAGCCTATAATCTCTTAACTTCATCCTATGCCCTCTTATTCCAGAGCTTCCTTTATGTCCCATGCACATTTATGCCACATAGATATTTAAACATCTCTATCATATCTCCCCTCTCCTGCCAGCAATGATTGGTGACCTGATCATCATTCAGTATAAACACGTGGAGGGGTATAATTTTTTAAAAAGTCTAAGTCCCATTTTTGCCTAAGTCACTAGACGCTGAAAGTAGGCAGCAGGGAAATGTTCACTCTAAAAAAAAAAAAAGAGGAGTTTTTTTTGAGAATGATCGACCTCCATGTTCAGCAATCTACTCACCCAGAATGCCACTACATCTATCCTTATAACACATTCCCAACTAAAACATCGCCCAAGTCCCAAACAACCAAAACCAGACCTTTTAGGCGAAGGAGGGGCCAGTCCTTCACCTAAAAGTAGGATTCTGTAACCGGCATCTGTCATGAACAACGCCGGTTACAGAATCCTGTATCTGTCCCCCCCCCCATTATTGTGGCAGGAGAGATGCCTAATCTCTCCTGCTGTGATCCCCCTCCCCCCGACCAAAATTCCCTGGCTGGAGAGATGCCCAATCTCTCCTGCCGACACAACCCTCCCCCCACCGAACCCACGATCGCCGGCAGGAGGAATCCCAAGCCATCCTGCCGACATCCCTCCCCAAATCTGAGATCGTAGCAGGAGGGATCCCAAGCCCTACTTCCGACACCCCTCCCAGAACCCAAAATTGGGACAGGAGGGATCCCAAGTCCTCCTGCCACTAAACCTCCCCCCCCCCCCCGGAAACAACCCCAAAACGGCAGGAGGGATCCCAAGCCCTCCTGCTGGCAAACCTCCCCTCCAACCAGACCCCACCCCAGACCCGCCTACACTACCCGGACTCCCCCACATACTAACCTCAAATGTTGGCAGGCCGGACAGGTCCTCTCTTCGTCTGTCCTGCAGGCCCGCCATCCTCGGAATGACAGGCCTGCCCCTTTTTCCCGGTGCATTATGAGATGTACCAGGGAGGGGCCTAGGGACTGATTGGCCCAGGCACCTAAGGCCTGCCCATAGGAGGCTGAAGTGCTCTATGTTGTGCAGCAGCAACACAGTGAAGCCATATAATGTGCAGAAGACAATGGCAAACCACTCCTGTACTCTACTATGAAACATCACAGGGTGGATTCCTCACTGTGTGTGTTGACAGGGGTTGGTAGCTGACTTGGCGGCATCATCCATCCATATGGTCATACTGTTTTATAAATGCTCTTTTCTGCATGTAAAACAGTTTTTACATGCAGGATAAGCTTTATAAATTCTTCCATCGCATGAACATTAAAGTGTTCTGGAAAGATGTTAACATGACCATGCTAAAATGTATGTGCTAGGTATGCAAAGGAAGAACATCATTATAAATGTGCTTTCTTAGGTTTCCGTGGCTTTTATACTGTTTTTTTGCAGGGATATTTTTGGTTTTGCTGCATCTGTTCAAGTAGAACCAATGTTTCAGCCATCATGCTGTGGATTTCTTCTGAATAATCTGTGAGGTCTGCAGTTTGTCTTTATATATAGTGGGTCCTCAAACTCAATTGGTTTGGGCTTGAGGTGAATGAGGCAGGAAAGTCCATTGGTCATAAATTTGAATTTTGGTGTCAAAATCAATTGGTCTCTTTTTCCTATAGAATGGAAGATTCTCTAATGAGTTTAAAGATGTTTTCTCCATGAAAGCTGGGTAATATGCTCTCTTAGGTTTCTGCGGCTGGTATTATGCTTGTTCTGAAATCTGGAAAACTGCAACAAGCATCATTGCAAATGAACTGGAGAGTAGTCTAGGAGTTAAAATGACCATGAGGTAAGGAAACCAGGATTCAAATAATTTTTTCCACTAATAGCATTTTTTTCTTTTTACCTTGGACAATTCACACCTCCCTCTCTTATTTCACGTACAAAGTTAGGGTTAGGTTGTTTCTAATTGGTGCCTATTTTAGGCTATTACTGGTTTGGGGGGTCAAAAACCTAAGATATACTTGTTAGACAGTGAAGGTTGTTAAGGACTGGATGATAGCTTGAGAACATTCTGTTATGGAGACAAAGACAATTTTGTGCTTCCAGGAATTATCCAGTAAGGAGCTTACCTCTCTAGTAGTTCTACATGAGACAACTACTAGGGGGTCATTTTGCGTCTGGGTTGGTGATATTTATGGATATTTGGAGCTATTTCCTACTCTTCCTCCCCACTAGTATATCTGGGTCACCCCAATTTAGTGCCAGGTGGATGGTTGGTGGGTGAGGGGGTATGCGGCTTCATTTGACAGGGTATTTGAGGGTTGTCTAGAGCAGTGTTCTTCAACCTTTCGACACCTATGGACTGGTGGATATAAAATAATTATTTTGTGGACTGGCAGCAGTCTGCGGACTGGCAGTTGGAGATCACTGGGCTAAGTTATGTCCATCTCCACTCAATCTCCGCCCCAGACCCCGCCCCCATAATAGTACTAATTGTAACACCATTTTTTCCATTCATTTTTCATATATACACAAAATATAATTGTATTAACAACACATAATGGTTAACCACACAAAATTAAAATACACAAAGCACACTGTATGCTTTTCAACATTCATTCCTATCAGAAAACAGATAACCCCATGCAAATGCAGGACCAAAAACTAAAAGTACTAATATTTACAAACAAACCCTAAGATGCAAGACTCTGCAAGAAGTACAACCCCAGAGGAAAAGAAACAAATTCCTGAACAGACAAATCAATCACTAAATAAAAAAGCAGACAAATCAATCACTACATAAAATCCTGAACAGACAAATCAATCACTAAATAAAAAAAAATAAAAGCATTTCCCTACCGTTGTTGTCTCTCTCCCTCTGTGTGCCTTGCCTTCTGGCCTGCCCCCCGGTGTTATCTTCGGGCCGGTCCACGGTGCGATCAACACGGTGTCTTCGGGCTGGCTCCCTGAGTGCTGCATTGCACAAAGGTGTGGGCAGTGGCTCCTTGCATGCGTCCCACACCTCATCTGGAAGCCTTCCCTCTGACATTGCAACATCAGAGAGAAGGCTTCCGGTTCAGGTGCAGGACGCGGGTAGGAGCCTTTTCCCATGGCTTTGTGCACTGCAGCACTCAGGGAGCCAGCCCAAAGACGTCGCGTTGATCGCACCGTGGACTGGTGGCTGTAGAACGCTGTCTTGGGTCCGATGGACATGCTGGCCCTGCGGACTGGCAGAAAATTTCTGCGGACCGGTACTGGTCCACGGACCGGCGGTTGAAGGACACTGGTCTAGAGCCTCATTGAGTATATAAGATGGTGCAGTTGCATATCATAGAAATGGAAGGGGTTTCTGGAGCCTGATCATAGGGTAGAAATATGGGCCTGGAGTCTTATTGTAGGTAGATGGCCAAAATGCAATTTAGGGTGGGGAGTATATAGCCTCATCTAGAATGCCAGAGGAGGTCAGGAAGCCTTATTGGGTGGGAAAGGGGAAGGTATGATAGAGACATAGATCAAGGGTAGAAGGGGGGAAGGGGGTAGAACAGTGCAGATTAAGAGAATTTGGGCTTTTAATGCATGATAACTGTCTGCAGAAAGTAAGCATGGGGGTAATGCCTCCTTCGCCCACACTATCAGCCACTGTGAGAGTTATTGCATGCTAAAGTATTAGGCACTAACTCAATGTGCAGTTCATGCTCATTCTCCAACCATAACTCACCTTAGTAGACATCATGCTGTTAGAATGTGAAACATGGGTAATTCTCTAACTGTGCCCCTGTTATAAATCCTGATTATAGTACCTATTTTAAGTCTATTCTGTAAAGCAAAGTAGGTGCTTACTTTTGTTTATAGAATTTTAGCATAAATAGCTGTAGTATATGCACACTAAGGCATGACCACTTACGTCATCCCTATAGCTGGAATATAAACACCCAGACCTAGGCATTAACACATATAGTATGGGGCTCATTTTCAAAACACAGACACAAAGTACCATAGGTTTCTAGGAGAATCTTTACCTACGCCTTGCATTTTCCTCCAAATATACGATACTTACTGTTTCAGATTCCAGATAGCTAAGAGTTCCTTTTACAGAGCCATGGTAGCGATACTCCCACAGCAAATGCACCCAAGCCCACCACTTCCTATGGGCTTTGCCCCGGGAGAATCACTACCACAGCTTTGTAAAAGGGACCCTAAATGAGTTGACTTCTCCTAAGCTATTGTTCTGTGGATTGTCTTTTAACTTTGAATTCAGAAATGCTTCAAGTTTTTTGTTACACTAGATGTAAGTTATAAAAATGAAAAAAGAATTAAAAAAAAAAAAAATGCTTCAAGTTCTTTTTTTTTTTTTAATTTTCCAAGGAAAATTCTCTATCAGTTTGGAAATCTTTAGCTTGTTGTACAGGAAGGAATTCGTGTACAGTAGCAAAACTGGCAGTGCTCTTCAATTCCTCTTGCCTGTTGGCTCATTCCTTCCAAAAGAAACAATCCTCATAATCCTCGGCAGCTTCAGTCTCATGATTCATCTCCTCTAAGGATGTTATTGTAGCTTTGATCCTGTATAAAGCTCATTTTCGCTTGATTCTCTTACCAAGAGGTGATTCAGGATTACTTCTATTGAGTCTGCTCTGTTTCAATTCTCTTTTAACAGTAATTTGTGAGCTACATTTTTTTTTTTTCTAAGCAGTTTCAGCCTTTAAGCTCTTGTTTCTGGTCTGATCACTCATTTCTTCCATATATAGGAGTAGAATTATTTCATACCATCTGGTTCACTGTTATGGGTCTTAGCATTAAAAGTTGTGAAAACTCAGAGGTTGACATGAACAGAGTTTATGTGATTAACCTTGTGGGATTACAGCTCCAGTGCTTCCCTTTCTCCACCTTATACCCTGGTTAAATGCTATCTGCATAAATTGTTGCCTAGTCATACTTAAATATGGGAAAGGGGACCAGTTACAAGCAATGTAACAGGAGTGATAAAATGCAAGTGTTGAACTGAAAGAAAATCACTCCGTGGACCTGTTCAAAGTATTATATGGATGATATAACAGAGTTCACAGGCTTGCTCAGAATCATGGAGGGGAAAACTGGGGCGAACCCCAGAGGAAAAACCACCTCACAGCCCAATCATCGCATGGACAAGTAAACCAGAGGTTATATCAATTCATATATGTTTTTACGTTGTGAAAAAACTACGGTTTACTATAGCTTATAGTCAAAGAACTTAGGCAAACTTAGCTTGCAGCTTGCGAGTTCCGACATGCATGTTTCGGTCCTGCCTCAGGGAACACACAGGAAAAATCTTAAGAGAAACACTCATGCGATGGGAGATTCTGAAAAGAAAAAATTAAACGAATTAATGCTTTATTCAAAACAACACGTTAAAAGAATATTCTAAATAAAGTCAAAAAGCAATTTAAATATAGCTATTGGCTAACAGGGAAAAAGACTCACCCAACAGAGGACTGTTGTCTCACATAGAGAAGCGCACAACGCGCAGTTTAACAGCTTTGAAAGGTGACCAGAGCGGAGAAACCGCCGAGATTTTATAGAGCTCCAGAGACGTGATCACGTGACAGAAGCACGTGATGCTGCATACGGGAGAACAGAGGAGACAAAACACTGAAGGGACAGAATTGAAAAAATGATTTACAGAAAAAATGAAAAATAAAACTCAAAAAAAATAAAAAAGAAGAAGGAAAAAAGATGAAGTAATGCTGATTTAGAAAAAATAAAAAATATAAAAAATAAATTAAAAAATGCTGGTTTACAAAAAATATAGAAATGCTGCTGGTTTACAAAGAAAAATGCTGGTTTACAAAAAGGCGCGCCACTCAATCTCACTATTAAGACCTTGTGGATGTAAAGTATTTAATCTAAAAATCCAGTGCTGCTCCCTAACGTACAGCTTGGCTTTCAGGTTGCCCCCCCCCGAGGTAGCACAGGAACTTCCAAAATTGAAAATTTCAAGGAAGTAAGATGGTGATTTTCAGTCACCCAATGATCCAGCTTCTGGAGACCTTTCAAGATGTACCCCCTCATGCTATTCTAGTGTCTCTAGATATTGCTTCACTATATACTAACATTCCACAAGATGCTACTATCCAAATTATTACTTATCATTTGTAACAGAAGGGTTTATCTGCCCAACGGGTTCAATTTTTAGTTAGTATAGCTAAGGTGGCCCTTGGCATGAACTATTTCCAATTCGATCAGTCATTTTTTCTTCAAATCAAAGGCACTGCTATGGGTGCCAAAATGGCCCCCACTATTGCATGCCTATACGTGTCAGCATTTGAACAGAGATATATCTACTCTTCTGAACTTTTTTCAAAACTGTTAACATGGAAGCGATACATCGATGATGTGTTCGCTGTTTGGTTGGGTACCCACGATGAGCTTACATCTTTTTTTCTGTGGTTGAACCAAGGTGATCCCAATCTTCAATTCACCATCAATTCCAGTATGCACTCCTTACCATTCTTAGACATTAACATTTCTCTACAGGATGGCAAGTTTTTTACCACTATCTTTAGAAAACCTACAGATAGGAATACCCTTCTCAGGTATGATAGTCACCATCCTAAGCATTTGCGTTATAACATCCCAACGGGCCAGTTTTTAAGGCTATGTCGCATTTGCTCCTCACAAGATGATTATGTGCACAAGGCTGAAGATATGAAACAACGCTTCAGAGAACGTGGGTATCCTCACTCTGTTGTCAAGAAGGCTTTTAATGAATATGCATGAAACAAATTTGCATATAATAGAGGTGACAAGCATGCAAATCTGCCTGGGTGACTTTAGGTCACTTTGAGGGCTCTCCACATATAAACAGCAGAAAAGCTACAATAAGAACCTGTACAAATGAATGCCTTTCCACACAGGAATACTGACCATGGACGGAGATGGGGTTAATTTCATCTGTTATTATTGGATAGAGGGTAGATCTTTATAGTGAAAATTCCATGGAACATTTTCTGGAGGGTTGAATGGGACTGCTCAAACAGAAGCAGCAAAACAGAGGGAGAAGACTCATTGGTTTTTGTGACAAGAAGTGGCATGATCATCAGTGGAGACTGAACTGGCAATCATTGTACAGATGTCTGTTCTATAATCAGGGAGCAAGATAACATCTGTGCTGGCTCTGCACTGTCAGTGTACAATGATTCTTTGGCTAAATGAACAGCATCATGACTGGTGCTGTTGTGTAACATTGTTTTGTCTGCGCTGAGAGCCTAATGTTACGCCTGCAGTGATGGTAGATGAAAGTCATGTCTATGGTCAGGTTGGAGCCACCGACAGACAGTGCAGGAAATGGCTGTGCAGGCCTGCACTTAGGGACAGGGCCCTGAGGAACATTTGCAGTGAGGTGCTTGTGCTTTCCTGTCATGTTAATGTAAATATGATATCTGAGGTGATTTTGACATCAGAATAATAAGACTTATAACTCATAACCAGTTATGAACTTTAAGAAGACATATGTGGGACGTTATTACATCTTAAACCCCCCCTTTAGACAGATATAAAAGCTGGCTACTCCTTATTATGACCGGGGTAACCATACAGATGGTTATTCGTAATTGGAAAAATTGCGATCGCCTTAATTTTCCTTTTTGGGCAAATTTATGCCTCTATTACAGGTATGAAAAAATGAATGCTGATATGTTGGGGCATAGCACATTATTTAATTTGATTAACGTCTTTTATTACTTCGTTATAATTGTCTTTTATCTTTAGTTTTTTGTGGAATTACACACACATCCAGGTTAGGAGGGAGGTTGGGAGGGGAAAAGGTATTTGTTTGCTTTGTTATGTTCTATGTCTACTGGTTATGGACGAGAAAGGACGTAGGTTATTCTTTATGTATTATTATTGACAGATTATAAGTGCTTACTGTGGTGGATTAATGATTGTATAATTATTGCTCTGTACTTTTGTTGGCTTAAAAAATTAATAAAGTTTTTTTTAAAAAAGAAGACATCCACTATATAGCGATGTTACCAGATCTTTATACTGTATATTTAAAGCTTTCCAAAGTAGAAATGACCCTTTTTCTAGGAATTTTAAAAATGTCTAGAAGATCAGAAAACAACCAAAGAAAGGTTAACTGCAGCCCTATTGAAACAAATATGACCAGCACTGAAATTATCAAATGCCAGGCCACTTCTTTTTTTTTTTTTTAGAGAGAGATATACTATTTGGGGCATATTCTACAGTACATATGATGCCTAAAAAATTGGCACTGAAAAATGATGGTGCTTAGGCTCAAATTCTATAAAGTTTGCCTAAAGTTAGGTACTAATGTAATTGGGCAATAAGGTTAATCAGTGTTTATACTGGCACTCAACACCTCACAATCATTTATAATTGGACTTAACTTGGAAAAATGTGATACTATAAAAAATAGGCACCTAGCCCAAAATGCCTATACTAAAAGTGGGTGTGGTTAGGGGATAGATCATGGGCGTGTTTTCTAGTTAGACATCTTTTTGTGAATCAGGTTCTGTTAGGCTTTGATTTTAGTGCCTAACTTTAGGCATAGAAAACTAGTATAAATTGGGGACATCTACATGTTAGGATGCTGAGCGCTATCTAAGCATGCTTAGGTAACACTAAGCATGATTTTATAAAGGGTGCCTATGTTTTATAGAATCAGTGCTAATATCAGCTCCTAGTTTTTGGTGAACTTTATAGAATCATGGCCTTAGTGTAATTCTATAAAATGCCTCTGAATGCATCACTAATAAAAACCAGGCCTAAATATCTGTGCCTAAGTTATACACAGATTAGGCTTATTCTATAACATTGTGCCTTTTAGGAATGCCCATGACCCGCTCATGCGCCTCCGTGGGTCACTCTCCCTTTGAGATATGTGCACTAGAATTTAAGTATTCCGCTTTATAGAATACGCTTAGAAAGTTGTATGTGCAAATTCTAATCAGAGTCAATTGTGAATTACCAATTATCAGCACTGATTAGCTTGTAAGACAATCAGAATGCAAATGCAAATTGGCATTTGCATGCACAATTTTGGTCACACTATACAAAATCAGGGCCTTTATCTATAACAAGAGATGGTACTAGTAGACTAGGATTACCATATTTTGGGCCACAAAACCTGACACATGGCCCTGCCCTGTCCCTCCCATCCTATTCTGCTCCATCTCCGCCCAGTTATTCCTCCAGCCTTGCCCCATTATGTCCCCAGCCTCGCCCACACAAACCTCCTCTTTTCTTCCCCGATGAGTTCCAGCCACATCTGGAGGGCCTGGAGCATGCAAAGACGTGAACTCGTCAAGGCTTTCCAAAACCCAGACAAACTGCCAGGTTTTGGAAAGTCTGCATTAGGCTTCCAAGGACACTGGGGTAGCCTGCACAATTTGACAATGATTATACTTCCTCCCTCCTGCCAGAATCCCTGAAGCCCCCCCCTGAATATCTGCAGCAGTAGGAGTGCCAAATCCTGCTACTGCTACCCTGAGACATCCCCTGGCAGGAAGGATGCCCATTCCCTCCTGCTGCTGGCCCATCATCCCTCAAAGGCCCCAAACACTCCTCAACGAGGAAGGCAAACAACCGGGACTTAAATTGCCTATACACTAATGCTAGAAGCCTAAGAGCCAGAATGGGAGAACTGGAAGTCATAGCCAGTACAAAGGACCTGGACATAATTGGAGTCACAGAAACGTGGTGGACTGATGACAACAAATGGGATACCAGGGTACAAACCATACCAGGTTTGTCCATACCAGGGTACAAACTCTACAGGAGAGCAGGACACACAAGAAGGGTGGAGGAATAGCGCTTTATATAAAGGACTCCATACCTTCAATCAAGATGGAAACAACAGTAAGGGCGGACGACTTGGAATCGCTATGGGTTAAGCTACCGGGAGAAACTGGAGCAGACATAAAATTGGGTCTGTACTATCGCCCACCTGGACAACTGGAAGCACTCGACCAGGACCTGGAGGCTGAACTGAGGCAGGTATGCAAAAGCGGAAGTGTGACGGTGATGGGGGATTTCAACTACCTTGGGATATTGGTCACTCAAACTGCATGAAGGAGATCAAATTCCTGGAAACCACGAGGGACTGTTTCATGGAACAGCTGGTCACGGAACCAACACGGGGAGATGCCACTCTTGACCTAATCCTCAACGGGCTAAGGGGACCTTCAAAGGAGGTGGCGGTGCAAGGACCCCTAGGAAACAGCGATCACAACATGATCCAGTGCAGGCTGGAAATTGGATCATCAAAGGTGAAAAGAACCACAGCGACAGCACTCAACTTCAAAAAAGGGAATTATGATGGCATGAGGAAAATGGTGGAAAGAAACTCAACGGCAACGCAAGGAAGATGGAGACCGTAGAAAAAGCCTGGTCCCTACTCAAGGGCATAGTGCACGAGGCACAGAACCTGTACGTCCCCAGGTTCAGGAAGGGGTGCAAAAAAAATCAAACAAAAAACCCAGTGTGGATAACAAATGCAGTGAAAAAGGCGATAAGTGACAAGAAAGCATCGTTCAAAAAATGGAAAAAGGACCAAACAAAGGACAACCAAAAGGAGCACAAAGAACACCAAAGGGAGTGTCACCATGTGGTTAGGAAAGCTAAAAGAGAATATGAGGAGAGACTGGCGGGGGAAGCAACAAACTTCAAATCGTTCTTCAGGTACGTGAAGGGGAAGCAACTGGCAAGGGAGGAAGTGGGGCCATTGGATGATGGAGACAAAAAGGGAGTGATAAAGGATGAAAAAGAGATAGCTGACAGGTTGAATAAGTTCTTCACGTCAGTCTTCACGAGGGAGGACACATCCAATATTCCGGAACCCAAAGACGTCGTAAATGGGGACGGGATGAAAAGCTGGTCTAACTAGAGGTAAGCCAAGAGGATGTCCTCAGGCAGATAGACAGACTAAAAAGCGAAAAATCGCCAGGTCCGAACGGCATTCACCCAAGGGTACTCAAGGAACTAGGGAACGAAATAGCAGAGCCACTTCGCCAAATATGTAACCTATCCTTAAAAACTGGAGAGATCCCGGAGGACTGGAAAATAGCAAATGTTACACCCATCTTCAAGAAGGGTTCAAGGGATGACCCGGGAAACTACAGGCCGGTGAGCTTGACCTCGGTCCCAGGAAAGATGATGGAAGCACTGATTAAGGACAGCATCTGTGAACACATAGAAAACAATGGACAGCTAAAGTCGAGTCAGTACGGCTTCTGCAAGGGTAGGTCATGCCTCACAAACTTATTGTACTTCTTTGAGGGGGTAAACAGCCAGGTGGATAAAGGGGAATCCATTGACATCATTTACCTTGACTTCCAAAAAGCCTTCGACAAGGTACCGCACGAGCGACTGCTTAAAAAGCTGTGGAAACACGGGGTGCAAGGGGAGGTCCACCGATGGATCAAGAACTGGCTGGCAGGCAGGAAACAGAGGGTTGGAGTAAAGGGCCATTACTCAGACTGGCAATGGGTCACGAGCGGAGTTCCGCAGGGGTCGGTGCTGGGACCGCTCCTGTTCAATATATTTATTAATGACCTGGAGGCGGGAACAAAATGTGAGGTTATTAAATTTGCGGATGAAACCAAACTCTACAGCAGGGTTGAAACCACGGAAGACTGCGAAGATCTGCAAAGGGACCTAACGACACTAGAAGAATGGGCCAAAAAGTGGCAAATGAGCTTTAACATAGGGAAATGCAAGGTCATGCATGTAGGGAAAAAGAACCCGATGTTCAGCTACAAAATGGGGGATCACTGCTAGGGGTAAGTAACCTTGAAAGAGACCTGGGAGTGATGGTAGACACAACTTTGAAGGCGTCGGCACAGTGCGCCACAGCCTCAAGAAAAGCAAACAAAATGTTGGGTATCATTAAGAAGGGTATCACGACCAGGACGAAGGAAGTCATCCTGCCACTGTATCGTGCAATGGTGCGCCCGCATCTGGAATACTGTGTCCAGTACTGGTCGCCATACCTCAAGAAGGACATGGCGGTACTTGAGGGAGTGCAGAGAAGAGCAACTAAACTGATAAAGGGTATGGAAAACCTCTCATATACTGACAGACTGAAAAAGCTGAGGCTGTTCTCCCTGGAAAAGCGGAGACTTAGAGGAGACATGATAGAAACCTTCAAGATCCTGAAGGGTATAGAAAAGGTAGACAGGGACAGATTTTTCAGATTATGGGGAACCACAAGTACAAGGGGGCACTCGGAGAAATTAAAAGGGGACAGGTTTAGAACAAACACCAGGAAGTTCTTTTTCATCCAGAGGGTGGTGGATACATGGAACGCGCTTCCGGAGGCTGTGATAGGCCGGAGCACGTTACAAGGCTTCAAAGAAGGTTTGGATAGGTTCCTTGAGGATAAAGGAATTGAGGGGTACAGATAGGAGTAGAGATAGGTCATAGGGATAGTCAGGGACCACTGCTCAGGAAATGGGCCTAATGGGCCGCCGCGGGAGCGGACCGCTGGGCGAGATGGACCTCTGGTCTGCCTCAGCGGAGGCAACTTCTTATGTTCTTATGTTCTTAACTCCACCCTTGACACTCCCTGAATGCCCACCCCCAAGAATCCCCCCCCATACCTTTATTTCATAGCTGGTAAGAGGTATATCAAGCTTAAATAAACTTGAAACTTGGCAGGCCCACCACTGCAAAATGATGGGCCTTTCCCTTCCCTGGGGAGGGGCCTGACTAGCTCAGATGACTAAGGCCCCTCCCATATAAGTCAGTGGAAAGTCCTTTTCTTCGGAAACATTTTTCTGCTTTCTTGAAACCACCATCTTTGCAGGATGATAAATATGTATTTATTTATTTACAGCATTTATATGCTGCTTGCACCAAAGCGACTTAGAATAAAACATATAGTACATAATCTAACCATCAACTTCTTGAACTCAAAAGCACATTCAACTATACTGCACATAACTCTATACTTCCCACCGTACTCCAAGACACCAACTAATCAAAACAATCATGCATATGGGGGAAAGCATGCAAAAAACAAAGAGTTTAAAAAATACTTTTTAAAATTGCTGCAAAGATGTACTAAAGCGTATATATTCAGGCAGGCTATTCCACAACCTGCAATAGAAAAAGCACAGGATGCTGTCTCCACACAGTGCACTCTGCATAAGTCTGTCACCACCAACTTTCTCTCCGCTACTGAACGAAGACTGGGAGTGTGCACTGGCCTAAACACCTGGATTAAACGTTGCAAGCGGGCAGGTGCCAGCACAAATAGGCACTGATAAATGTGCACAAGCACTTTATATTATTTCCAAAAATCTATTGGCAGCCAGTGAAATTGCCTTAACTTTGGGGAAATGTGATCATAATGATTACCCCCTCCCCTCAAATCAACCTGGCTTTTACATTTTGAAATAGCTATACTGACATTAGGCCCCCAGAGGAAAACAATGATGGATAATTTTCATTAATCATAGAAACTTCTAACTGTACTGCTATGAATCTAACCACCACCCCAAGTCCCAAGTGCACGAATGCACAGAGAAAGCTCTAGTTGGATTAGCTTGTTTTGTTTCAGAGCAGACAGATGTTGATTCCACTAAAGTTCTCTGCTGCCGTGATTGATGTATAGTGTTTCTGAGAGCTAGCCACATACCTAGTAATTACACTGCTCAGACATGAAGATTGTATTACCTCAGATTGCCTGGACCAATGTCAATTTATCAAAACTTCCCACACAAAGTTCATCTCTGTTGTAAAGTGATCATTTGTAGGTTGCCTTATCTAATAGAAAGGCTCTGGAGAGGATTTATTCAGTATCTCTTTCATCTCCAAACCCGTCCTCCTTTGATTTGGTTGACCAATTGGGACATAAACATGAGACTGTGTTTTCCTGCCACCTTGTTTGCGTTATTGTTTTTCAGTATATTGATGGCAAAGGTCATATAATTTGATTCAAACCCCAAGACAGTTTAAGAAACAGAGCTTTGTCAAGAGTAATCATGTCTGCTCACTGAGGTAAAGCACAGTGTGTTGGTACAATGCAAACAGAAAATTTCAGTTACGCTTCTTTGATGTTAAGTGGCCAAAACCGTAAGGGAAAACATCTATTATTAATAACCTCTCTTATGTCAAATATGGAACTTATGTGGCCTATTCTTGTATTGAAAATGTGCCATGCTTATAGTTAGGGATTTTTTTTTTAATATATATCACCTTTCCAAAACAGGCTTATCTCTCTCACCTGGGACTTTGGGGACAGCTTAGGCTCATCCCTAAGGTTCAGCATTACATTACATTACATTACGTTACATTAGTGATTTTTATTCCGCCATTACCTTGCGGTTCAACGCAGATTACAGAAGAGGATTTCTGGACATGTCCAGAGGTGTTAAAGTAGAGCGGGATGCTTCAGAGGATTGAAAAGTTTCATTTGGTGTTAGTCTTCATGGATTTCTTGAATAGCAAGGTTTTCATTTCTTTTCTGAAAGTTTTGTAGTCTGAGATTGCGATTAGTAGATTAGAGAGTTGGTGGTCTAGTTATGCTGCTTGTGTGGCTAGAAGGCCATCATACAGTTTTTTTTCTGTTTTATGTCTCTGATTGGAGGGCACGTGAATAAATAAAATTGTTAATCGTCCTCCTTCTGGAGCCTCACTAATTCTATAGTTTATTTATTCAGTTCAATGGTTCTTTTCTCTTTTTTATTTATTGAAATATCAAAAGATTTCCATATAAGGAAAAAAAAAAATCAGTCAGGTAAAATTGATAGAAGCTAATGAAACATAATACATACTTAGAACATTTCAAGCCCACATCACGGGAGCCTCGCCTACCTGGTTAAAACCTCTTCCACTTACTATTACTACAGTAGACTTTCTGCTAACTGAATCTCAATTAACCAGAAAAAAAAAATCTAAGAAATACTATAATACTTTTTTAAAAATGAAAATAAAATCAATTTCTTGCGGAAATTTAAGTGTAAACTTGGCACATCACACCTGAGCATGCCCACGCTTTGCCTACCAGATGTCCAGTAGTTTGTCTGGAACAGTTTATGGTATTAATAGATATAAGGGAAACAGCCATAAAGTCAAACCTCGGTTTGCGAGTAACGCGGTTTGCAAGTGTTTTGCAAGACAAGGAAAACACTCAAGCAAACTTTAACTCGCAAAACGAGCATTGACTCGATTAGCGAGTGAGTCCACCCCAAGAACCGGCTTCCCTTCCCTTGCGGCCCACCTTCAAACCCTTACCTCCAGCGGACACCGGATGAGAGGAGCAGGAGGCTGGCGGCAGAGAGCAGTAGCACCCGGAACAGTAAGTATTCCTGCAGGGTCGGGTTGTGAATGTTTAAGAACCGTAGGGTGGAGCTGGGGAGCCGGGGGAATAAAGGGCATCTCCATGCTATCGGCTTCACTTGGCAGCAGGGCCGCGGGGCTGCTCTTCGAGTCTTTCAGCTGCAGCATGCCGGCTGCGATTCGGAGCTCCCCTCCCACCACACTGCGACTGTTTACAACCACCTCTTTCGGCCTCCCTTGCATTGGTCAAATCCGATCTGTTGCACAATTCCTTAACAATAATTCTCTTAATATTCTTATCCATTCTCTCATTATTTCAAAGATTGATTACTGTAATGCACTTTTTAAAGGCATAGCTCAAAAGGAAATCAAACGATTACAGATCATACAAAATACTTCTATTAAGCTCATTTTCAAAGCCAAAAAATTCGATCACGTTACTCCACTTCTTTAGGAAGCTCATTGGCTTCCTGTTGCTCATAGAATCATATATAAACTTAGTCTGCTCACTTTCAAATCTCTTTCTTTTAAAACCCCGGCCTTTATTTATAAATTACTTATCCCTTACACAACGAATAGAACACTTAGATCTACTGAACAACATTTGTTAACAATTCCATCTCTTAAAATCATAAATACACGACGCCAATACATTTTTTCTGTTACTGCACCCCAAACCTGGAATTCCTTACCCTACCATTTGAGACAAGAAACCAACTTAGAAAAATTTAAAAGTAATCTGAAATCTTTTTTATTTATTGATGCCTTTATAAGTCAACAATAATTTCATTATAAAATAATTCCAAGACTTTGTTCTTTTCCCTGCCTCATGTACTTTCCCTAAATGTTTTCCCCATCTTTATATTATAATGTAACTTCTAGCCCTTCTCTTTCCTAAGTGTTTCCAGTATTGTCAAATTTGTCAGTAGTTTAGTCAACATTCTTTAATGTATTACTTTTTAAATTGTAATTTTATTATGTACATCGCTTTGAATTAAGATAAAGCGATTAATCAAATCTGAATAAACTTGAAACTTGAAACTTGAATGTCACGGATGTGGTGCATCGGGCTGGCTTCTCCGCACAACATGTTAGCCGGATATTGGAGAGAAGCATGGGAGCTTCCCCCGCTGCCAGATGGGAGCGCTTCTCCTGACGTCGCCCTGGTAATTTTGTGCGCCAGGTTTGAATGTTGGCAGCGTGGTGATGGTAGCCTGAAGATGAGAGTGCTTAAATGTGGAGGCAAGAAACCATCCGCCCACCGCACGAGCGCAGGCAGCTGCTGGGGGTAAGTGGCGGCTTACATTCTTTCCACAGTTAGCACCAGAGCCAGGGAGGTGGGTTGGCAGCGAAAGAGGTGGGCTGGAGGTAGAGGAAGGCTTTCTTGAACAATAATGCACAGAGGGAGGAGGGAAAGCTGTTTGGGGGCCAGCGGCTGATGCTGTGTTCTCCGGTATGGGTGGATTAGATGCAGAAATCCGAGGTAGATACTGAAAGTTTGCAGGGGAGGGTGAGCTTTTATTTGCAACATAGGCCTGTTTTGGGGATGTGGAATGAATTGTCCGAGTTTCCATTACTTGCTATGGGGAAAGTTGCTTTGATATACGAGCACTTTGGATTACGAGCATGCTCCTGGAACGGATTATGCTCATAAACCAAGGTACCACTGTATATACTACTAGGTTTCCCTGAAAATAAGACCTTCCCCAAAAATAAGCCCTAGCATGATTTTAGGGGTAGGTCTTGATATAAGCCCTACCCCCAAAAATAAGCCCTAGTCACCAGCAGAAGTGCTTCCCCCTACACGCCCGCCCCCCCTCCCATCCCCCGCTGACCCTTCCATCATTCCCTTCTATCCGAACCCTGACCGCGAAACCGAAATACCTGGGAACAAACGGCAATGTTGGCAGCACAGGCTACATCACGGCCTTCTCACACCCGAGTATTCTGTGTGCCACGTTGCTGATGACATCATCAGTGATGCGGCAGAGGAATGCTCAGCCATGAGAAAGCCACAATGTAGCCTGTGCTACCAACGCTGCCATTTGTTCCCAGGTATTTCATTCTCGAATTTGGGGTTCAGATTGGAGGGAGAGATGAAAGGGTCAGGGTCTGGGGCGGGGATGGGAGGTATAGAAAGATGCAGCACGGAGGGATGGGAGGAAGGGAGGAATAAAAGCTTCAAGGCTTCTGCTGCACAAGGGATGGATAGGAAGGGTAGAAACTGCAAGGGTTCTGCTGCACAAGGGGAGGGATAGAAGCTGCAAAGGTTCTACTGCACAGGGGGATGGGAGGAAGGGATAGAAAGATACTGCACAAGAGGATTGGTGAGAGGAGAGAAAAGATGCTGCACATTTGGGGGAAACAAAGGAAATAATAAGAATTGGGGTGGTGGAGAAGAAGGGAGAGATGATGTACAAGAAAAAAAAAATAAGGCCTACCCCAAAAGTAAGACCTAGTGCCTTTTTGTGACCAAAATTAATATGACAGTGTCTTATTTTCAGGGAAACAAGGTAGTATGAGCAAAACAACAAACTTACTGTTAAATATGTTTAGCAGGAAATCACATTTATTTATTTATTTAGAATGAATGTGATTTCCTGCTAAACATATTTAACAGTACGTTTGTAGTTTTGCTCATAACATTTTTTGGTTTGCCATAGTATAGGGTATAGTATTATTAGTCCTATTTTTAAGAAACCAGAAACTACATCTATTCGGTATCTATCAATCCCCGTGGGTGCCAGTTAATTGAAAGTCTTCTGTGCTTATTTCTTTGGCACTGCTAGATGTACACAGCACTGTAACTAAAGAGACAGACAGGAAAAATAGGAGAGTAGGAAAATGCTTATTGTGGGAACGAATAAAACATACATGGATACTGAATAGGTGATTAGGAATTAGGAGTTCATAGAGAATGACACAGGGACAAATTTGTCCCCAAACCCATGGGATCTATCTCTATCCCTCTTCTGTCCCCATGAGTTCTGTCCCTGTCCCTGCCCCATCCCTGCAAGCTCTGTCTTCATCTGTCCTCATCAAGGTATATGTAGATGAGGACAGAGCTTGCAGGGATGGAGCAGGGACAGGGACAGAACTTGCAGGGTTAGAGTTAGATCCATAATTGTCCCCATGTCATTCTCTAGCCTCTAAAAAGGTAGGCTTGTAGCCTAGATTTGAATATGGCCAGAGTCTATTCCTTTTAAATATTTCTCCATTAAAGGTTAGCCTACTTGTCATTCTGTCCTGAAGTTTCAATCAGTCTTGCTGGTTTTTTAATTTTTTTTTATCTTATAGCTCTTTAGAAGACATCACTAATCTGGGAAGTAGAAAGTGGGCCAAAAGGCTTTTCTGTACTGTTAGACCATCATACATTGGGAGCCAGGATGGAGTCACATCACGTGCTCCTATTTTTGAGCAGATAAGATAAACAAATCCTTACAGAAGTCTTGATAGTATTGATCATACCATCAGCTCAGATATTGGGCTGATAGTTGCAGCAAAGCAATAATTCACATCCCCAGACATCTAGGATTGTTATTCCTTACCATCCTCAATGTAGAGAAGGTACAACATGACCCTCACACATCTAACCCCATTTTGATTATCGGCACTTGAACAACCTGTCTTTTTGATCATTCAAGTGCCGACTTGGGCGGGTTTTTAGACGTATTTCTGTTTCGATTATGGAACTTTGTGTGTCTAAGCGCTTTGAAAATGAGCTCTAACAAGTATAAGTTCCAAAGTCTGACTTTTACTGCAGTTGATAACTTCCCTCTTAACTACCAAACTAGCAAACTAACGCGATGTTGTAGACTTTTAGTAAACGTCTATATGAAACCCAAAAGATGATTCTATAAAGGACATCTAACTATCTAGACCTGATACTATAAAGAACGCCTATTTAGATGCATCTAGATTTGAGTGGCACTGAGCGCAATTCTTTATAGTGCTTCTATGCATTATAGAATCTTGCTCAACTGGATGTCTAAACCACACTGAAAGTTAGACGTCTACCACCATGTCCAACATGTATCCCTCTCTCATCTCTCTCTATCCCAGGCATGTGTACCTCTCTCCTCTCCACCACCATGTCCAAGAGTTCCACCCATTGTACAGCATCTCTTTCTCTCTCTTCCCAATCCTATGTCCAACAGTCCTCCCTATTTTATCCTTTCCTCATATGTACCATCACTCCCTCTCTCCCCCTTCCCTATGTCCTAAAAGTTCTCCTCTCTCCTTCCCCTCTCCCATGCAGCATTACTCACTCACTCCCACCTTCTTGGACAAAAATGCTCCAGCTATCTCCTCATTTTCCCTTATTACTTATACCATATTTTCCCATGTATGCCTATACATCGTTTTTTCAAACCGACCTAATGGGTGCAGTTTGCTTAAATGGGGCAGCCTATCTTACAATCATCATCCTCCCCCCTTAAATACCTCCCTCGTCGGTAATTACCTCCCTCGTTGGTAAATACCTCCCTCACTGGGTGGCTGCCGGCAGCCTCCTCCATTTGCGCTGTGCAGGGCAGGAGCAATGTTTTTGATCTCAAGACTCACTCTGCGCCGCTTCCTAAATGGCTGCCATCGTGATGGCAGCCAATCAGGAAGCGGCATGGGGCGAGGCTTGAGATAGAAAATATTCCTCTTGCTCTGCACAGCGTGATTGTAGGAGCTAGCTGGAAGCCATCCAGCGAGGGAAGTATTTACTGGTGAGGAAGGTATTTAAGAAGGAGGAGGATGATTTCAAAAAAGTTCAGCTACTCTGAACTGCGGCTAGTAACATGGGGCGGCTTATCTAAGAGTTTTAAAACGTACATCAACATTTTCTGCAGCCTATACAATGGGGCGTCCTATACATGGGGAAATAGGGTAGTTCGCAGGCAGCAACATGTTGAACATATCAGAAAACAAACACCTAAATCCTCAAATCCAACAAAGGGGGAAGGAAGGGATGGAAAATAATTTTCTCCCCCCACCACCACTTACACCCTCCCTCCCTCCTACCACAAAACACCTCAAAACCCACCAAATTCTCCTCATAGTCCTCCCCAATCATCAAGTACATTTCCCAGCCAATCCTACTTCACCTCCTATCCCTCACACCAATCCACTCGCCCCCACCAATTGCTCCCTTCAATCCCCATCGTTAACTAGCTTCCACCACAGATTCAATCTTAATGACACCCCTCGTTTACTTCCAATTTCTACCTCCAAACCACTCTCACCCCCATACACTTTAACCTTGAATGGCTCAGCCAGTGTTATATGCCTACATTGTTAAACTGTAAGCCCTCTTATGCCAATAATATGGTTATCCTGGAAACTTGACTGGCTAGGTGACTGTGTTGAGAGCTATCGGTCTAGACCACTGGAACTACAATAAAACAAAGCATCAGATGAAACATCTGAGCCATTGATATAAAGGAAGCAGTGTATATCCTCCAAACAAGTACTTTAAATATTTTATGTCTAAAGTGCCCTTTTCATTAGGAATACAGACTTTTTAAAAATTCCTGACATTGAGAAAAAAGATCACTACCATCACTTAAAAATATCTGTTTTTAAATGCAGATTTTGGGCTGCTGCCAAAATTGAATATAAAAGAAGTATAACTCTTCGAGAGGAAACACTAGGTGAAAATCAATTGAATCCTTTCAGGGTGGTAATTTCTTGCGTCTCTGCCTGTTAGTATTTCACCAGAGTATGGTTTTCAGTTTCTTTTTTGATGCTGTTTTTGATTTTTTTTTCTTTCATAAAAGCAATATGTCCTATCTAGCAGACATGAAGAAACTACACCTTCAGAGAGCCTTCATATTTTAGACAAGACAAAGTAATAAAAGTATCACCAATTAAAATAATATTTATGTTAATCCCCTGGATTCTATATATGGCACCTGGATTTACATGCCCAAATTTGTGCACACGCCTACAATGTGCATACAATTTGAGTAACAAGCTGTTATCTATCAATAATTGGGTGCTATAACCAAATATTAAACCCCACCTTCTATGAAGTGGTGTTAGGCTTTTTTATTGCCAGCTGCAAAGAAGTAGCTTCCAAATGACATGATTTGTTGCGCCAAGGGCAGCCTGTGTCCATGCCACAATTGATGAGTGCTTGGAATACTGACTTAGATATTACTGCAGATGATGAGCTATGGCAAGATGTGTGGTCCAGAGTAGAGAATGACACGGTGACAAAATTCATCACCGTTCCCGTCCCAGCGGATAACCGCGGGAAATAAACCCATGTCATTTTCTAGTGTCTATTTCAACCTCAGTCCTTCTTCACCAGCATTCTTCAAAAAGCAAAGCTTGCGGGTCAGTGGTTGTGGCCATTCATACTCTGATTCTTCCCTCTCTCCTTAAAGAATGACATGAAGATGGTTTCCCGCGGTTATCCGCAGGGACGGGATCGGTGATGAATTTTGTCACCGTGTCATTCTCTAGTCCAGAGCTTTTAAGTCAATTAGATCTCCTTCAGTTCTTCAGTCAGTATACTTCTTCCTACATCGAGCTCTTTGGACCCCATATAAGATTAGCAAATTATCACACAAAGTTTCTAATTTATGTTGGTCCTGTGGGGTATCAGTGGGAACGCTACCCCACATGATATTTAAATGCACTCATCTTACAGTTTACTGGGATAAGGTTTGGCATACCATCACATCCATATTGAAGATCCACGAACCGCTACATCTTAAAATTATTGTCCTTGGCCAACAGGGTCTTGCACAACCTCTTTCAGAACCAAATGCTCGCCTCCTCAATATATTATTATTTTTAGCTATTAAGAGCATATTGCATTATTAGAAGAATTTATCCAAAGTAGAATTCATGGTTTGATGGAACACTGTATGCATCACGACCAAGTTTGAAGGGGCAATCGCAGGAAAACATCAATCCACTGGCACATTTCCTAAAATCTGGAGCCCTGTCCAAAATTACTGCATTTTGGACCATTGACATACAGTAATTTAAAACATATTGTTTAATATATATAATGACTACTTTTTGTCAGATTAATATGATGCTCGTTGAGTGTACTCCTCCATATTCACAATATTTCTCCTACGGATAATGTGTGCACTGATTCCACTATGTATTACTTCATGTATATTATTACATAATCATATGTATATACTATCATGATTTGTACAGTTAAATAAGTCTGTTAATTTTTATCATAATATTAATAAAATCTATTATTAAAAAAAAACGTATAGCCTGCATATCCAGTAATTCTATGCGGATTACAATAAAACATCCATGATAAAAAGACAAGTTCAATTTATTTAATTTAATATACTGCAACATACACATAACAGTTTACAAATTAAATAGCAAACATGACATTAAAACAGTCATACTCATCATTGAACTATGCTTATAACACTACAACTTTCTACTTTCTCCAAATTTACTGAAAACTGACATACTCTACTTCAATTTATAAAAACGCATGAAAACAATACAGTTTTTAACACTTTCCTGAACTGTAACATAGTGGATGCTTGCCTGAGATCTAATGGTAGCTTATTCCAGAAGATAGGGCCTTATATAAAAAACATTGTATGATGATAGCCAGACCGTCTCACTGTACTGGCAAAGTTTGTTCATTGAATGTAAGATCCGTGATGGCTGGTGTAAGTGCAGCAATGAGTGCAATGTCATTGGGCCTTCATCATGCAGAAGGTTGAAAATTAAGCAAAGAACCTTAAATTCAATGTGAGTGCTGATGGGCAACCAATGCAAATCCTTCAAGATTGGGGTAATATGCTCAAACCATGATACATGCACAACAATGCATGCTGTAGCATTTTGGGAAACTTGCAGGGCCCTAAGAACACATTGCAGCAAGCCTAAATACAAAGCATTGCAGTAGTCCAAGACTGGATTCAACATCATCACAATAGAAGTTCTGAAGCTATCGTCTGATAGATTATCCCGTAGTCTATGCAATACTCATAGTCAAAAAAACACAACCAATTGTACTTGTGCCTTGAATGATAAAGAAGAGTCGAAGATCACATCTAAATATACTAACACATTGTTCCAGACTACCTCAGCAGAGTAATACTTTTAAAACTAATTGTAGGAAATATATTTTTTCACTCAAAGAATAGTTAAGCTCTGGAATGTGTTTCCAGAGGATGTGGTAAGAGCGGTTAATGTAGCTGGTTTTAAAAAAGGTTTGGACAATTTCCTGGAGGAAAAGTCCATAAATTGCTGTTGAGACAGACATGGGGGAAACCACTGCTTGCCCTGGATCGGTGGCATGAAATGCTGCTACTATTTGGGTTTTTGCCAGGTACTTGTGATTTGAATTGACCTCCATGAAGATGGGATACTGGGATAGATGGACCATTGATCTGATCCAGTAAGGCTATTCTTATGTCTGTCTGGCATCTAAATTTAGGTGTGAGAATCGGCATAGCACACTATTCTATAAAGTTTTTTAAAGAATTGTCTCTACTACTTTTTTCCCAACACTACATTTTGAGCACCATTTATAGAATTCCCTCTAATATGAACTACTGTAGACTAATAGTCGGATTTATAGTTTGCACCAATCAGGTCTAAATAAGCCAAGCTTAAAGTGTGTGGGGAAGGGGGAAAGACTGTGTCATTTTCTTATGTTTTGAGTATTTATATTGTGTCTTCTCATCTCTATTAATGTAGGCTAGGATATGATATAATTTCTATTGTTTAATTATTATTGTAATTATTAATAAAAATAAATAAATTTAAAAAATTTCCAGGAATTGTGTAATGAAGAAAAAGAAAAAATGTTTTAATACAGTGTGAGTGAAAGGGCACTGTGATTAACATTGTAGCTTGCTGTAGAGCACTACTGAGTTCTTTTTAGCATTGCCAGTTTTCAGAATGTTAAGCTTCAGTTCTTCGACATGCAGGAGTCTCCTGCTTTCTTTTCTTTCCTTCGCTGAGAAAATAACAAGGTTGCCCAGTGCTTTTTTTTGAGCACTCTCCTCTGATGACTGGACTCTATATGAGAGAAAAGTGCACCAGCTGTGTACTGTGCCTTCTTATGCTTTGAAGCTGTTTTTGAAATTTCCTAATATATTCTCTCTATTTCTCTCTCCCTCTGTTTCAACACCCCCCACCCCAAACTCTGGCTATAGACACGTTCAAAATATGAAAAGCCAGACATATCACCAGTGTGACTGTAATAGAGAAAACCAGATGGTCAACCAAAAGTAAACAAAAATTGAGGAATATATCAAAGATGAAAAGGAAAAAAAAAATTTCACTTGCAAAGATGACTGCATATACATTTGCATAAAATTCAACTGGGAACATTATTTTCAGTTTATATATAACCATTAAACTCTACATTTAATGTGATAGAGCAGATTATGATTGTCAATGTATAATCTAAAGCAAAGAAATCAATTTAACTTCCTATGGGCTTTGATGCATTTACTGCAGCGGCATTGCTAATGCAGTTTTGTAAAAGAGGCCCAAAATGTGACAAGAGAACCTGAAATGAAAGAAACCACTCATAAAACAACACAATGTAGCACATCTAGCATCTACTGCTCTCCAAAGTTAAAATGATAAAATACATTTAAAAAAACCATGAATTATAATGTTATATGGAATTAGAAAGCTAAAACATTCTCTCAATTACACATCACCAATAAAATGATATAAAACTTTCATTATGTCGTATTAGGCTACTATAGAGTATGCAACCTGCCTTACATGTAGACAGATGTTTCAATTGTTAAAAAAAAAAGTTATCAGAAAAAATCCTTCTGCAAAGTTTTACTAAAATAAGGAGGTACTATATTTCTTTACTCATCAAAAAATCTTGCCAAGCCCAGAGCTAATCAGAATCAATTCAAAATGAGTTCTAAAATGTACATAAGATATTTGTCTATAAGGTTGTAAAAACAAGAAATGTTTCACCCCAGTTCAGAGTCTTTGCTCAAGTCCCCAGACTCTGGACAGGAGATAAAATAATCCTATTAAAAAATTAAAGGCATGTTTCTAAGTAATTATTTCCTCTGCCTGAGAATTACTCAGGACATGATCTCAAATGAAATTCATTTGCCATATTTTATCAAATATATATTAAAAAAAGCCAGACATATCACTAAGTGAACTATAATAGACATCTGGAAACTTGAACTCAGACCTTGAACTGGGGTTAATGAGCTTTTACTTTTACTAAAAGGTAAGTATGGGAAATATTTTACCTGTATAGTTTTGGCTCATGTTACATTTAAAAATTTTCTCATTTGAAAAAAAGGCAGACTTTTAAACTATAACATATTGAAAGTAATAGGATGTGGACCTATGATTATACATCACCGGTAAGTTCCATGTGCATGCTTAATGTGGTCAGCTGCAAGCAATAGATACAACATGCATGCTCCTCAGTTTCAGTTTTTGAGCACTGAATAAGCTCTTTTCTGTTCTCCTTTGTCTTTGACACCATCCTTGATTTGTGTTTATTATTAGTTGATCACCATTTTGCTACATACCCCAAAATTCTATAAAGTACACCTAAAGTTAGGTGCCTAGCTTTGGCACCCTTTTATCAAGCTGTGTTAGGTTTGTTTGATTGTTTTTTATCACAGACCGCAGTGATGAATATACTCCAATGTTCATATAATTCCTAGGTACTTCAGAGCATTTACCACAACGGTCTGCAATAAAAAAACAAAAAAACCTTATGTAGCTTGATAAAAGGGGGCTCTAATTGCTTAACAGGCTTAATTGGCACTGATAATTAGAACTTTAACATTTCATAATTGCCATTAATTGGACTTAATTGAAAGGTACCTTACTCATAAAATGCAATTCTATAAAAAGTAGGCAGTTTCCATTATTTGAATGGTTATTACTTAGGATATTTATATTTTCTTACATGATTAAGTGAATAAATGTCTTTAAAACTTATCTCTTGAAATGTGTGTGGGTGGGGAGGTTTAATTTCCAATAAAAAGGAAGAAAATATTACAAAGTCTACAAAGACATAAGGCTTCTATAGTTTTGTTTTGTTTTTTTTGCAGGAAACACATTTGTCTACACAGGAGCATGTAAAACTTCATACTTGGTGGGTGGGTGATATTATTGAAGCCCCGGCCCTTAATAGGAAATCAGGGATAATTATTATTTTCCATAAATCTTTGATAGTAGAAAAACTACATACAAATATTGGTCGGGCAGAGTACGCTACGGGGATTCAAAGAGGGATTGGATGGATTCCTGAAGGATAGGGGGATTGAGGGATACAGATATGGGTAGATAAGAGTATGGAAAGAGTATAGATAAAAACAAGGGGGCTATAGGGCTAAATCAAGATAATATGACAGGTCATGGACCTGATGGGCCACCGCGGGTGCGGACTGCTGGGTGCGATGGACCTCTGGTCTGACCCAGTGGAGGCAAATTCTTATGTTCTTATGATTCAAAAGGTAGATATATTTTTGCAATTGTAAAAATTAATGGGGTGGAATTGACACTTTGTAGCCTATTTGCTCCTAACACTTATTATGAAAAAATTTTTCCAATATATTAAATAACTTGATTCAACAGGATTCTTGTCCTATTATAATAGGGGGTGACTTTAATAGGGTGGCAGACCCAGAAGTTGACAAATCAGTTCTTAGAAGGACAGATAAGCTTGACACTTCAAAAGGGGTTCCTTTATTGTGTGATTCTCTTCATTTATTAGATATATGGAGAGTGATGCATCCATTAGAAAGAGATTATACACATTGTTCTAGAGTGTACAATACTTATTCTAGAATTGATTATATTCTTTGTTCAGATATACTTTTTTCTAAGGTACATGAGATGGGTATTGGTCCAATAGAAATCACTGATCATGCATTTGTTTGGACTATATTTACTTTAATTTCTGAACCTTTGAGTACACTACAATGGAGATTCCTTTTAGATTTATATTATGATGAAAAATTTAAAGAACATATTTTTAAATTTTAGAATAATTATCAACTGAATAATGAGCAACAGAAGGAAACTCCTATTTTATTTTGGGAAGCTGCAAAAGTGGTTTTGAGTGGGGAAATTATTGCATTTTCAAGCCATAGAGGATAGAGAGATTTTGAGATTAGAAAAACATTTAATATAGATTAGACGTTATCATGCTAGATATCCTATAGATGATAATAATGCTAATTTACTAGCAATTCAACATCAATTGAATGAACTTTTGCATCAATGAACTATCAAATCAGTCAAATATTATCAATATCAGTTATATAAACATGGTAATAAGACTGTAGCTTTGTTAGCTCATTTGGTTAAAGGTGCTAGTGGTAACACTAGAATTTTAAAAATTCAATCTTCCCAAGGTCAAATATATACTAAAGAAAAATATATTTGTAAAAAATTTCAAGATTATTATCCATCCTTGTTTACATATAGTTATCTTAAAGGTAATTCTATTCTAATTCCTTTGAGATCAATTTGGAGTAAAATGAAGACCAGTGATAAGTATTCTTCCATCTAAACTTATCCTTAATAGATTTCAAAACCTTCTCACTTTACTTTGTAAGGGGAATGGCCTCAGTTCCCCGTGCAGCTGTTTAGTTAACTTGCTGGCAGCGCATGGGTATCTGAGGCCACTCCCCTTACAAAGTAAAGTGAGAAGGTTTTGAAATTTATTAAGGATAAGTTTAGATGGAAGAATATTTATCACTGGTCTTCATTTGAAAACACTAAAAGTTACTACAGAGAGGTATTTTGTTTGAAATGGAGATTTTTCCCCAGGTATGACAAATGGTACTTTTAGATTATGGGTAAATAAAGGGGTTAGATTTATAGCTCAGATTTTGAATGATTCTGGAAAAATAAGAAGTTTTCCAGATATTTCTTTAACAGAGGGTGGCGGTCCAGGATCATTATTTGGATATATGCAATTGGCACATTATATTAGTAAAATACGAAGAGGGGGAGTTTCATTGGGTGTTCATGAAAGGTTTTTCAATTTTTTAAATCAAAGTAATGATATTACAATTTCTGTATCTTTATTAAATAAATAAATGGTAGTGGTAATTAATTCCAGATAGAACATATGATACTATTATACAAAAATGGTGTGATGAATTGAGGATGCAGATTTCTCTACAAGATTTTAGTCAAGCTGTTTATCGTATATCCAAAATTGTTACAGGTTATATATGGAGAGAATGTACGTATAGAGTGTTGCATAGGGCTTATTTCTTACAAGTACAAGCATTTCATACAGGTCTAGTAAATTCTCCTATTTGTATCAAATGTGAGAAAGACACAAATACTTTATCTCATGCATTGTGGCAGATTGAAAGCTTTGGGGGCTGGAACAAGGTGAGATTCACTCATTCTGCCAGAAGGCTGGAGGACTGCAGCACTGGGGTCTGCCATCTTATTATTTTTAGGTGCTTTATGGATTATTCAATTAGTGGAATCTGTAAGGGGGGTAATATTTGATAAAGCTGCTGCTTGTGGGGTTTTTGGATTAGAAAGAAATATTTTATTTCAGAAGCATGCATGATTGGTCATAAGTGTATTCTACAATATTGGTTACAGAAAGATCCTCCTAATTTTTGGCATTGGAGGAACCAATTCCATTGGTTAATTTTATTTGAGGTCTGGGAGGTTCATAAATTTCCTAGAAGAACTAGGTATTTCTTGAAAATTTGGAATCCATATATTCAAAATCTTTCCCATAGAGCTCTAAGTATGATTCTTAATGTTTTATATTGAGGAATAAGAAACTTTAATTATTTCTTAATACTTTGTAATATGTGTCATCTTTCATTATGGGGGTAGGGAGAGAATTTGTTTGATGATAATAATAGTTGGAATTTCTTGAATTGTATATTTATATAATTAATTTATTACATTGTTATATTTTTAAAATTGGGGGATGTGAAGGGGAGGGAAGGGGGGTTGGGAAAGGTATACGGGGTATATATGGTATTATGAATAGGTAATATAGAAAATATATTTTGGAGAAATGATATTTGAGCTTTGAATTTAATTTTAATGAGCATATATTGTATTTTTGTATTATCAATAAAATGTTTCAACATAGGACAGAAAAAAAAAATAATTAGGCACCTGGTACAAAGTGCCTACCTAAAAGTGAATGTTGTTAGGGGTGAATCGTGAGCATGTTTTTGATTTAGGCACCTGTTTTTTTAATTAGGCGCTGTTGTGCACCTAACTTAGGTGTACACATTGAGGGCAAGAAAACCCTGACATAAATACAGTGTGCCTAAAGTTAGGACACCTAGCGACACTATAGAGGGGAGTAAGGACAGTTGGTAGCTGGACCTTAGTCCTCAAACACTGCACCAGCCAAGGGGTTCTGGAGTGGCCAAGGAAAATTACATATGCCAAAAATAAAAATACTCCCTCTTGCCTACGGGGCCACATGGTGATATGATAGGTCTTCCCCCTCTCAATGCATCTTGGGATGCAGTGGGAGGGGTCTAAGGCCTTGATTGGGAGGGGTTTTTTGAAATGTAACAGTCTGTTCAAATCAGGTACAAACAGGAATGTGTGCCTCTTGAATTTAATAGGAGCATTAATTTATGTCTGTTGCATCATTTTGATGACTCAATTGTATCTCAGTAATTTGATTACAATAGGATGAGGGTAGTGGTTATTTAGCAGCTTCTGTGAGGGTAAGAGAAGAATGACCTTGGAAGCAAGGAAATGAAGGAGAAATAGGGATGGAGCTGGGATTGATAGGGTGATGAGATGCAGTGGAGAGTAGATGAGGGCTTAAAGGGTACATGGAATGGGAATGGGACTAAGAAAATGAGTAAAAGGTGGTGGGTGGCTGGGGTAGGGGTAGGATTGGTGGGAATCAGGGTAGGCGAGGCAGGGTGTGGACACAAAACCTGAAGTTGGTCCAGGGCACCACAGCCTCTTGAGCCAGCCCTGCATTATAGTCCTATCCCACCTTTTAAAAAGTCAATTATATAAATAACACTGGTCCCTACCTAGCGCACTAACATATCTACCAGAGATGTGCAAGGGGATATAATCTGATCCCAATCCTCACCCATTCCCAGTCAATTCTTTTCCATTATCGCACCATCCCCATGCCCCCAGTTTCCTTTCTCAGCCCCGTATAAATTCAAGCAAAACATAAAATGCATCTTATAACTTGTTAAAATTTAAACACAAAACAATAGGCATAAGTTAAATATGCAAGAAAAACATTATTTATTAATATGGACAGTAAGAAAACAATTATTTTAAACTGAGTGTGTGGTGCACCCTGAGGTTGTTTCCAAGTTTATTTATAATTTAATATACTGACCATCTACATGTATTTGACCAGTTTACAATGCTAAAAATAAAAGTTGTGAGTTCAAATCCCTTGTTGCTCCTTGTGACCCAGGGCAAGTCACTTAATCCTCCCATTGCCCCAGTGAGCAAAGTTTTGGTTCTACCCTGCCCATAGGTGCACTGAAATGATGATAATTGTACATATATTCCAGATAAAATCTTGTTTTATTAAAATTCAACAGACAGTCCTGTTTCAAGGCATTCATTTGTACAATGGAGGAACACTACAAGTCAGAGAGTGTAAATGCAACTTCCCTGACATAACGCCCTCAAAATTCTGTTCTGCTAAGTTCACTTAAATATACCTAATACATGACGACATTTTACTGCCTACATCTAATTAGTCATGAATACTTGATACCATATAAGACGCTTGTATGCATATTGGGGGAGTGTCTGTCCCCCTCACACACAGATTCTTAAAAGTTACATTTTAATACTAGCTTATCTAATAAAGGAAATGTACAGAAGAAAACCAGGAAAAAGTGTTACAATATACTTACAGAGGAAAAATTATCCATTCACAAGCTTTAAATCATTTCTCTTTAAGAGTTACTACTGCTCCCATATTACTGAGTCATTTAAGAGCATGCACTGAAAATCCCGTGTCTCAGTGAAAGAAAAGGGGAGTGGCCAATCCACTCCCACAGACCCTACTTTTTCCTATATGACTCTTCCAGTACAATTGTTAGAGGTAATTATATTTCAATCTGAACCCTTAAATATGAAAGTCCCTACATTATTAGTTTACTAAAATTTAATTCATCATTTTGTATATCCAATTAGCTTTTCTAGCTTTACCCTCTCCTGGAATGTAATCTCTGTAGTAAGAAGAAAAGTCCATCTCTATAGCAACCAGGTCAAAAGCCAACCCTTATCTCTCCTGCAGGTCTCTGGAGATTGGAAACACATTGAAACAATGGGACTTCATAAAACTAAGCTACAGCCTGTGTGTATCTTCTCTGGTCTTCAACAGAGCTTATATATTAATTCTAGTGATATGAGAGAAGGCCTACTCCTGTTTCCAGTGACCTCAGCACAAAACACATATTTAGGTCAATATATTATCCCCTGTTTGTTTTATCTGGTTTGTGTTCTGGCTTCTCCAATTGTAATTTTATCTAACCATTTAAACCTTTCTCCTTTGCCCTTGGATAGGTCCTTATCTTATAACCAAAACCCTGACTAGTAAATCCAGAGCAATGGAAGGAAAATAATGGCTATTTTATTTTTCATGCTTGCCCATTCCACCACATAGCTGTCCATTTTTAATAGGCTGCCACTCCCAGGTTCAAAAGAGCCTCATCACCAGGTACACTAGAAAGCATTTGAGCCCACTGGGACAGATAGGGAAATATGATAAAGTACCTGAATGTTAAACCAGATCGGAGAAGACATGACAGCATTGGAACTCAAGTTGTCTTTTGTCAGCTATGTCCTTGAATGTGCCTCTGGGTGACTTTGCTCTTTTCTAAACCTGAGCTGTTCTGTGAGAAAGTTTTTTTGCCAGTGAAAGTATCAAAAGCAGTTTTGATTTGTACCTTTTGGTTCTATATTGCTACATTAGTCTGAGGCTTTTTCTCTCTCTTTTTGGGTGCATGCTGTGTTTGTACCTCGGTGCAACGATCATACAACATTTTGAATCATTATATGAGTATATAAATAAATAAAATATAAAATAACAGACCATCTACAGATCCAAAGTTGAATTCCTTGATTGTTCATCCTGGAACTGAAAAGAATGTTCTGATGATGTCCTGGTGACAGGAGTTCCAAGCAGGGAGCAGGCAATTTGTGTCCGTTTTGGACACACATGAGACCTCTGTTGCCGGTAGGTAGTAAGAGACAAGCAGAATTTCTTCTCTGAGCTCAATATGTATGAATCCACTTTGATCACAGAAGCAATTTTCTGGCTCTTGGATAAGTATATTTAAAAAAAAAAAATAAAAATCTGCCTCCGAGTCTTCTCACTTTGGATATTTTGCTGGTAGTTCAGCAATTGATTGCACTTTGACTATAGCTTGATCCGCTGTCAGTATTTGCAGTCTGTGTACGGCACCGTTCTACTCTTCTTTTTTAATCATTTTGTAAGTATTAACACTGAGGATCAACTTCAAATCTGATGGCTGATATCAGTGGTGTAGCGAGGGTGAGTGGCTTCTGTGGCGGTGGCACCCTTCCCCTGCCCTCTTCCATATCCCCTTGCCGCATGCATATGCCCCTTCCCCCATACCTTTTTAATTTTGGTGCGAGCAGCCACCAACTTACTGCCCTCGTTGGCTTCTGCGCTCTCTCCCTGATGCACCTTCCTAGGTGCATGTCCCAGAAGTGACGTCGGAGAAAGCACTGAAGCTGACACAGGCAGCAAGTTGGTGACTGCTTGCGCCAAAATTAAAAAGGTACGGGGAGAGGGGCGTGCATAGCAGGGAGAGGAGTGAGAAGGAGGGCAGAGAAGAGGAGGGGTGCCGGCACCCCGAGCAAGATGGCACCCGGGGTAGACCGCCCCCTTGCTCCCCCCCCCTTTACTACGTCTCTGGCTAGAATCAATGAGAAACTATGACATTGAGATTATGACCTGTGCAGCCTATCCAGACCTCATGTCAAAATGCTGCTTTCATTTATTTATTCAATTTTCTTTTTTTTTTATCTTTATTGATTTTCAAACTATGACAGTGCCTTACAAACAAGAGAAAACCAAATACTGCATACATTGCACTATTAATTATACAGATAATACATATAACAATCATTTTCTTCCACCCATCATTCATTTATGAAGAACATAAGACTTAATATGTTATGATAATATTAAATTATACAGTTTTAGTCTTCAAAAGAGAAACAGAAGTACAGCATACTACATTTCTCATTCTCCCCTCTTAGGGTTACCAGATTTTATGTCTGGAAAATTCGGACCCCTAGACCTGCCCCCAGGACCGCCCAGTCTCATCCATCCCTGCCCCAAGCCTGCCCCAGCCCTGCCTCTAATCCTGCCCCAGCCCTGCTCCCCACTGCCTGCTCTCATCGGATAGGACACCTGCACATGCGCGGATGTCCTCCTACCTGAAGGAAGGCTTTTCAAAACCCAGACTAAGTGCCAGGTTTTGAAAAGCCGTCTGGACCCCCAGACATGTCCTCAAAAGGAGGACATGTCCGGGGATATTCGGATGTCTTGTGACCCTACCCTCTCTGCCCCTTCTCTCCCTCCATGGATCAAACATTAATCCCACTCTTGCTTCCCCCACTGGTCTGGTTTCTTGATCCTTTCCCTTTACTCAATCCCTACATTCCAACATCTCTCTCTCTCTTTCCCCACTCCCTTTGGGCCCAGAGTATTTCCCTCATTCCCCACCCCTTTATCTCTCTTTCCCCACCCCCTCTGAGCTGACATTTCTTTTTCCCTTTTCTTTCTCCATCTCTCACCCATGGGTATGGCATCTCTCTCCCTCCATCTTCCCCCTGTGTGGCCTCTCTCTCTCTTTCTCTCCCTCCCCCTCCCTTCCCCACCATGCTGCAATTATTCAACCTTCTGGCAGCACCAGTGATCCAGGCAACCTTGCTTTCTTTTGGTGCAAGAAGCCTTCGCTCTGCCATTTCCTATCTATGAGGAAACAGGAAGTTGTGGCAGATTGAAAGCTTTGGGGGCTGGAACAAGGTGAGATTCACTCATACTGCCAGAAGACTGGAGGACTGCAGCACTGGGGTGGGAGAAAGAGGGAGATACAGGGCTGCACAAGGAAGACGGTGTCGGCTAAGGGCACATATACTGAAATTAATGGTGGCAGAGTGGTGACAAGCCTTTTTTTTGGGGGGGGAAGTGTCACTTGCTATTCAGAGTCACTTTGTATTGATGGCTATGCTCCTTTCTTTTTCTTAGGGACTGAATTCAATTGAAACTCAGCTATCATACTCAGAAAAATACTGATACTGTATATGACTGTAGAAGGAATTCTTTTTAAGACACATTTGTTATTATCAAAGACATTTTTTTAAATGTATGTTTGTAACATTCTTTTCTTTAAGTATGTGCTTGTAATTAAACCTCATTTATAATTCTCTTTTCCTGAGAGTTTACATAGTTTCTGCTGTTACTTTCACAAATATTTCATTTGGTTTATTTTAATTTGATAACCTTAGAATAGGGCTCTTTTTCCTTTTAAGTTCAATTATGACCAGATTTATGGTATTTTTTTAAATGGAGGATGAGGTCATGTAAACCGATACAGCTGAAGTCTGTAAGTTGAGTTGCTTCATCAGTGTATTAATTCTTTAATGAGCTTGTCTCCTATTGTTTTTGATAAATATGCTATCCTATTCCCTAGTCTTATACAAATAAAACTTTTAGCTACCTTGGCTTTTTGATCATTTCCATTTGACCTTGAATAAAAATATGGCTGATGTTGTTTTTCCTTAAATGTTCTCTTATTTTCTTTAACAATTGTAGTTCACTCCTTTTTCCCTATGTATTACTAATAAATTGTGTATATCGATTGTATGTTTACCTGTTTAAATTCTTTTATTTTGTCCTCCCCCAAAATTTTTTTATTGTTATACGCATTGAAAATATTTGATATTGCGTTTATATCAAAATTTTAATAAACTTGAAACTTGATGTATGGAACTACACTGCATTTTTTTAAGATTTATTTTTTTTTCTTCATTAAGGGTTCCTTTTACGAAGGTGCATTAGGGCCTTAACACGCGGAATAGCGCACGCTAAAATGCCGCACGCGCTAGCCGCTACCGCCTCCTCTTGAGCAGGCGGTAGTTTTACGGCTAGCGCGTGTTAATCCGGTGCGTGCGTTAAAAACGCTAGCGCACCTTCGTAAAAGGAGCCCTAAATGTTCTAGATATATAATGTTACACAGTTTACAACATCTGGAATAAAATGATCAAAACTACTATAGGACCAAATCCTGAAAGGCACTCATAATCCTAGAAAAAAGATTCTCTCTTAAAAATAGAGACAGAGGGAAGAATAAAAGGACAGAAAGCAATATATATTTTATATAGTAACATAGTAAATTACGGCAGATAAAGACCTGAATGGTCCATCCAGTCTGCCCATTAGTTATACCCATTAAAAATACATGATTAAATTAACTTGTCTCTTCTTAGATATTTCTGGGTCATAGACTGTAAAGTCCACCTGGAATTGTCCTAGGTTCCAAATGCTGAAGTTGCCGAACAAGCTCACTCCAACCTATCCAGCCATTCTGTTTGCAGGATATCTACCATAAAGTCTGGCCAGTAACATCCTCATGTTCCAAGTTAGTCGAGTTACCCAGCCCAAACCTATACATAATGGGACAAAGACCGTGCAAGTCTGTCCAGTACCGGCCTTAGCTTTATATTCTTCGTTTTCTAATTAGAGATCCTCTATGTTTACGCTTTTTTGAATTCCATCACCGTTTTCCTCTCCACGTAATCTGCCAGAATCCTGCTTTCAACAGTGCCCAGTCTAGGTCACAAGTACCTGGCAGAATTCCAAACAGTAGCTAGATGTCATGCTAACAATATTTATTTTAATAGCAGATTTTGGACTTTTCTCCAGGAATTGTCCAACCCGTTTCTTAACCCAGATATGCTATCTGCTGCTACTACAAGCTCTAGAGCAGGGGTGTCCAACCTTTTGGCTTCCCTGGGCCGCATTGGCCGGAAAAAAATGTTTCTGGGGCCGCACAAACGCTGCAGCAAGACAGAGGAGGGAGCCGGCAAGATGGTAAACAGCCAGGGGCTGCAGAGGAAAACACTGTATCACCTTCGACCGGTGCCGCACAAAATATTTCATGGGGCCGCATGCGGCCCTCGGGCCACAGGTTGGACACCCCTACTCTAGAGCTTCTATTCATTGAGGCCTGGATTCACAAACAAGTCACGCTGGCAGCAGTGGCAGCGGTGCCTAACATAAATGGTTTAATTGGGTATAAGTGGTGTGATAATTGGTCACACTATTAAAACCCAATTAAACCCTCATTTTAAAAAAACAAAACAAAACCAGCCATCCAGGACAGGTGCCTAGGTCTCTGGATAGTGGTGCATAGTGACGCCGAATCCTAGACATGGGCACGTTAGGGATGGCACCCTATTTCTGCAATAGAAAATGACATGGAGACCAAATTTTTCCCCGTCCCCGCAGGAACTCATTTTTCCATCCCGTTCCGGCGAGTTCTTTTCCTGTCCCTGCCCCATTCCTGCAAGCTCTGTCCTCATCTGTACAAGCTTCAAACACTTTAAAATCATAGGTGTTTGATGCTTGTGTGGTTAAGACAGAGCTTACAGGAATGGGGCAGGGACAGCCACAAAACTCATGGGGACGGGACAGGAAAATTGAGTTCCTGCAGGGAAGGGGTCAAATTTGTTCCTATGTCATTCTCTATTCGGCGTCACTGTGCACCACTGGCCGCATTTTTGAAAGGACCCTTGGCTCCAGAAAGATAGGCCTGTTAAATCCTGGCCTAAATTTCTGGTGCTTAGGGTCCCTACTCATCACAATTCTGGAAGTGGTGTCTGTCCGTGATTGGCATGAATCAGCTGCAGAGTGAAAAATATTCTCTCTTATTTGTTTTAAAAGCATTAATTAACAGGAACTTTATGGAAATTCCTCTTGTCTTTATAGTTCTTGAAAAAGAAATTTACACTTACCCATTCTTCTCCAATCAGGATTTTGTAGACCTCTACCATATCCCCCTTCAGCTGCCTCTTTCCCATGCTGAAGAGCCCTAACCTTTTAAGTCTTTATCTCATATGAGAGGAATTCCATACTCTTAATCTTTTTGGCCACACTTCTTTGAACCTTTACTAATTTTGCTATATATATATTTTTTAGGGGGATACGCTAACCAGAATCGCACACCATACTCAAGGTCAGGTCACACTAAGAAGCAATACAGAGGCACTATAATATTCTTTGTTTTATTTTCTGTCCCTTTCCTAATAAATATCATAATTCAGCTTGCTTTATTTTGGCAGCTGTTGCACACTGAGCAGGAGGTTTCAACACATTGTCAATGATGACACCTTTTTCTTCGAGTGGTGACTCCTAACACAGAACCTAGCACCAAGCAACTATGATTTGGATTATTCTTCCCAATGTGCATCGATTTGCATTTGTACACATTAAATTTAATCTGCCATTTGGATGCCCGGTCTTCCAAATCTCCTAAAGCCTTCCGGCAATTTCTCACTCTCTGTATGTGATTTAACAACTCTGAGTAGTTTTATGCTATCTGATAATTTAATCACCCTACTTGTCATTCCCATTTTCAGATCATTTATAAATATGCTAAATAGCCCAAGTCCTGATACAGGTTCCTGCAGCACTCCATTATTCACTTTCTCCACTGAGAGAAATGGCCATTTTCTAGCTTTTAACCTGTTCACAAATCACAACAGAACATCACCTAGTATTCTGTAGGTTGTGCCATTGCTTGGTGAAGCACACCATGCTCTGCCCACGTGTTTGCCCCCTTGCAGTTATGTGCTCTTGTGCTTAGATGCTGCCTTGTTGAAAAGTGTTTAATACTACTACAATTTATTTATTTCTTCCATTTGTGCATCGCACATACCTATACAAGCTCTTGGCGACATTACAGAAGAAGGGGTTAGAAGAAGGTAGGGAGGACAATGGAGCGCTGGAAGATACAGGAGGAGGAGGATACAAGTGATTAGGTGTCAAAAAGATGAATTTTCAGTTTCTTCCAGAATTTGTTGTGGTTAGGTTCCATCCTGGTCATTTCAGTAAGATCATTCCAATTTTTTACGTCTAGAAAGGTGAGCATGGAGTGGAAAACACGTTTGTATTGCAGATTTTTTGTGGAAGGGAGATTTAGAAGTATTCTGTTGAGGGTTCTACGGGAAGTAACATAGAAACATAGAAAGATGACGGCAGAAAAGGGCCTCAGCCCATCAAGTCTGCCCACTCCATTTACCCACCCTATTAAGTCTGAGTGCTAATGACTTAGTTCCTTAACTCGACCGTCGCAGGGATCCCACTGGATGTCCCATTTATTCTTAAAGTCGAGCACACTGGTGGCCTTGATCACCTGCACCGGAAGTTTGTTCCAGTGATCTATCACCCTTTCTGTGAAGAAATACTTCCTGATGTCACCACTAAATTTCCCTCCTCTGAGTTTGAGCTGGTGCCCCCTTGTGACCTTTGAGCGGGTGCCCCCTTGTGACCATGCCTTGGAGAAGAGCTGGATGAGAGGAGCCGCTGAGTTTCCGTAAAGTATACGGTGAATGATGCATGAAGTTTTACAGGTTATTCATGACGGGATGAGTAGCCAGTGCAGTTGCCTGATGAAGGCTGTAATCGAGTCATATTTTCTTAGGTTGAAGATTAGTCTGATAGCGGTGTTTTGGATGAGTTGCATTTTGTGAATCAGAGTGGTGTTAATTCCCATGTAGATGGAGTTGCAGTAGTCAAGTTGTGGAAGTATCATCAGCTGTACAACTAAGGCAAAGTTGTGTTGGTGAAAGTATGGTCTGATTAGTCTTAGTTGTCTCAAGGTATAAAGGGATTTTGGAGACTGGAGATTTGTGGTTCCATGGTAAGTGTGGAGTCCAGGATGCAACCTAGGATTTTGGAGGATTCTTCTACAGGGAGGGTCTTGCTCGATCAAAGAATAATGCTTGGTGGTGCCGTCTGTTAGGGTGTGTGGAAGTATAGAACTTTGGTTTTAGTTGTGTTTAATTTTAGTTTGTTGGTAGTCACCCAGATTTGGATTCTTTCAATATTATGTGAGACTTTATTTATCACTTCTATAGCGCTGAAAGGCATATGCAGTGCTGTACATATTGACATTTAATAGATGATCCCTGCTCAGAAGAGCTTACAGTCTAACTTGGACAGACTGATGTGACATATAAGGTTGGGGATGCAGAACCCGAAGTGAGAGCAGTTAGGAGTTGAAAGCAGTCCTGACGAGATAGGAGGGACCTATTGGCTGAGCACAGCTCAAGGGGGGAACATAGGGGGGAAACAAGTGAAGAAAGATAATGAGGGCTTGTCGAGTGAATGCATTTGTAGGTCAGTAAAATGAGTTTGAATTGTATTCAGAAATTGATGGGACTTTAGGAGAGAGGTAATGTGAGTACGGTGGATCTTGTGGAATATGAGCCGTGCAGCTGAATTTTGAATGGATTGAAGGGCAGAAAGATAGCTGAGCGGAAGACCTGAGAGTAATGATTTGCATTAATCTAAGAGCAAGGTGATAAGGGCGTGGATAAGGGCTTTGGTTGTATGTTTGAAGAGGAGGAGTTAGATTTTGATATTATAGAGGAAGAAGTGGCAGATTTTAGCAGTATGTTGTGTTTGGGTGGAGAAGGAGAGAGAGGAGTCAAAGATGACGCCGAGATTACGAGACAAGACAGGGAAGTGGGTTTAGGCAGGAAGACGAGCAGCTCTGTTTTAGTCACATTCAGTTTTGGATGCCAATGAGACACCCAGGTGGCAATGTCGGACAGGCAGACTGAGACTCAGATCTGGGTATGCTTAGTGCATGTATGGATGTTGCAGGTAACTATCGGAGCCAATGATGCATGCATGCAAGCGGTGTGTAATTCTAGGAGCCCATTTAAAGAGTTTCCTCCCATGCTTTTAGATATATGGCTAAAAGGGCTATTTGAAAACTGTGCCCCCATCCTTCAAGGAAGAGTAAACATAGATGGTTCTTTGAGTTTGTGTGGTGGTCAGGATCTATTGTTTTGCTTTGACAATAGCTGCCCTTTGCTGCCTTCAAAAGCTGTTGTCCTATGTAGCTGTCTAGTCTTGTTTAATGGTTGAGCTAATCCTAACTTTGGACTAAACTAAACTAAACCTTAAGTTTATATACCGCATCATCTCCACGGATGTTGTGGAGCTCGGCATGGTTTACAAGAACTTAAAATATAGGAAGAGAAGGAAAAAAAAAAAGGTTTACATGAACTTATATATAGAAGAGAAGAGTAAGGGGGGATAGAATTACATTTTAGTGAAAAGCCAGGTTTTCAGTTGCTTGCGGAATAATTGAAGGGAGCCCAGGTACCGCAGCGGGGTAGTAAGGTCATTCCAAAGACCTGTGATTCTGAAGAGAAAGGATTTTCTACCTTTATAATTTATAATAATTTATACCTTTGGGCGAGTCTGGTAGAGTCAGGACTCGAGGAGATAGTGGGATTAAGGGAGGAAGGATGCTGTGAATGATCTTAAAAGCCAGGCAGGAACATTTGAAATGGATTCTGGAAATCACTGGGAGCCAGTGAAGTTTGGCTAGGAGTGGGGAGACATGGTCAGACTTGCGTTTTGCAAAGATCAACTTGGCTGCAGTATTCTGGATTAGCTGGAGTCTTTGGACCTCTTTTACTAAGCCATGATAGAGGTTTTTTTTACCGCAGTCCAGGGTGATAAATGCTTTGACGCTGCTCTTGTACTCATAGGAATTCTATGGGCGTTGGAGCAGCATTGGAGCATTTAACGCTCTGGGCCTACAGTAAAATCATCTATTGTGGCTTAGTAAATGGGGGAGGGGGGAGGATTTATCCAAACAATTACCTGGTTAGAGTTGTCATTCAGTCTTAGGTTCCTCCTAAGGTCCACCCTCGGCCTGCTCCAGCAACACTCAAATAACGTAGAGATGGTCTGGTCAAATATTTTGCACTGTTATCAAGATGATTGCTCTAAAAATTTGTGTATGGACTCAAGAGGAATGTCTATGTGTAGGAACCCTTTCTATCTATCTATCAGTTTCCTTAATTCTATATGGCTAGACTCTGCTGAAAGTCAGCCACTTCTCAGTGCTTACTTGAACATTGACCTATACTTGCCAGTTGACAGTCTAACTGTAAAGATGTCAGTCAACTACTTAGTTGTTCTTTTACAGGTCAGAGATTTCTTGCTTTACTGCATACTCTTATTTTAATGGAGGGCCTCAGAACACTGCAATTCTTTGTGATTTGTAGTTGATACTTTGCTTTTTCTATCATAAATAATAGACTGTTTTCACAAGCATTCCTTTATATATTGGTCAGAGGAATATTAATATGCTTTTTGCAGTGGTGCAGAAAAATTGCTGAATTCCCTGTGCATTCACAAACGAAAACTGAAGTAGAAGTCAAGCATAAGAAATATGGGTGGTCAGAAGGACAGAGCGTGGATTGTGTAGTATACATTGAATGAAAACCTTTGACCGAAAGGAAAATGACCCTAATATAGAGATATTTTACACTAAGCACTGGTCTCTTGAGGAATTAGAATTTTTTCCTCCCCAAGAAGAATACTGAATGCATGTACAAATTTGTCAGAATCAATGAAAAACCAGTGGAAAATAATATCCAGATGTGCAAATTAGCCAGGTCAGTCCCTAATGCAGACTAATCTTGGCGAGAGTTTTTTGCTTCTGGCAGAACTAACCTTAGAGATCTTTACCTTCTTGTCTTTGCTGTGATGGAAATTGATATAGCCTATCCCTGAAAGGGGGGGGACTGGGTTTGTTTTTACATCTTGTAAAAACAAATTATAGTTGGGGTAGCCTCCTGCAGGGTTAAACATCATATTCTTTAAGCTAAAAGGTTAAGCGGAAGATAATCATTTATGGGGTGGTTAATAAATTATGTTTTCTGTCAGTGACTTCTTTCTGGCTAAGATTCCATCTACAGATTTTAATAGAAGTAACTTGTGCTGCCTCCCTCCTCCCTCCCCCCCGCCCTTCCCCATCAATATTTACGATTCATGACTCTGAAGGTTAAAGAAGCAAGTTCTTACATTCAAGCCATAAATCTGAATTGTCTGCAAAGAATTCATGGCTTGGGTTTTACACACTGTGGAGAAAAGGATGATTTTATTGCTTCCGGCCTATGCATGAGACAATATGTATTGGCAGGTGCTTTAGAAAGAGTTCCTCTTGATTTCCTGAAGAGACAGGAAGTACAAACCTGCCTTTTTCCTTTTATTGCAGGGGAAAAAAAATCTATTGTTTCCTTGTCTTTTAGGGTTGTGGTATGACTGGAGGATTCACAAATTCCATAAGTTAATGATCACATCTAAAACTAATCTTAACATTGAACATAGTCATAAGAATTGCCACTGCTGGGTCAGGCCAGTGGTCCATCGTGCCCAGCTGTCCACTCATGCGGTGGCCCCCAGGTCAAAGACCAGTGCCCTAACTGAGGCTAGCCTTACCTGCGTACATTCTGGTTCAGCAGGAACTTGTCTAACTTTGTCTTGAATCCCTGGAGGGTGTTTTCCCCTATAACTGCCTCCGGGTGAAGAAGAACTTCCTTACGTTTGTACGGAATCTATCTCCTTTTAACTTCAGAGAGTGCCCTCTCGTTCTCTGTACCTTGGAGAGGATGAACAATCTGTCTCTATCTACTAAGTCTATTCCCTTCATTATCTTGAATGTTTCGATCATGTCCCCTCTCAGTCTCCTCTTTTCAAGGGAGATGAGGCCCAGTTTCTCTAATCTCTCACTGTACAGCAACTCCTCCAGCCCTTTAACCATTTTAGTCACTCTTCTCTGGACCCTTTTGAGTCCTTCTTCAAGTATGGCGACCAGTGCAGGATGCAGTATTCCAGGTGGGGACATATCATGGCCCTGTACAGCAGCATTATAACCTTCTCCGATCTATTTTAAAAATGAACAAAGACATATTTAAAAAGAACCACCTTCTCCGATCTGTATATGATCCCCTTCTTAATTATTCCTAGCATTCTGTTCACCCTTTTTGCAGCCGCCACACATTGCGCAGATGGCTTCATCGACTTTGTACTATTTTAAATTTCTATAAATCAGGAATAGGGTTACCATAAGTCCAGATTTACCCAGACATGTCCTCTTTTTATCTCATGAATTATATATTATGGATATTCTGAAAACCTGACTGGCTAGCTGTGTTCCAAGGATTGAGTGAGAACCCCTGCTATAAAATGAGGTCACGTTATAAGATAATTTTTACAATTGGTCACCACCATGAAGGGATAATCAGAAATAGGCCATGTTACATTACATATAACACGGTCAATATTCAGTCTGCAGTGGTCAATGCTTTTTAAATGCTAGACCGGATATTCGGCACCCGGCCATATCTGCATGCTAGCATCACATATCTGGGTCATTGGTGTCTGCTGTAGGATATCTGAACACCACTGATATTAAGTGCTAGCATATCGACAGCTATCCGGGCAGAAAAAAAATTCCATGGATAAATATCAAGACCTTGCCAAACTCATAGAAACATAGACAGATTGAAGGCAGATAAAGACTTTATGGCTTATCTAGTCTGCCTAAACATGCCATATACTATTCCTTCCTCTCCCTTAGAGATTCAGTGTGCTTGTCCTAAGCGTTCTTGAATTCAGATTCATTTTCCATTTTCACCATCTACATTAGGAGGCTGTTCCACACATTCCCCGCATTTTTTCTGTGAAAAAAATATTTTCTGAGGTTACTTCTGAGTTAAAGAATGACACAGGGAAAAATTTTTCCCCGTTCCCATGGGAACTCATTTTTCCATCCATCCTGATGAGGGTTTTTTTCCCTATGCTTGTCCCATTCCTGCAAGCTCTGTCCTCATCTATATGAGCCTCAAACACTTTAAAATCAAAAGTGTTTGAGGCTTGTGCAGTTAAGGCAGGGCTCACAGGAATGGGGCAAGGGCAGGGACAGGAACTGCGACAAAACTCCCCTCCTGGAACTCCGCTCATCAGACAAGTCCCTCCTCTCTGTACCCTTCTCCTCTACTGCCAACTCCTGTCTCCGTCCTTTCTACCTTGTTGCGCTACCTGCCTGGAACAACCTGCCTGACTCATTATACCAGGCTCCATCTCTGGCAGTATTCAAACCAGGCTAAAAACCCACTTATTTGAAGCTGCATTTAAACACTGACCCAACCAACATATCTGTCATTCCCTTAATAGTCCCCTACCACCTGTTAGCTCACTCTATGTGCCTGTCATAATTAGATTGTAAGCTCTTCTGAGAAGGGACCATATCTCGCATGTACAGTGCTGTGTGCACTTGGTAGTGCTATAGAAATAATAATACCTCGCCCAGGTAAGAAGCTCTATGATAGTATACAATGTACAGAAGTTTGCCAAATATTTTGAGAAAGATTGTTCCAGCATCCTAGGAAAGAGGAACATCTGACTCATCAAGAACATCCTATTCAAATAATGTTTCTGCCCTGACTTTAGCTAAGAGGAAGGGAATGAAACCCATCTGGACTTCCTGGTCAAAGAGAGAATTGCATATGAATGTTTTTTTTTCATTTTTTCCTCTGCTTTGTGGCAGCTGGCAGGTCCTATAGTTTAAAGTCAGTGGCAGGGCTCGTGGTGTTGCTTTCATAGACACTGTTATTGTGCCACCATGAATATGAAGCTAGCTTAGTGACAAAGAGTGATGGAGAAAATCAAAAGATCTATTTGCAAACCTTCAGGAGTCTTGTCTGTCAGAATTTGTGAGTCAGCTGTTACTCTGCTCCTTTTTGAAGTTTTAGATTGTATATTAATATATGATAGGAAAACTTTGATGAATGGAATAGGAGGGGGTTTGATGAATGTGCTGGATATCTTTTCAAATTTGTGATATCTGTATTTGGGCTTTGGAGGTGAAGGAAGAGTGGTGAAGGGTTGCTTGGTGTACTGTGTAAGATCATTTGTGTTTCTCCTGGTGGTTTGCTTGCCTAAGGGATCTTTTCTTGATTGGAAAAGGTGGGTCTGGGATGGGGAGCAGAGGAGTGGAGAATGGTGAAGATGCTTGGAGGATAAATTCTGTTTGCTGGAACCAATTCTGATGTTTCTTATGTTCTTGTTCTGTGTTTTCCTCTGATTAATAAAGAGTGATCTACTTACATTTGTTATATTAAATATTAAGGATCTGAATTTTTCAGGTATGATGATGCTTCTGAAATGGGGAATTAACTAGTCTTGCCCAAAACACACAAGTGGATATTCTTCAGTTTTTAGACAGCTTTATAACAGCAAATTTGCAAAATGCATATGGCTCTTCTAAAATAAGCACCTAATATTCTCCCCATCACTATCATCTCTACCACCAGGGACTCCAACACAATGTTCTGCCATTATACCTCTTTAAGAATCAAATCTAAACTGTCAGGTTATTCTTTAAGTTTAGTGTACTGTAGTAAACTTCTGACTTCTGTAAAAGCCAGTGGTGTACTGATTTAAACTAAACTAAACTAAACCTTAGGTTTGTATACCGCGCCATCTCCACAAGCGTAGAGCTCGGCACGGTTTACAGGGTTAGGTTGAAAAGGAGCTACAATGAAGGGTTATAGGAAAGGAGCTAGGAAGATAAAGAGGGACAGGGTACCAAAGAGCGGGAGGTGTTAGATTTTTGAAAAGAGCCAAGTTTTCAGGTGTTTGCGGAAGGATTGGAGGGAACTTGAAACTCTGAGCGGGGATGTGAGGTTATTCCAGAGTTCTGTGGTTCTTAAGGGGAGGGATGTTCCTAGTTTTCCTACGTGGGATATACCTTTTGTAGAGGGGAATGATAGTTTCAGTTTTTGGGAGGATCTAGTGGAATTAGGGTTCGAGGAATTCCAGAAGAGTGGGATAATGGGAGGGAGGATGCCATGTAGGATCTTGAAGGCTAAAAGGCACATTTAAAGAGGACTCTGGAGTGAACTGGGAGCCAGTGAAGTTTGGACAGGAGTGGGGAGAAGTGGTCGAACTTGCCTTTTGTGAAAAAACTAACAAAACATTCATAGATATAATTTTACAAGCTAAGCTCATATGGCCAATAAGGAATTGAATAAGTTTAATTATTACTCTTTTTTTTTAGTTCTCCTCACTTATAAGGGGGTACTGAAAAGTTCTCAGTCCAATTAACCAATTTCCTAAATTCTGAGGGTTATTTTGCCACTGTAGCTGAAAAGAGTGTCATTTTGTTAAGAGCCAATTAGCAAAAACAAAATTCTATGTTTTGATGTTTCAGATCACTGATTGAACCATATCTACCTCATTCTCTTCTTGGTTGAGCTGAGAACTTTTCAGCAGCCCCTCATAGAAATGAGTTCAATTAGGACCTTCAATTTATTATCCATAAGACATGTCTCCATTCACAATAAATCTCAGTCTATGCCCAGGAATGACAGAACTTGTGATGGTCCTTCTGCTCCATTATTAGCCAAAGGCACAACCAGCTCCTCAGTCTTGGTTTTAATGATTGCAGCATCTGCCCACATAAATGAGATCCATATGGGCCAACAAAGAAAAAATCATATAATTAGTCAATGATTTTTCTTTGACCAATCTCTGGCTCAACTGCATGCTACATAAATGTGCTAAAATTCTCAAAATACTGTGGGGATGGAATATTAAGCAGCAGACAAGAAAGCAACTATTTAAACCGTATTTGCCTACACAATGGAAATCCAGAAAATTCTCAGGGTGTGGCAATTACTGTCTAAAATACTAATCTGGTTTTAGATTTCTCCAATATAAATAAATGGGAGTATTCTACTGATATACTGTGATAATAATACAAAATATCTATCCAAATCACAGTTATACTTAAAAACTATATACTAAAAACTAATAATACTAATAAATACTAATACTAATAAAAACAGTTATACTTAAAAACTAATAATAATTTATAGTGCTCAGCCCCACAACCTATTAAATGTTCAAACGTGAAGTGAACTATACATAGGCTGCCATCAGACCATCATTGCAACTATAATGTCTGTTCCACCACAATCAAGATATAATTCACAAAGCAGAATATAAATGTCCACTTATCTGCTTGTAGTGATGTTGATAATGGGTCATGAAAAAGGCAGCTATGTTGAAAGTGCTAGTGCTTGATAAAAACATTCCTAACGCTGTGAATCATGAGTCTTACCCCGACTTGAGTTTCATAACGCAGTGCTTCCTCAGGAGGGGACATTCTTTTCACGGATTCAAATCGGAAGGCATTCCATGACGAGCTAACTCAGTGATGATTTTAACTGCTGAGTTAGCTCGGCATGGAATGCCTTGCGATTTGAATCCGTGAAAAGAATGTCCCCTCCTGAGGAAGCACTGAGTTGCGAAACTCGAGTTGGGGTAAGACTCGTGTTTCACGGCATTAGGAATGTTTTTATTAAGCACTAGCACTTTCAACATAGCTGCCTGTTTCATGACCCATTATCAACATCACTGTAAGCAGATAAGTGGACATTTATATTCTGCTTTGTTAATTATATCTTGAGTGTGGTGGAACAGACATTATAGTTGCAATGATGGTTTGATGGCTGCCTATATATAGTTCACTTCACGTTTGAACATTTAGGGCTCCTTTCACAAAGGTGCGCTAGCGTTTTTAGCACACACACAAGATTAGCGTGCGCTAGCCGAAAAATTACCATCTGCTTAAAAGGAGGCGGTAGCGGTTAGTGCGCACGGCATTTTAGCATGCACTATGCGCGCGCTAAAACCGCTAGAACACCTTTGTAAAAGGAGCCCTTAATAGGTTGTGGGGTTGAGCACTATAATATTTTTTTTTATAGTTTTTAAGTATAACTTTGATTTGAATAGATATTTTAGATTTCTCCAACCACATTTTTCGCCTCCATTTTTTAACCATCTCCATTGTCTAATTTGAAGATTGCATAAGGCTATATGAAACAATACCCATTACATGGAATCCCACTTCACCCATCCTACACCTAAATTATCTACTTTTACAATACTTAGGTCCTTCATAATCAATATTCTCTTTCGCAATAGCAATATTGTTACACAAAAGCAGATGTAAGGAGAGGGTTAAGAATGGAAACACAAGTAAGAGAGATATTAGTGCAGTTTTTGTAATACACATCTCCCTCATTATTCACGGGGGATAGGGGCAGAGCCAGACCGCGAAAAGGGAAATACCACGAATATCCGGCTCTGACCCACCCCCGCCTCCCCCCGGCATCCCGGCCTTACCTGGTGGTATAGTGGGCTTTTGGGGCAGGAGCAATCTTCCTATGCTCCTGCCCCATGTAGATCACCAATAGGAAATGTCTGTAGGGAGTTCCCGTCCCCCCCCCCAAAAAAAAATTGTGATTATGTGAAATTGCGAGTGGGGAAACCGCGAATGGAGAGGGGGAAGTGTACAGTGGATTGAAGAATTTGAGCTAGCATGATTTTCATAGAATAGGCCTTATCAGATGAACCTGATTAATTGCTCTGACTGTATGACCGGATGACTGAATTAAGGGAGATCCCTTGATGTGGTATGCAAAGCCTTTGACATGGTTCCACATAGGACTTATAAACACAGTAAACCAAGAACCATTGGGGTGGACCCTAAAGTGACATTTTGAATAGAAACGGGTTGAGTGGAAGGCAACAAAGGGTAATGGTAAATGGGGTTAACTCTGAGGAAAAGGTGTTAATGAGTGGTATGCTGCAGAGATTGGACCTTGAACTTGTTTGTTTAAAAAATAAATTGTAACCAATGTTAGCGTTGCTTCTTTGTGAACAATACCAAATTTTTCAATAAGGTAGACACCCTGTAAAGAGTGAATAACATGAGGAGGGTAGCTAAAAATTTGGAGGATTCTGCATTTGTGTCTCAAAAATCCATGGAAACAATACAGTATAAAAGCCAAAATATTGTGCATGAAAGAAGAGTGGTGCTTGAGCAAGATAGTGTTTGATGATCTTAATTTGGCCATACAGGGCCTAAGACCATGGGAAGCATATGTGGCTACTTCCCGTGGTCCACATCAATCACCAGTATTCAATGCTGGGGCCATATCCAACCACCAACATTGAATATCTGTCTTAATGTTTGACACCACAGACTTAGCCAACCAAGCCAATATTCAGTGACTGGATGGTTAAGACCTAATGGCTAAAGATAGACCTGCTTTTAGGCAGGTTTGTCTAACTACAAGCCTTAGATAATGAGCTGTTGAATATTGGCAGTGACTGGCTATATCATGTGACATAGGCGGTCACTAGCCAATCTGGGAAACAGACTTTCAGCAGATAGTGCACTATTTGGCCAATCAAGAGCCATTCCGATTTGCACTGAATGGCAATCAGACAGTTAGAAAAAGATTCTTAGGTGCAGCCTCTGTCCTGCATCCCTTTTTGTGGAGTGGAATGACGCTAGCCATTTTCCAATCCAACGGGACTCTTCCTGTACTTAGGGAAAGATTAAAGAGTGCGGATAACGGTTCCGCCAGGACGTCACTCAACTCCCTGAGCACCGTGGGGTAGTTTGTCCGGTCCCATAGCTTTGTTCACCTTGAGTTTTGATAGCTCCTCGTAGACACTGCTGGGCATAAACTCAAAATTTCGAAACGGGTCTTCCGAGTTTTCCCTCGTCGGCAGCTGAGGGCCGGATCCCGGCGCCTCGCAAGTGAAGACCGAGCAGAAGTAGATTTTAAGGAAAGATGGGATTGGCATGTGGGATCTCTTCATGGAGGTAGTTAGGGGGTGGGCCATTAGTGTGGGCAGACTAGATGGGACGTGGCCCTTTTCTGCCGTCATGTTCTATGTTTCTATGTTAGGTAGAGGAATGGCTAGCAGGTCAATGCCATTTTCCAAACTTCTTTCCTCTTTATCAATTCACCAAATCAACTCATATATAACTTCCACAAATGATAAAGAACCAGTGTTATAGTGAGCTTAACTATGCATATGTCAATGCTTAGGTATTCAGGGATTTTCAGACAGCCACCTGAGTAGCATAACTCATAGTGGTAAGAAACTCATTAATCCCAACCTAGCATTTATGATGTTTTAACAAATTTTTCTTTTTACTTATTTCATCTATGTAATGTACTTTATGTATGCATATAAAGCCAACTTAGCTTTTATATATATGATTTCTGTCCCCTTGGCTGACGTGTTTCGCTATCACTTCATCAGGACGGGGAAATCTTGATTCATAATGCTTGCATGCTTCAACATAGTGTTTTTCGTGTAGCGTGAGGTTAGCACACCTTAGTAAAAGGAGCCCCTAGTTATTCACCAAAAAATGTATTTATTGCATATATGTATTATGATCATTTTGAAAATCAGAACTGTCTAAATACCAGCAGAATAATGAATGATAATGAATGTGACTGTTGGGCATACTGGATAGACCACACTGTCTTTATCTGCCGCCATTTGCTATGCTACTATGCAGAATGAAAACTGAGAATCATTCAGTGTGAAGTTGCAAAAAACAATGGTGTCCAATGAAAATAATTGTTGAATATCTATGAAGTTGACTAGGACAAATGAATCCATGAATTAATGGGATTGTAAAATCAGGAAATGTGTTCAGTCTTCATGTAGGCTAGAATATCTCCAATAGTAATACAACAAATATTAAAAAATTCAATGACATCCAATTATAGATATTCTTGACAGCATGTCAGGCACAATACCTATTAGGAGTGACTGTGGTTGATGAAGTAGAAATAACACAGGGATGACATTCTCTGAGGAAAAAAAATGCACATATATTTTATAATACAGAAGACTTGATATATCAGAACATTGTTCTGTGACTGTCACAGTTCAAAAATGGTTCCAATATTTTCATTGATAAATACCAGCTCAAAATATAATAAAGCAATTTCCATTGAAACTATCTAAAAATGTTTGCATACAATACTTTGAAAAATATTAGTTAAATATTTGTTGGCAATATGCTTAATAAATACTCAGACCCTGATTCTATAAAGGCCACCTAAAATTAAGCACCAATATTGGCACCTAACTTAGCCCCTCCTTACAAAGCTGCGCTAGCATTTTTAGCGCCGGTCGCCACGGTAACAGCTCCGACACTCATAGAATTCCTAGGAGCATACGAGCTGTTACCGCTGCAGCTGACGCTATAAAAGCTTGCGCAGCTTTATAAAGGAGGAAGTTTATTAATAAATAGGCTTAATTGGTGCGGATATCGAACTCAACACCTTTGACTAGTCGATCTCAATTGAAAAGTGCCTAGTCCAAAGCACCTACACTAACCCCCTGTTTTACTAAGGTGCGCTAAATGCTAACGCGTCCATAGACTAACATGAATGCATTAGCATTTAGTGCGTGCGCTAATCGGTTAGCGCGCCTTAGTTAAACAGGGCCTAAAATTGGGCATAGTTAGGGGATAGATCATGGGTGTAGTTCCTCTCTCATCTTTCTTCCTGTAAACCGTGCCGAGCTCCGCATTCGTGGAGATGGTGCGGTATATAAACCCAAGGTTTAAGTACATAAGTACATAAGTAGTCGCCTCCGCCGGGGCAGACCAGAGGTCCATCCAGCCCAGCGGTCCGCTCAAGCGGCGGCCCATCAGGCATATTGCCTGGTCAGCGGTCCCTGACTAATTTTATTGCCTACCTCTACACTTATCTCTAAACCTTCCACTGCTCTTATCTGTACCCCTCAATCCCTTTGTCTTCCAGGAACCTATCCAGGTCATCCTTGAAACCCTGTACTGTGCTATTTCTTATCACGGCCTCCGGGAGGGTGTTCCATGTGTCCACCACCCTCTGTGTGAAAAAGTACTTCCTTGCGTTTGTTTTAAACCTGTCCCCCTTCAATTTCATCGAGTGACCCCTTGTTCTTGTGGTTTCTTTCAAATTGAAAAATCTGTCCTTGTCAACCTTTTCGATGCCCCTCAGGATCTTGAAGGTCTCTATCATATCTCCTCTGAGTCTCCGCTTTTCCAGGGAGAACAGCCCCAGCTTCTTCAGTCTGTCAGTGTATGTAAGGTTTTCCATACCCTTAATCAGTTTAGTTGCTCTTCTCTGTTTAGTTTAGTTTAGTTTAGTGTGTTTTTGAGTTAGGCATCTCTTTGTAAATCAGTTGCCATTAAGCTCTGATGTTGGTGCCAAACTTTAGGCAAAAAAATCCCTGGCATAAATTGGGGACACCTACATATTAAGACTGAGCATGATTCTACAATGAGTGCCTAATTTTTTATAGAATCAGTTCTGACATTGGTAACTAATTTTAGGTGGACTTTATAGAATCAGGGCTTTTCTGTTGTGCGGACATAATTTCAATTTGCAATCTGATCAGCAAATTTCTGTCATTTACCAGGGCAAAGTATGATTTATTATGATAAGCTGAGTGTCTAAATTTTGCCCTCCCTTAATCTGACAAAATGTATTCTCATTCTTCCATACCATATCAATAGGCCAGACTGTGAATGGTGCTTGTTTGGTTAAATTGTTGTAAACATTATTTTTTATTAATTTATAGATTTTATAAGAAATAAAACCCTTGAATGGAAATATGGCAATCATAAATCAAAATCCCCCCAAATATCAGTGCACAGTTCTAAATACAAGAGGTTGCTGAAATGTTCTCAGTCCAACCAAGAAGAGAATGAGGTGGATATGGTTCAATTAATGCTCTGAAACAATGTCAAAGTATAGAATTTTGTTTCTGCAAATTGGCACTTAACAAAATAAAATAGCACTCTTTTCAGCGACAGTGGCAAAATAACACTCAGAATTTAGGAAATTGGTTGGTTGGGTTGCAAACTTTTCAGCACCCTCTCGTATTCGTATATCCCTCCCACATACCCCCATACTCAGACCAGAAAATGGAGGAGATACCTATATACATCCAAATGAAAAAGAAAATGCTAGAGAAGAGATAACATAAGTTCCAAAAAGTGCATGCTTAACGTTCCAATGGAAGACCACACTATGAAGTATTATCCAAGTCTAATATTCTTAGACCTGCATAATTTCAGCACAACATTGTGACTTAAACATTTCTAGCAAGAAAATATTTTAAAAGGTTAGGATCAAAGAAAATATACCTAATATTCAAAAGTTTAATCATAATTTTTGGGAATGCCTCAGTGTGGATGTCACGAAGGTGCCTTAGTCAACAGGAAATGAAACTGGTCAGGGGTGAAGACTGAGGAAGTAATTGGACTTGATGTTTCATCTCAGCATGGGGGTTCTCTGAAGAAGCCTGTCGGCGAAACGCATTAAAACCTACCAGTACCCGCTGTAGCAAGTTCTCTTCCTAAACACCCAAAGCTAAGTTTGTTACACTTTATCTATGGTTTATCCATTCAGATGATAACAGTTGTCACCAAAGTATTGGACATTTTAAATGGACACTTGAAAAAAGAAAAAAAAAAAAATTTAATCACATTCTAATTACCTTTCTTCCGATTGTGGATGGTGCAATGATAGACTCTTTGAAAGTCCTTACAAAGGGTTTTGCCCTGGTTTGGTTACTTTCTTACCATATATTGGTTCTGAGCACCTTCGAGGTTTAAAGGCAATTTTATTTTGCTTTCTTGTTTCCTTTTTTGTTTTGGTTTGGCCTTATTTATAAAGACACTTGCGTGCCTGTGTTTCTTTATGACAGAAATTTCAGCTATATTGAAGATATGAACTATTGCACCTTTTTGCAAGCAGGCCTTAATGTTAGTACTTAAAGTACATATGAAAATTACAACTCTGCCTGCCATCACTCAAACTCTGCCTCAAAATATGTCTACATACATTTAACAAAGACGTTTGTAATGTTTTGTCAACACATTACATGTGGAAAAGCACTGGGATAATTTTATAAAACCATCAAAAATAAAAAAAACAACATAGGGTTCCTTTTACTAAGGTGCGCTAGCGTTTTTAGCGCACCTAGCAGATTAGCACGCGCTAACCCCACGCTACGTGGCTAGAACTAATGCCAGCTCAATGCTGGCGTTAGCGTCTAGCACGCGTGGCATTGTAGCGTGCGCTATTCCGCACATTAATGCCCTAATGCAGCTTAGTAAAAGGAGCCCATAGAGTTTTAGTTATTAAAAAAAGGAGGAAAGATCCTCAACTAATAATGCTACAAGGAGTCACCATTAATCACTGGTACAAAAGCTTCTCAAGTATGAATGATTACATTCTATACAATGTTCTACTAGGGCAGCCATTTGGATCGCCTGCTTAATGCAACTTTTGTGCTTAAGAATTTAACTTCTAATTAGGCTCCTTGGGATCCTTTTACAATGCTGGTGGTAAGAGCTAGCCTGTGGTTACCATAGTTTAAAGAGGCTTACCGCAGGATGTGCTCAGGCATTGCGCGGTAAGTTTAGGATATATGTACACAAACCACACACTAAAAATATTTAATTCATGGCTAAGATGGCGGCACAATTCTGTTGATCTAAGACTGCATTTACACTTCGTTGCTGCTCTGTTCTTTTCCCTGTGATGATTGCCTACCTCAATGCCTCATATCAAGAGAAAGGGGGCTGTGAAAGACATGGATTCACTGGGAACTCCTACAATTAGACCAGTAGAAGGGAGTTCTGTTGTGGGACAGAATAGAAAAGGGTCTGTTCTATAGGAGCACAAAACTACCTTTTCCCCTCTGGATTTTAGCCCTCCCCCCCCCACCATATCCAGAGGCTTCGCATCACATATTGCAGAGGCATTACAGGGCTCAGGTGGAAGTGAGGTGCTGGAAAGTGGCCCCCATGAACTGGAGATCAGTGGAACAGCAACAGTAGATGTTTCTCACGCAGTGGTTACTCTGGATGTAATCCTATTTGGTACGTTAATGAGAGCTAAAAGTCAAATATCTGCTAGGAATAACAAACTTCTCTTTGTAATCACATGGATTACCATACAACTTATTTTGAAGAATTGGAAGAACTGGGATAGGTTAAATTACACTTTCTGGGGGAATCCCTTTGATATACTTTTAAAATGGAACGTCTGATGGCTATACAGCAGGGAAGGTACAGGAAATTTATGGATGTTTGGGAGCCGTTGACTAAATTTTGTAAGGAAAGATAACTGACTTTATTTTACTGACCTTAAACATACACATCCAGGGTGGGTGGGAGGGAGGGGGGAGGGGTTTGTACTGGAATTGTTTTGGGGAGTTTTTAGATAGTTTCTTGTGGGTATTTATTTTCTTGATTAATAGGTGGGAGGTTGGGGGAAAATAATTGCTTATTACTATTCTAGTGTTTTAGCCCGTTACATTAACGGGTGCTAGAGTAGATGTCTATATATATATATATATTTTTTTTTGGGGGGGGGTTCTTTGTCTCTTTCTCCTTGGACGCTGTCTGTCTGTCATTCTTTCTGTCTGTGTCTCTCCCTGACCCCCTGTCTGTCTATCTTTCTTTCTGTCTCTATCTCCCTGGTCCCCTGTATTTCTCTATTGCGCCATGCCTGCCTGTCTCTCAGTGGCCCCCTTCCTATGTCCATAGTGTCCCCTCCTATGTCCTTAATGCCCTCAGTGACTCCTTCCTGTGTCCTTAGTGCCCCCAGTGCCTCCTATGTTCTTAGTGCCCTCAGTGCTTCCTTCCTATGTCCTTAGTGCCCTTTCCTATGTCCTTAGTACCCCAGTGCTTCCTTCCCATGTCCTTAGTACCCCTTCTTACATCCTTAGTGCTCCTAGTGCCTCCTTCCTATGTCCTAAGTGCCCCCAGTGCTTCCATCCTGTGTCCATAGTATCCCCAGTGCCTTCTTCCTATGTCCTTAGTGCCCCCAGTACCTCTGTCCTGTGTCCTTAGTGCCCTCAGTGCCCCTTCCTATGTCCTTAGTGTCCCCCAGTGCCTCCTTCCTATGTCCCCCTCACTGCCTTCTAGACTTTGACCCAACCCCACCCCCGAAGCCAGCCTGCCTCCCTCCCATCCCCCGATGAGCAGCATCTTTAAATTTCTAACCTCCCCATTCCCCCTGTACAGTAGAACTGGTGATCAGCCTGTTTCCATCTTTCCCCCTCCCCCTGCCACCATGCAGCCGACCCCATTGACCCTCCCATCCGCCCCTCCTACTGCGAGACGACCTACAAACCTTCTGGAACCAGCACCATCCCCAGCACTTTAAAGACGCTGCTTCGTGACCTTCTAATGCCAATTTCCTCTGCCGCATCTCTGTCTCTGATGATGTCATCAGGGACGCAGCAGAGGAAATCAGCATTAGAAGGTCACGAAGCAGCATCTTTAAAGTGCTGGGGACGCTGCTGGTTCCAGGAAGGTTTTTTGTTGATACGGGGTGGATGGGAGGCTCAACGGGGGTTCGAGTGCGGCAGGGGGGGGGGGCGAAGACAATGAACTGCTTCCATATAGTGAGTCGAGGGAGGGAGTAGAAGCACGCATGCGCATTCTTGCCGGCGGGGACCTACAGGTTCATGGAAAATGGAACACGCAGGTAAGAGTGCACATGCGCGCTTAGGGTTTTATTATATTAAGTTTATTGTGCTTTTCTTGTAATATTATATATACAGTCAAACCTCGGTTTACAAGTACCGCGGTTTACGAGTGTTTTGCAAGACGAGCAAAACATTTGTAAAATTTGTGACTCGTAAACCGAGCTTGACTCGCTATACGAGCATGTCCCAAAGTAAAACATCCCGCATCCCCCTCTCCATATCTTGCAATGCACGCTTTCTGATGCTCTTTCACTTCAGTTTTGCATTTTAGGGTGTCCAACCTGCTGCCCCGTGTGGCCCGCTCGAGGGCAATGCATTTGTTCCGTCTGCCGCCCCTGGATGATTGCCTTCTTGCCGGCTCCCTCCTCCTTGCTGTGTTCGCTCTGGGCCGCGGCGGCGGCTCCTGCATGCCTCCTGTGGCTGGCCCTGAGACGTTCCCTCTGATGTTGCGATGTCAGAGGGAGGGCTTCCGGGTCGGCCGCAGGGGGCACGTGGGAACTGCTGCCCACCGCTTTGAACGGCAAGAAGGAGAAAGCCGGCATGAAGGTAGGCACTGCAGCATAGTGAGGGCTTCCAGATCGGCCATGGGGGGAACATGGGAACTGTTCCCTGCAGTTTGGAACGAGCACTGCGGCATAAAGGTAGGCACCGCGGCACAGTGAGGGCTTCCGGGTCGGCTGTGGGGGGAACATGGGAACTGTTGCCCGCAGCTTGAAATGAGCACTGCGACATGAAGGAGGAGAAAGCCGGCATGAACGTAAGCACTGAACGAAAAAGAAGTTAAAGATGCAAGGCCCCAGTGAGGTTGGTTGGCTGTGGAAAGAGCCCCACTGCCCCAGTTCTGTTATGTTTATGTCGGTCGCTGGCAGCAGTAGCAACAAATTGTTCGAGTCTCCATTATATCCTATGGGGAACTCTGCTTTGATAAACAAGCGTTTTGGTTTACGAACATGCTTCTGGAATGGATCATGCTCGTAAACCAAGGTACATGAATTATTTGTATGCACAATTGTAGTTGGAAAACTTAATAAAGATTATAAGAGAAAAGCTATACAAGAGCTTAACATCAGCATTAGAAGATCTCAGAGGAGATGACTTCCTTGTCGGTAAAAGTTGATGCTTTAGCTCAGATGGTAGAAGGGGTGAAGACATATATCAATACAGTTCCAACAGATTCCAGTACTCCAGGAAGTTTGTCAACCAGATGAATATAGTTTGAGGCTCTGGAACTGCCAAGAAAATTCTCAATAAATCAACTTAATAGCATGTAAGACTTTCAGATGGCTATTTAAATATCAATTCAATAGAAATAGGAACTTCTTCCTTATTCCACTTAGCAATCTGTTACTATCACTTATTATTAGACCCTCAGCGTCACCACTCAGAACTCAAACATATCACCGTTCTGAGCTTTACGTGACCAATCCTCACTGGGTCCAAGTTTTACTTATTTCCACTTTTTCAAGAGTTTTTAGAGTTTTTAAATACTTATAACTTTCTTATACATTTACTTCATTTTAGTTAGCTTATTTACTTAGCTTTAACGTAGTTGTCTCTAGTAGAGATATTTTTAAATCAAGCAGGGTGACATAGCCGACATGTTTCGCGGGAAACCGCTTTATCAAGGCTCCACCCCTAGGAGAAATTAAAAGAAGGTGATATAATGACTCCTGTAGAAAAACTGGGTTATCTGAACAAAGTAAAGATATCAAATTTGCTTAGAATAACCTTCTTTCTTACCTTTAGCACTATCGACCTCCTCAACTGCTTTAAAGAGGAGCCAACAGCGTTCTCCCTTTTTAATAGAGCATGCCGGTGTTGAAGCCACACCCACCTAATGACGCGCGAGCCTGACGACAGCCACCGGCTGTTTACAGTACAACAAACTTTATTTAGAGTCTTTATTTAGGGTCTAATAATAAGTGATAGTAACAGATTGCTAAGTGGAATAAGGAAGAAGTTCCTATTTCTATTGAATTGATAAGAAAATTCTCAATGACATCCTTGAATAATTTCCAGGTGATTTTCTCTGGCCTAACAGATCTTCAAATCTCTCGTCATTGATGATGTGTCTGAGCTGTGGACTGACAAAAATGTCTTCCTTAATCTTGGCATCAGTTGTTAATAATTAATTGCATAAGCCTGGAAGCATAACAAGAAATTGTAAAAATGTACTTTTTTGTTAAAACAGTAATTGATAAATATTTTTAAACATGGTTTTCATGATCAGCAGCCAAAAATCTGTAAGATACACCCGAAAGTGTTGAAGAAGCAAAAACATTGTTGTCCAGTGTTATTGAGGCTATTAAGGATATTTTACCAATTAACTTAGGTGCCTAACTTTAGGCACCCTTTATAAAATTAGCCCCTTAATGTATCTAAATTACAGTACAGGATTAGTGAATGAGTCCTTAGGCCCTGATTCTATAAAAGACGCCTACAGTTAGGTGCCTAAATCAGCACACCTAGTCAAACTAGGTGCCTAACTTGCCCCCCTTTATCAAGCTGCACTAGAGGTTTTTAGTGCGGGCTGGTGAGGTAAGCGCTCCAACGCTCATAGGAATTCTATGAGTGTTGGAGCATTTACCGCCCTGGCTCACACTAAAAATCTCTAACACAGCTTGACAAAAGAGGCCCTTAATTTTTTTAAATTGACTTAATAGGTGCTGATAATTGAAGGCACCATTAAAAGCCAATTAATAAAATGATTAAAAAAAATTAATTTACTGGTGGGCACCTAACTTGGTAGATGCTTACTACTTCAATGTAGTCTTCTAGGCCAGTGGTTCCCAACCCTGTCCTGGAGGACCACCAAGCCAGTCGGGTTTTCAGGATAGCCCTAATGAATATGCATGAGAGAGAGCTGCATATAACGGAGGTGCCAGGCATGCAAACCTGCTCCATGCATATTCATTAGGGCTATCTGAAAACCTGACTGGCCTGGTGGTCCTCCAGGACAGGGTTGGAAACCACTGGTCTAGACTGAGGCACCTACTGATACCTACTAGCAAGTAGGTGTGGTTAGTGGCAGATTGGGTCAGAGTTTGGGCATGGGTAGAGTTGGGTGCCAATAGGCTCCTCCCTTAGGCACACTCATTTAAGCCAAGGAAACCCTGGCCTAAATGGCAGTGTACCTAAGGATTTAAAGCCTACTGGCACCTAAGAATGCCTAGGTGCCACTAGGTGTGATTCTATAAACGGGGCCTAGCAACTGATTGACAATTGCATCAAATGGTGCCTAGGCGTTAGACTCTGTTTATAGAATCAAGGTCTTACTGCCTACAAAATAGGTGTCAGTGAATGCTCACAAGCTAATGCTTGTAATGGACATGTGCTAATAGTAACATTAGCTAATGGTCATTAATTTTTTTAAAATCAGTCATATTTCGGCTACAGTAAAAGTGGCCTTAACATATGGGAAATACCCACTTAAGGCACGCTAAGGCCACTTTTTTTTTTTTTTTTACCACAACCCCTTTGCCTTGTCTGTATAATCTGTATATTTAAACTTATAGATATACACAATGCCAGCAATATTGCAATTGGATCTAAAGTACATTAGACTATTAATGCATAGGGATATGTCTACTCAAGGGGCATTAAGCCCTAACATGTGCTTAGCATGTATAAAAACACTTACCATAAGACATGTTTTACCTATGTTTTTCTTTTTCTGTTTTGGAAGGGGATGTAGTTTGGAGGCACCTTGCCATATTTGGGGGATAAGAATCATGCATCTGAGGTCCATCTAATTGCTGAGACACTGTCTCTTTAAAATCACATATACAAACTTCATATATTTGCTCCTCTAAGAGATTTATAAGCAATATTTTCCCACTCTAGCTGCTGCATGTTTTTTTGTTACAGGGAGAACTCTCGCTTGTCTACTTTCCAAGTGAGCAATACATGATGGACCCCTGAGCAATTCCCCTTATCAGTTGTACCAGATATAACAAGTTACATGAGATGTAAAGTGTCTCTGCTTTCTCAGAGGTGCCTGAACACTTGTTTTCCATATTTTTCTCTGTTTTCTATATTTTTCTGATTGGCCAGAGAAATCGCCCGCCTCATGGAGAAGATAAATAATCTGTACTGCATGATTGAGTTAGTTGATACTTTTGCAGTGAGAACTCTTCATCTGAATTTTATGCTATAACAACTGTTAGCTGATGTTTGAACTGCCTAACTGTGGAGGTGCCCCAGGAGCAGGCCAGAGAGCTGAAGAGCCCTCTCTATTCCTGTTTTCTGCAACCGCTACTAATTATTAGGATGAACCATCTGCTGTAATTATTTGCTACTGGTGCTGATTGTCACTTGTTGCATTACCTGCACACAGCTGTGTCCATATGAATTCTGTGATTCCTGATTTATTGCTTGCTAATGTGTCTACTAATGAGTAAGTGGTTGCATCTGATGATGTCACCAACTACTAATAAAGATAAGTATGAATTACAATAACTGGGTGCCGGATATAACTTGTATAACAAAGAAAAATGGGGAGACCCGATGATCCACAGTGAAAACAATCCACCGATGAAAACAAAAACAAAAACTGTGGATACAGATGTTCTAGAGATATTTTATTAAACACTGACATATAAAACCATGAAAATTCAATTTAAAAAGTACAATGCTAAAAAATATGGTGATAAAAATCCACCCGGACACTACACGGTCCGTGTTTCGGCGAACACGCCTTCCTGAGGGGTCCAATGGTTTGCAAACTCACATATAAAGAATTGGACTGAAAACAGTCTATTGTCTTTAAATGTGTGAGCAAAGAACACCACATTTTTTTTGCTACTTCAGCTTGTCTGTGGTGTTCTTTGCTCACACATTTAAAGACAATAGACTGTTTTCAGTCCAATTCTTTATATGTGAGTTTGCCATATAGCAACCTTAGATAATGCTTCTATATATATAAGACACTGGTAAGGTCTTACTTGCGGTACTATGTTCAGTTTTGGATGCCATACCACTCTAAGGACCAAAAGATGACAGAATTGGGACAGGGGAAATTAACTAAAATGATGAGAGCTCTCCATCAGAAGACATATGAGAAGAGATAGGAAATCCTAAATATGTATGTTTACAGTATATATGTATAGACCTTTAAATATGTGAAAGGTATTATGAAACAAATAAGCCTTTTTTAAATGAAGGAAAGCTCTGAAACTTGAGCATATAATATAAAATTATACGGAATAATCTAATATTTAAAGCAGTCAGCTGAAAATCAAACAAGACTTACCGTATTTTCACTCATATACTGCGCACCCGTGTAAAACGCGCACACGGGTATAGTGCGTGGGAAACTGTAATTTATTTAGAGAAATTTTTATATACCGCGCACATCCTTATACCGCGCATGCCACCCCGACTCTCCCGTCGCCGCCCGACTCTCCTTTCGCCCGCCCCGACTCTCCTCTGGCCGCCCCGACTCTCCTTTTGCCCACCCCGACTCTCCTCTCCCCCTTGAAGTCCTGTCCCCCCTTGAAGACCTGTTCCCACCCTGAAAGCCTGATGCCCCCCTCCGACATCCGATTCACCCCGCAGGACCGCTCGCACCCCCACCCCGAAGGACCTCTCGCACTCACATTTGCACCCGCACCCGCACCCCCATCCCGAAGGACCGCTCGCACCCCCACAGCCTCCACACCTCCCCCCCATCATGGAGAAGTTGCCTACCATTGTCCTGCTGCTTCCTCTGCCGGCAGTCCCGCCCTTTTCTCTGACGGGGGGGTGAGAGCGGTCCTTCGGGGTGGGGGTGCGGGTGCGGGTGCAAATGTGAGTGCGAGCGGTCCTTCGGGGTGGGGGTACGAGCGGTCCTGCAGGGCAACTTCTCCATGATGGGGGTGGGGGGTGGGGAGGCTGTGGGAGTGCAAGCGGTCCTTCGGGGTGGGGGTGCGGGTGTGGGTGCAAATGCGAGTGCGAGCAGTCCTTCGGGGTGGGGGTGCGAGCGGTCCTGCGGGGTAAATCGGACGTCGGGGGGGGGAACTATGTAAAAAAATGTGTACAACGCGCTCACGCGTATAACGCGTTATGCACGGTTTGTAAAATCGTGTATAACGCGTGCGTTATATGCGTGAAAATACGGTACTCCCCCTTTTGCTAAGCAGTGGTAGTGAGTTTTACCGTGGCTCAGAGCACTAAATGCTCCAACACTAATATGAACATCTGAACAGCGTTGGAGCACTCAATGCTCCGGGCTGCAGTAGAAACCTCTACTGCAACTTAGTAAACCAGGACCTTAGGAAGGTAGAATTCAAAGCAACTTAAGGATTTTTTTTTTTTTTCACAGAAAGTCTTGTGGATATCTTGAATACCCTCTGAAAGGAAGTAGTGGGAAAAAAATGAACACATACTTTTATGTGATACATATGTAAGCATCTTCTAGGGTAGAGTTTGGATAGAGTGTGGGTGATGCCACAAAGTGCATGCATTCATTGTAAGATTTGTCTGTATGCATACAATACCATTTATTTCAGATCATGAGCAAGTGTAAATGTCTGCAGCTTCCATAAAGCCATTATTTCAGTTGGTTTACCATTAGTAGTTTATAAAGATTGTGACCAGCCAGGCATTCTCCCTGCCAAGGTCCCAGGTAGGTCCCAAGGTCAGACCCAAAAGAAATCCCGGAGAGGAATCAGAAAGGTGCATGTGGTTCCTGAGACTGATAATTTCTCCGTTGACCACCAGAGGGAGCCTGAATTGCCTGAGGAGCAGTTAGGTGATCTATACCCTAGTCACCACCGGGGGAGCCCAAGAGGCCTCTGGAACCCTGCTGACTCAGACAGAGTAGGGCGTCGCCCTAGAGTATTTAAACCAGCAGTGGAGAGCAGACAGGCAGGCCAGCTAGGGAGAAGGTTCAAACCTTTTTTCCCTAGGGAGTCCCCTGGGCCAAGCAGGAGCAACAAACCCATTCCCATGGAGCTGTTAGAAGCTGGACAAGCTGAGGAGCTACCTGTTTCGGAGGAGGAACAACCCATGGATTGTCAAGAAAGTTTTGCAGAATGTGCTCCTGACTTTCCTGAGGCCATGCAGGTGGACTGGGCCTCAAGCTGCAAACAGTGAGTTTTTGGTTTTTCACTTAACTGTTTGGACTATTTGTTTTTTCAAAGCTAAGAGTGTCATTGTGGGGAGAGGTTTTGCTAACACCCAGGGAGGGAATTTTGAAAGCAATTAGTTGTGCTTTTGTCTTGCAAAACCTGTGACACTCTCCTTTACCCGGCAGTGATAGTTTAGGCTGCCGGAGGCTTTAACTTTGAGCACTGTGATTTGGAGAACAAGTGCCCTGAACTTTATTTTTGTTTATTGAACTACCTGCTTGGGAGCAGGCAGTGCTAGCTCTGAGGAGAGCTGAAACCTCAGGTGCAGCTGGGACTAAATTAATACTGAGAGCAAGTTTGGACTTTATTTTGTGCTGTTTATTTTCTTGCTTCTTTTGGCATTTTTGTTTTGCTGCTGTTTGGAGTTCTGACAATTTTGCAGCTGTATTGATGAACTACTTACCTTTATGAAGGAATGAATAAAATTGAATTATTTTCCTATGAACTACAATTGTTGTAACTTTGATTTTTGGTTCCTGCTTGGAGTCCAGTCCTGCAGGGTGACTCCATTTCGGGTCACACGCTGGTGTGCTATTTTGATGTAACCACTTGGAGTGCTGTAGAGCCCTGGTCTGGGCTACAGTGTGGCTACAAGATAGAGATGTGATAGCCTGCGACAGTCAGTGGTTTTAAAGATACTGAAAGTTATGAGCTGAATTAAGCCATATCCAGGAGTTGGATTTAAAATTTGATGGACCCAAAAGTTACGTGGATGCCAGCTGATATTCAGTGTCAACACCCACACACCTAACCGGGCAAAGATAGAACAGTATTTTATGAAGTTAAGAACGTAAGAATTGCCATACTAGGACAGATCGAAGATCCATCAAGCCCAGTATCCTGTTTCCAACAGTAGCCAACCCATGTCCCAAGTACCTAGTAAGATCCCAAGTAGTAAAACAGACTTTATGTTCTTTATCTTAGGAATAAGCAGTGGATTTTGCCAAGCCATCTTAATAGTAGCCTATAGACTTCTCTTTTATGAAATTATCCAAACCTTTTTTTTTTTTTAATTATTTTTTTTTTTTAAGCTCTGCTAAGCTATCAGTTATGCAGGTAGCAGTATTAAATATTAATGGTGCCTGCAAGTATTCCAAGTCTAACCTGACTTCTGCCCTCCAGACTGCCCTGATACTGCCTGGATTGAGCCTTTCTTGTCCAGTTATATCCATTTCCATTATCAACCTGTAGGCATCTATGGCTTTATAAAATAAGTTAAAAATAGGTACAGTTTCAAACTCAGAATCTAGACAATTTTTTTTTATATAAAATTTCCCTCCACGTGTATAAATGTCCACACCAAACTTAAAGCCTCTCTGAAAAAAATAAATAAATAAAGATTTCAAAGAAGATTCTAAATTTCATGAAATTGAACTCAGTTCTCAAGTTATCAGTGATACGGGACAAATTATTCCCCGTCCCATCCTGGTGAGTTATTTTCCTGTTCCTGCCCCATTTCTGCAAGCTCTGTCCTCATCTGCGCAAGCCTCAAACACTTTAAAATCATAAGTGTTTGAGGTTTGTGCAGTTAAGGCTGAGCTTACAGGAATGGGGCAGGGACAGCGACAAAACTCACGGGGGGCGGGAGGGGGAAATAGAGTTCCTGTGGAGACAAGGGAAAATTTGTCCCCATGTCATTCTCTGTTATCAGCAATGAGTCCTATAAATAGGCCCTTGCTACTGACAACACTTTAGCACATGCCACTAACAGTTTCACATTTTATAAAGGAAGAACAAGTAAACGTGCTTTCACAGAGCACAAAGGATATCCTGGAAGAAATCGTTTCAATAGCACTTCAAGATAAACAGGAGGATTAAAAGGGATCCCTAAGAGCATTAAAGGTCAACAAGCAAAAATTTAAATATAAAGAAGAACACCAGATTCATCTGGTGTGATATAACATTAGCTGAACTGAGGTCACCTGCTGGTAATATTTATTGAATGATGGGTGGATAAAATGGGGGGAGGAGGGCAGAGGGGGAGGGGAATACATGAGGTGTTGTCAAGGGTCTGTAGAATAAGGATTGACAAGTTTATAAGAGAAGGTAAGAAAGGGTTAATAGACAGAGCTTGTAAGAAAGAAAAAAGATTAGGGAGGTTTCTAAGGTGATGGGGTGGAGAAGTCACGTGATTGGTTGGATGTTGTGGCAGGCTGGAGTGAATTATGTGAGGAAAGGGGAACAGTAGAGTAGTCTCTTCAAAAAAAGATTATCCCCTCCTTCCTCCAATTTGTGCTGGTGTTATGTTTTGTGTCAGTGTTGTGGGGTGGGGTGGGGGGTGTACATGTTATATGTCGACTTGGGTGGGTTTGGTGGAGCTTATGGGGTTGGGGGGAGGTGGTCACAGCTTTGGGTGGGGCAGAAAATGGGGTTTGGCTCAGTTGGATCTGGAGATGAGCAGTTAATAAATAAATAAATGTAACACTCGTATGCAATACCGCTGCGAGGGGAAGCATGGCCTTACGTCACCGTTTGAATTTCACCAGTTGGTAAACCTAAATAAGCAGTATGACAGTAATCCAACCTACACAGAACAAGAGACTGCAAAACATACCCCAAATATGCAGGAATCAATTTTTTTTTAATCATCTCAAAAGCCACAGCTTATAGAAGACAAGTTTCAAGTTTATTAAAAAATTGATTTGATCACTTATCAGATTTCTAAGTGATGTACAATAACTTAAAAATGGGGTTAATACATGCAGCATAATTGATTACATTGCAAACACTTACAATATAATCCGTGTCCAAAAAACAACAAACCCCCAATGCATATTTCACACACACCCAGGGAGCTATTCAGTGTCGAAACTAGCTCCCGTTAAGTCTTTAAATTTATAAAATTCCCCCAAACATGACCCACGGTGACACAAGGCCATGCTTCCCCTCTCCTCCCCCCAAACATGACCCACGGTGACGCAAGGCCATGCTTCCCCTCCCCCCAAACATGACCCACGGTGACGTAAGGCCATGTTTCCCCTCGCAGCGGTATCGCATACAAGTGTTACATTTATTTATTTATTAACTGCTCATCTCCCAGAGGGTGTGCTAAGAGCGGTTAGAGTAGCTGGTTTAAAAAAAAGGTTTGGACAAGTTTCTAGAGGAAAAGTCCATAAACTGCTGTTGAGACAGTCAGGGGGGAAGCCACTGCTTGCCCTCGATCGGTGGCATGGAATGCTGCTACTATTTGGGTTTTTGCCAAGTACTTGTGACTTGGATCCTCCTCCGTGAAGACAGAATACTGGGCTTTATTAGTAGTCCCCTCACTAAAATTCATTTATTCAAGAAGGGATGTGGTTTTTTTCTGTTACAGCCCCTCAAATTTGGAATTCGCTCCCGATCAACATAAGAGAAGAAAAATTACTTAGTAAGTTTAAAAGTCTCCTAAAAAGTTGGCTTTTTAAGGATGCCTTTAACTGATTAATTAAAATTTTATTATTTTACAGTGGACTAGGAGCACTGCTAAGTGAAAATTAAGTGGGTAACCTTCCCCAACTTCTTGTTTCATTACCTATCCCTTTTTTATTTGTTTATGAATTGTATTTAATCTTCTTTTTTTCTCCTCTCTTTTTCAAACGTATTATTTTATTAAAATAATACTAATTGTCTTGTTTTTTTATTTTTTATTTTAACCTAATTTTTAACTAAATGTAAATTGCATTGGATTTGGATTTTGTGATCAAATCAAATATTTTAAATAAACTTGAAACTTAGGGTTCCTTTTACCAAGCTGCGCTAGCAGGGTTAGTGCAAGTGACTTTTAATCATGCGCTAACCCCCCGCTCTGGCCAAAAAACTACTGCCTGCTCAAGGCAGGCGTTAGTGGCTAGCGCGGCCGGCGGTTTAACATGCGCTATTATGCGCTTTAAACCGCTAGCGCGGCTTGATAAAAGGAGCCCTTAAACTAGATGGACCATTGGTCTGATCCAGTAAGATTATTCTTATGTAACAAGCACAGAGCTGGTGTGTTAGGAGCAGAAATGTACTAAAGTAAATAAATTGGTGCTGGGAAAAAAAAAAAACCATCACTAAGCGTGATTCTATAAAGGGTATGAGCTCTTTATGGAATTGTGCTTACTGTCGATTCCTGTGCCTAACTTTTGGCACCAGACATATATGCCTGTTGAAACCTGGTGTAAATGCAGGAGCCTAAGTTACGCATGGTGAGCCAGTTGCTCTGCAATAACGTGCGTAACTTTTCGGAACACCCCTGACTTACGTGTACCTCTCCCTTAGCCACATCCAATTTTGAGCTATGAACAGCATATAGCCAGATGTGTGCGCAAATGGGTACCAATTAACATCAATTAATTGGTTGTTAGCATTCAATTATTGATGTTAAATCAGGCTAACCAAAAGCCTTGATCTTGCTCCTCACTTCCCTTTTATGCTGTCCCCCCTCCCATTCAGGCAAAGGGACCTCCTATTCATCCCACAGTGCTCTGCTATCCACAAACACACGTACTCAGTGACTTCCAGAAGAATTCAGTGCCTCCTGCTCCATAGCAGAAACATTCACAACCGTGTCTAGCTGTGTATCCACGGACCCACCCCAAACTCTCATGCAATGTCATTTAAAAAATTTAGGGGTTAGTGCCTAAATGTTACTTATATCAATGTGACTTATAGTATTCTATAACTACACTTTTAAGTTTGACTCCTGCCCATGTTGCACCCATAATCTCCCCTTTGCAATTTGCATAATTCTATGTAAATTATTTCCTGAACAGTGCCAGGACTAGTTTAGGGAACCTCTGCTCTAATCTATGACATAGAAGGTGCAAGTTTTAAGGAATGTCTACCTCATTTGCATCTTCTGCCTTTCCTTTCTCCTATGACTTTCTCCCCTATATGCACTGTTACACATTCTTCTACCCTGGTCTGGGCTATGTGAGTATTCATCCTCTCTAAAACCAACGCTGTTGTTGCAATGTTGCCTCAGCATTCCTTAAAACTCACATAACTAATTCCTGGGATTCAAGACAAAGTTAGACAAATTCCTGCTGAACAAGAACGTGCACAGGTAGGGCTGGTCTCAGTTAGGTCGCTGGTCTTTGACCGGAGGGTCGCCGCGTGAGCGGACTGCTGGGCATGATGGACCACTGGTCAGACCCAGCAGCAGCAGTTCTTATGTTCTTATCTAATCTCATATTAATGATACCATATATACTCAAATATAAGATGAGATTTTGCGTCCAAAAAAATAGCCCCAAAATGGGGCTCTCATCTTATATTTGGGTCAGCGCCCACCTGCCCACTCCCTCCGGACTTGTTGCAGGCCTCCAGCAGTCTGCCGTATGACCTGGTGGACCGGGTCAGGAATGATCTCTCCCATCTCCTATTCCAGCTGACTCTGACAATATTTTTACCTCCCTCACAACTCCCCCAGTGTACTTTTTTGAATCCTAATGTACCAGGCAGGAGCAAACTCTCTGTTGCTCCTGCCCCATGCTGTGCTCCTCTGAATGGCTGCTGCAAGTTCTTACAGTTCAGTAGTGTACTGGGCAGGAGTGAACTCTTTGTACTCTTGCCTGGCACTGAGCTGCTCACTGAATGGCTGCCACAAGTTCTTGTCGGACTCGTGAGAACTAGTGGCAGCCATTCAGGGAGCGACTCGAGGATGGGAAGGAGTGCGAAAAGCTTGCTTATGCTTAGTACACTGCTGGGTCTTGAGAACTCAAGGCAGCCATTCAGGGAGGGGCTTAGCATGGGGCAGGAGTACAGAAAGCTTGCCCCTACCTGGTGCACCACTGCACCACTAGGGATTCAAAAAGGTACATAGGAGGAGGTGGAAGGGAGGTAAAAAAAATTATCAGAGTTGACTTGGACACGAGATGGGAGGGATCCCTCCTACCCTGGCCTACCACTGAACCACCAGGTCATATGGCAGGCTTGGTGGAGGCCTGTAGGACATCGTAGAGAGGGGACAGGGTACAGGGCAAGTAGGTGAGACAGAGTACAGAGCCTGGCAGGGAGTGAGGGGGCTAGGTGCAAATACTGGCAGGGTAGGGCAAATAAATATTAACCCCCACGGCTTATATTCGAGTCAACCTTTTTTCCTCCTTTTTTTTGGGGGGAGAAAGGGTATCTCGACCAATATTTGGATCATCTTATATTCGAGTATATATAGTAATATCCCAATCTTGCCTCCCTGATAGACCTATTTCCATTTATTTTTCACTTCTTTTAGGTTGATATGTATGCCCAGTGATTTGATGCTTTCCAGCATGCATTCCTTCCCTAATCAAACCAATTTTTTTTTCAAGTCCCAAAGGTATACACATGACAGATGAGCAAACACATGTAATCTCTACATCTCTGGCATTCATAGCAGAAGGCAAAATACCTAGATGCATGCTGTTATTTTTTTCTCTTTAATCAACATCTGCTCTCCTTTCACCTCCTATCCTGGGTCCCAGATGCTTTCTCTCTCCACCATTCAGCACCAAGAACCAGATTCTGTTGCAGGAATTCCTAGTGTACTATTTAATAATAAGGAAATGACCAATGTCAAAACAGGTAACTGAAGATAGTTATTTTAACTATTTGACTGTTATTTAACATTCTAACACTTAACACATAGTATTTGCTTTAACATTCATGTTAATAATATCTACATGCTATGGAGATGAGTTTTTGTGTGTTCTTGATAGATTTGACAGGGTAATTCTATAATGTAGCTCATGTGTTTAGGCAGCATTTGTACATGTAAATGTACAGAATAGCAGCACTTTTGTGGGTAAGAGTGTACTTGGGCCCAAATTCTCAAAGCTTTAGCACCATTGCTAAACTGTTTTCCAATGGTTCAGCCTGCACACATTTTAGTAGCAGATTATCAAAACAGCTTATCTATGTCTTTAGCGAAGTTTCTAGTGGTCTCTGACACTGACATGCAAATGGGTTCTTCAACATTGAAATGAGCAAACCGGTGGATTCTTCAAAATTGTTGCATAGGGGGCGTGGCTTGGAACCGCAGTAAGATGGTCGGGTGTTAGAGCAGCTCCGCCTTAGCAGGTTGAATAAAGAAGAAAATAAGCTATCAAATTTAGTTTTTATCTATATATATAAAATCAGATGTATGTATGTATGTGCCGCGATCACGCAAAAACGGCTTGCCCGATTTGAACGAAACTTGGTATGACGATCCCTCACTACCTGGGGTGATATGTTCTGGGGGTCTCACGGCCCACCTGCACATGTGGGCGGAGCTACAAACATAAAATCAGATTTCACCCATTCATGTCAATGGAAAAAATGTAAAACAGCTGCCAACGCAAAAACGGCTTGCCCGATTTGAACGAAACTTGGTATGCAGATCCCTCACTACCTGGGGTGATATGTTCTGGGGGTATCGCGGCCAACCTGCACACGTGGGCGGAGCTACAAACAGAAAATCAGATTTCACCCATTCATGTCAATGGAAAAAATGTAAAAACTGCCTCCGCAAAACCGGCTTGCCCGATTTGAACGAAACTTGGTATGCGGATCCCTCACTACCCGGGATGATATGTTCTGGGGGTCTCACGGCCCAACTGCACACGTGGGCGGAGCTACAAACAGAACTTCAAATTTCACCCATTCAAGTCAATGGGAAAAATGTAAAAAGCTGTGGGACCGATTTGAACTAAACTTGGTATGCTGATCCCTCACTACCTGGGGTGATATGTTCTGGGGGTCTCGCGGCCCACCTGCACACATGGGCGGAGCTACAAACAGAAAATCAGATTTCACCCATTCATGTCAATGGAAAAAATGTAAAAAACTGCCATTCTCACAGTAATTCCAACTACCTGGGGTGATATGTTCTGGGGGTCTCGTGGCCCACCTGCACATGTGGGCGGAGCTACAAACAGAACATCAGATTTCACCCATTCATGTCAATGGAAAAAATGTAAAAAGCTGCCATTCTCACAGTAATTCAAAAACGGCTTGACCGATTTGAACGAAACTTGGTATGCTGATCCCTCACTACCTGGGGTGATATGTTCTGGGGGTCTCGCGGCCCACCTGCACACGTGGGCGGAGCTACAAACAGAAAATCAGATTTCACCCATTCATGTCAATGGAAAAAATGTAAAAAGCTGCCATTCTCACAGTAATTCACAAACGGCTTGACCGATTTGAACGAAACTTGGTATACAGATCCCTCACTACCTGGGGTGATATGTTCTTGGGGTCTTGCGACCCCCCTGCACACGTGGGCGGAGCTACAAATAGAAAATCGGATTTTACCCATTCATGTCAATGGAAAAAATGTAAAAAGCTGCCATTCTCACAGTAATTCACAAACGGCTTTACCGATTTGAACGAAACTTGGTATACAGATCCCTCACTACCTGGGGTGATATGTTCTTGGGGTCTCGCGACCCCCCTGCACACGTGGGCGGAGCTACAAACAGAAAATCGGATTTCACCCATTCATGTCAATGGAAAAAATGTAAAAAGCTGCCATTCTCACAGTAATTCACAAACGGCTTGACCGATTTGAACGAAACTTGGTATGCAGATCCCTCACTACCTGGGATGATATGTTCTGGGGGTCTCGCGGCCCACCTGCACATGTGGGCGGAGCTACAAACAGAAAATCAGATTTCACCCATTCATGTCAATGGAAAAAATGTAAAAAGCTGCCATTCTCACTGTGACCAATTTGGACGAAACTTGGTATGCAGATCCCTCACTACCTGGGGTGATATGTTCTGGGGGTCTCGCGGCCCACAACTCTATGTTGCTTGTTCAAGGGTGGGTTCACCCAAGAATTTATATGTTCTTGCTCCTGGAGGTGAAACTAAAATTGTTGTTTATAATCAAGTTTTGCGTTAGTTGTATTGTATTCATTTTGTCAAATATTTCACATTATAATTTGAATATATGTGTGTGTGTATGTATGTATATGTGATGATGTTCCAGCATAACTCTTCAATGCATGGACAGATTTCAACCAAACTTGACATACACATTACTTACTATCTGAGGACAAACACTGTGGGGGTGGGAAGGGGGGATATGTAAAAATGATTGAAAATGACAGATTTTAGTATCTACCCCACAGTGTTTTCGGGCTCACACATGAATACTCAGCATAACTCTGAAACTCATGGAGAGATTTCAACCAAACTTGGTACACATATGACTTACTATCTGGGGAAAAATATTGTGCAGGTGGGACAGGGTAAAATACTGTGGGGGTGGGAAGGGGGTGATATGTTAAAATTATCAAAAGCGACAGATATTAATGTCCAACCCATAGTTTTTGGGCTCGCAGAGATGAATACCGACACTCCCGATGCCGTTTAAGTCTAAGTTCATCCCCATAGAGAGGGACATTCCTTTGGGACATGTGGAGGGTAGGGGGTTGGGACATGGGGGTGGGGCATATGGGACATGTGGGGGGGGGTAACGTGGGGGGTGGGACATGTGGGGCATAGGGGGGTGGGACATGTAGGGGGTTGGACATTTTGGGATAAATAAATATCCGGGCAACGCCGGGTTATCAGCTAGTAAGTTATAATTGTGAGTACCGTGTGTATTATGGCATCGGGCAAGCAGATGAAAGGAGAATCAGCTGGTATGAGCTCAGGAAATGCTAAAAGATCCAAGACGGAACTGATGACTCCTTCAAAAACACCGCTACCAAATGATGATCGTTGTGATATTATGGCAGAGCTCAGACAAATTAAACAAATAGTATTGAACAACTCGCAAAAGATTCAGAAGGCTATTGACGAAGTGACAAGCCTTACGCAGCGGATGGCAGATATCGATGTTAAAGTGGAACAGCTAGAAAGAAAGACTGAGGCAAATGAATTTGAATTGCGGCAGTATAAATCGGATAGGAAAACAATAGAAAATCTGTCAAGAGATCTTGAAGATTGCATTAGCAGAGGAAAATGGAATAATTTGAGAATATTAGGGCTGCTGGAAGAAATTGAAAAAAATGATCCAGTTTCATTTTTAGAAAATTTCCTACCAAGGATTCTGTCCCTTACAACTAAATATCCTCTAGAATTTGAAAGAGCCCACAGGATCCCAGCTAGGAAGTTAAACAAACAATTGGGACCGTGTCCTTTAATATTTAAACTGTTAAGACATCATCAAGTCATGGAAATTCTGCGGTTAGCAAAAGAGAATAAGAGCTTAAAGTACCAAGACTCAAAAATCTTCATTGCACCTGATTTTGCCAAGACCACTGCATATAAACAGAAGAAATTGTTAGAAATGAGGCCAAAATTGAAAAGTCTTGGTGCTAGATAAGATTGATATACCCTGCCATAATGAGGCTCACATATGATAACATAACTTATAATTTTGAAGACCCTGGAAAGTTACAAGAATTTCTGGATAATTATGAGCATCCGATGTCTACATAAAATATTGTAATGTTTATTTTATTATTATAGAGGCTGCTTTGGATTGTGGTCTAAAAGTGGGGTTGTGGTTTATTTCAAACACACTTTAGTGTGTTTATTTATTTTTTTATTTTATTCACATTTGAAGTTTTACTTATGATAGTGACCGGTGGAAGAATGGAATCTTTTTTAAAACAAACAGTTCGGTCATGGATGCTAGTTGTTGATGACATACTTAGAGCGGGCAGTGCTTCTTTGGTCTTTTGAACAAGTTTTGCTGGCCCTGAAGCACAGTTGGTTTGATTGATCTGCTGATGCGATGGATGCTATGGCTTTCGTGGGATCGGCACGGTGAGACTGTTGTCCCTGGCTGAAACAGCTCTACAGTCCTCTCCTCTGGATTTATGCTTCATACTTGGTTGGAGTGATGCCCAGGTTCTCTTGCAAGAGATAGTTCAGTGTGTCTTCAGAAGATTTTGGCAGAAGTTGCAGAGAACGAAAGCCGTGTTTGTGGGGACATGCTTCTTGGGACTGGTATTGGTGTGGGGATTCAGTCCTCTCATGGAGTTACAGATTTACAGTGTCTCGGTGCTATTTGGAGCAGTTAAATATTCATGAAGATGAATATTTTGCATTAGAATACTTATACATCACGCCTACCTTCAGCTTTAGAATACACAGCCCTGCGCTAAGTCGTACCCATGGCAGTTTACTAACTTAATTTGTTCAATGGACAGAGTCTGCCTGATTTTATTTCAGAAAGTTTTAGTAAATCGTATACACAACGTTTCATTGTTGAATCCCTCTATCTCCTTATATTATTTGTTCTTCACTGCAGATAATTTTAGACTCACTTCAGTCTTCTGTTAAATGAAATCTTACAGCAACAGTAGAAAAGTCTGTGTTCTATATGTTTAAGCTGCTAAGACAGTGAAGATGCATTGCTTCTTGCAATGAAAAAAGGTAACATTGTGCAATGTTATCGAAGTTGGATCAGATTGGTGGATAAGAAGAATGAAATGTCAGACTTTAGTTCTGACAAACTCAAGTGTCGGCTGTTTTAATATAGTGATCTTGTGACTGCTTCTTTTGTGAGACTTGGTGCTAGGTTCATGGTAGAGGGATTTATGATGATGAAGCAAAAATAATGAAATGTAATGTTATAATTGATTTTTGATCTTGGTTTCTCTCATGATCAATTGTTTTGGATTTAAAAGGCATTTAATATAGGATTTGATAATAAGTTGAGTGTTAATTACCTATGAATAGTTACTAATGGAAGTGAAGGTTTTTCATTTAATAGTTAATGGTAGGTATAAGAAAAGATTATTTGTTTTAATCAATTGAAGGTTAAAATTAGTATATATATGTGGTTATTTAGAGGGGTATAGATATAATTATAGATTTATTAAAAGTAAAAGATATGTTTTATTAAGACAGGAAATATAAATAATATTTGATTTGATAAGAGTAAAGTGTGTATAAATGGCATAGAGGGGGATATACAAAGATGGATAGGCAAATGGCTGGAAAACCGAAAGCAGAGAGTGGGCATAAATGGGAATTTCTCCGACTGGGAGAAAGTGACTAGTGGTGTACCCCAGGGCTCGGTACTTGGGCCGATCCTTTTTAATATTTATATCAATGACCTGGAGGAAGGAACATCCAGTGAGATCATCAAGTTTGCAGACGATACAAAACTATGCCGGGCAATCAGATCGCAGGAGGATAGAGAGAAACTCCAGAGCGACTTGTGTCGGTTAGAAACATGGGCGGAGAATTGGCAGATGAAGTTCAATGTGGAGAAATGCAAGGTAATGCATTTAGGCAATAAGAATAAGGAATACGAGTATACAATGTCAGGTGCAACTCTGGGGAGAAGTGAACAAGAAAAGGACCTGGGTGTACTGATAGATAGGACCCTGAAGCCGTCGGCACAATGCGCGGCAGCGGCAAAGAAGGCAAATAGAATGTTGGGCATGATAAAGAAAGGAATCTCGAGTAGATTGGAGAAAGTTATAATGCCGCTTTATAGGGCAATGGTCAGACCACACTTGGAATACTGCGTCCAACATTGGTCTCCCTACCTAAAGAAGGATATAAAACTGCTGGAGAGGGTGCAGAGACGAGCAACAAAACTGGTGAAGGGTATGGAGAAACTGGAATACGAGGATAGACTTATAACACTAGGATTGTTCTCCCTTGAGAAAAGGAGACTGCGTGGGGATATGATCGAGACCTTCAAAATACTGAAAGGAATCGACAAAATAGAGCAGAGAAGATTATTTACATTGTCCAATTTGACACGGACTAGAGGACATGTAATGAAGCTAAGGGGGGACAGGTTCAGGACTAATGTCAGGAAGTTCTGCTTCACTCAGAGAGTGGTTGACACCTGGAATGCCCTCCCAGAGGAGATTATTGCGGAATCGACCGTCCTAGGCTTCAAGAGCAAACTAGATGCATATCTCCTTAAGAGAGGCATATAAGGATATGGTGGACTATAAATTACGCCAGGTGTACACCTGGCAGGGCCTCCGCGTGTGCGGATCGCCGGACTTGATGGACCGAAGGTCTGATCCGGAGAAGGCAGTTCTTATGTTCTTATGTTCTTATGTTAATATTAAAAGATTAGAAAAGGGTTTGATTGGATGTTATTTAATTATAGGATGAGGGGAATTGATATGTTTTCCTTATGGTTTACAGGTTATAATGGGTAAAATATTAAAATATGAGGTCTATTAATTGAATAGCAGGGATATTGGTACATGATTAATCTTAAGAATTATTTTCATTTTTTTGATGAATCTTCATTTTATATAAGTATAGAATGTGTATGTATGGTATTGTGAGGAATAATCTAAAGGGATATCAAATATATGAGATATGGCTTTCTTTAAGCAAAAGATATAAGTAATGATGAATATGAAATAAATAAATAAATGTACGATTAAGAACAAAATTAATTATTTTTTTAGAAGAAGAAGAAAAGGAAAAAAAAATAAAACAACAACAATTTAATTGGGAAAGAGGTTTGGTGTATTTTCTCTAATTAACTGGATATAGGTTTTACAGATTTATGAGATTATATTTATTACATGAATTAGATATAATTTAATAATATTTGCCTATGAATTAGAAATTTTATTAATGAAAGTAATATGTTTTTAAGATTAATTGGGTTTTTAATGAATTAGTATAAAGATGGGTATATAACCAATAGTTATTATGGGAGTGAGGATATATTAATTATATATAATTCGTGATTCATATTATAATACTGGATAGCTTATTATTATTTAAGTAAAGAGTTTTAATATTTTAACCTGTAAGGAGTTTCTCGTCATTTGTTACCACATGTGTGATTCCAAGTTTTCACTTTTAGTAAGGGAGGGATGGGAGGGAGTGGGATGGGGTTATGAAAAGTGGGAGTGGGGAGGGAGAAGAGGGTTTTTTTAGATTTTAAAATTGGGAAAAATTATAACATGTTTATTTTCATTATAATTTTAAGTTATTGGAAATTTTCTGGATATTTTATTTATAAAATGATATAATGAATTTTAAAATAATATCATTAAATGTTAATGGCCTCAACCATCCGATTAAAAGGGAAAAAAAAAACACTATTATTCTTAAAACAACAGAATGTGGATATTTGTTATATCCAGGAGACACATTTGGCTGCGGTAGAGTCTAAAAAATTGGAGGGTAACTGGGTAAAGCATTGTTTCTTTGCCCCTGCTATGGGGAAAAAGGCTGGTGTAGCTATTCTAGTTAATAAGAAATGCACTGCAATGTTCAATATGATGGCTTCAGATTCTTTAGAAAGATGGTTGCATGTAGACATGAACATGGATAATACTACTGTGGCACTTTTCAATGTGTATGCCCCTAATGCAAACCAAATTGAGTTTTTTAATGCTCTGCAACAGTTAGTATTACCACTGGCTGCTTCAAATTTAGTAGTGGCAGGAGATTTTAATGCTGTTATGGATCCTTTAATGGATAAAAAACCGAGTAGAATTATTAAGTCATTAGGTTTAGATAATTTTGTACAATCTTGTAATTTAACAGATATATGGTGTATACTTCATTTTAATGAATGAGAATTTTCTTTTTGTTCATATGTTCATAAATCTTTTTCAAGAATAGATTATATTTTTATTTTGGAACAATTAATACAATGTGTTTATGTTGGACGTCGTTCGTGCCAATAATCGAATGACTTGGACATCTTTCCATTATCGCCACATTTCCCTGGATGTCTTACGCCGCCGACGCATAGAGCTTTTATACGACCTATTGATTATGCCCCTCCACTTGTTGAATGGCAACTTCTGACAGAATCAGTAAAATGTTATTATTTTTAGAAGATATTTGGCTCTTTGCTCTCATAGACATGCCAAATAAAACTGTGGAGAGATATAGACTTCTGAGTTCCATGATTTGCAATGGATGTAACACCTGACTGTCTGAATAGCTCCCCCTATTTCTAGAGGCCTCTGCTAACCCTCGACTGAAGGGACATATTATGATTGAGGACTCATGTAAAAGAGAGCTGGTGACTGCTGTGCAATGCTGCTGGTCATATGCAATCAGTTAGATCCCATAAGAGCTACACATGTGCGAGGTGAGGCACTAGAAAGCAGACCAGTGTCAACTGAGAGGGTATTTCCCCTCCCCCTCCCAATGACACCAAAAAGCTGTAGCACCAACAAGGTCACACATACACCTGTGTAAGTAACGGATCCCAGGGGAGGGGGAGGGGAGGGGGTAAGTTGAAGCAATCATTGGAGGAAGGAGGTGGCATTGTGGGATAAGTAGCCCCCCAGGCAGGGATGGAGGATGGGGAGAGTGAAGAGGTGTGTTTCAGGAAGCTCACTCAGTCTTTGCCCTTACCCTGTTATGGCCCCTATACAGATTGCTCCCCATGCTGTTCTTCTAAACGCTGTCTCAAAGAGGCTTTCCAGAGGGTAACCAGCAATGTGAGGCCCAGACATTTCTATAAGCATGTAAAACATCATAGATGAAGCAGGAATACTTGCTTACCTGAATACAGCCACAGGCTTGAAAAGGCAGACCATGTAATCTATAACATCCAGCAAACGAGTTAGGATAGCATCAGTAGATAGGAAGGTGTCTCAGAACAGATAGGAGACAGACGTTCGTGCTGATTTAGACTTATCCCAGCCCCCTGGATTTAAACGTACCAATAAACGTGGCCTAGACGTCTTTCAGATTTGTCCATAACCAACTAGATGGACGTATTACGAAAAGTCGTCCAGCGGACGGCTTATTGGATGTGCTTAATTGTCAATAAATATGTCTAACCTCATATTATCAAAAGTGTGGGTACTTTGACACCATGGCTCCCAAACCAGTAAAAGCTCTGTCCCGAAAGCCTAATTTCTCCCAGGCTGAGACAGAAATGCTGGTGCAGGAGGTGCACACACACCACCAGCAGCTCTTCTCACCCCAAGGAGAAAGACTCAGGGCATATTCAAAGAGCAAAGTCTGGACAGCAATAGCTCAGCACCTGAATGCAGTCCTCCGCCATAAGCGAGATGTGGAGGACTGCAAGAAAAAATGGAGAGCCATAAAAAGGGAGTTCCGAGCTAAGGTGGGCAACCGGCCTCCAGATGCTGACATGGCAGACCTCAGCCCCATGGACCAGCTAGTGCTCACCTTTGTGTCAGCAACCTCCACCTATGGTGTGGGCACACAGGACACATCAGCTGCTCCACCTGCACAGCATTCTGGTATATACGTGTCTTAATCCCCAGTCTCACAGCTATGTCCCATAATCTGGGAGACCTCTCTTTCATCCTCCTTCTTCTACTCCTCTAATGGAGCAATGAGTACACTTGCTCTTCAAACCTTTCCATAACACCTGTTTGGTACTACTCCATGTGCTGATGCCAGAGCATGAAATTAGATTCCTACACCCTTATACTGACAATTTGGAACATTTGCTATGATCAGCAGGTGTGCTTACGTAAGGTGTCTGCAGATACACTGCTTTCATCCCCTTCATAATGTCACCAACACACCGCCCTATGGTAGCTGGGTATGTAGTCACACACTTTTGGGATACATGTTACTGCCAACTCATCTCACACAGGCACAGGTAGCGCACCTGTGGTATGCTGTGACATCTATATGTGCTTTTCCCCTATGTAGATGCCAGCTCTGACGAGGATGAGGCCGGATGTAGTGGCATCGACACACTGACTGCAGGGACAGCAGGATGAGGCAGATGTGAAGGCAGCTTCAACACTCAGCCAAGCAGCCATCCAACACCCCCTCCCCCCAGGGATTGAGCCTGGTGGTGAACCAGAACACTCGCTCGTGTGCAGCTCATGCCACACGCTAGAGACCACAGTGAATGAGTAAGCTGAAATAGATGTAAGAGAATGAGCTGGTGATGCAGATAGGAGGTAAGTGGGATGAGAGAGGGGTTTTTTGCAGAGGTGAATGAAACGTGGGGAGACACACAGCAGTGAGAGAATAGGTCGGGAGGCTGAGATAGAGATGGTCAAAGTGAGAGGGTACACACACATGAAATTATATACCCTTCCATTACCTGTACATAGGACGGCACACACTCAGGAACAGCTCAGACGTTCTGAAAGCAGGTCTAAGTTGAAACGCTACTTTGAACACACAGAGCAAACTGATTTAGCTTTGGTTATCGTATTTGTACATTTGGGGCCTAACCCCGCCCTCAGAACGCCCCCATGTTGTAAGTCTTATGTTAAACGTTTTGCGGCATAGGACATACAGCTGGCCGGGTAAAACGTCCAAACTCCGACTTATATGGTTTTTTAGACTTTTTTTCTTTTGATTATGAACCCCATAACATATAATTGGAAAGATTGGAAAAGACTGGATTATAGTTTTTGGTGGAGTTCAGTGTGTCACATATATAAAATGGAAAGAGTGTTAGCTGTTCATAAAGGACATTTTAATAAGTTTAAGGATGTGTGGGGGCCATTGATAAATTGTTGTAAAGAATAGTTATTATTTTTCCCTGACTTTATATAATTGTAAGATTGGGGAGGGGGATGGGATTTTGATTTTATATTATTGATTATGAAAAGAATGAATGATTTTATTATGTTGTATATATTAATTATTGTTAGAAGGGTGGGTGGGAAGGGAATAAATTTTATTTGGGAAATTTTTGTGATATCTCAAGTGATGTATTAAGTTAATCTGTTATTTCTTTCTGTACACTTGATGTAAATATAAAATGAATAAAGAATTTTAAAAAAAAAATAAAAAATTGTCGAACCATTTTTATAAAAGCGGCGTTGGCTTTTGGTCCAGTCACAGCACTGTTTTAAACCCCGGCTTGGCAGTGTCAGAGAATGCTATAAAAGCCATTTTGAAGTGACCCCTAGCAGCGGGAGAGATGCCTATTCACTCCTACTGCAAACAACCCACCTACAGCGGGAGCGAAGCCCATTCTCTCCCACCACAAACAAGCCTCTCCCAGCAGGGGAGAGATGCCCACTCTCTTCTGCTGCAAAGGAACCCCCCCTTCAGCAGCAGGAGAGATGCCCAGTATCTCCCGCTTTAGCACAATACCCCCTCCCCCCGCCTCTTTCCCTTTTTCCCCCATACCTTTAGATGGCTGACCATAGGGATGCCTATTCCCTTCAGTCAGCTGGCCCGCCTCTTCCAAAATGGGCCTTCCTTTCCGCAGGTCATCCTGGGGTGCACTGGGGAGGTGCCTGAGGCTCTGATTGGCCCAGGTTGTTTAAGGCTCCTCCCAATCAAAGTCTCAGGCCCCTTCCAGGTGCATCCCAGGATGCACCGAGGAGGGGAAGGCCCATTTTGGAAGAGGTGGGACAACTGACTGGAGGGAGTAGGTGGCCCTCCAGTCATTCATCTAAAGGTATGGAGAAAAGGGGTCAGAGGCAGGGGGTTGTTGTGTTGCAGCGGGAGAGAATGGGCATCTCTCCCACTGCTGAAATTGGATTTGCTTGGCAGTGGGAGAGAGTGGGCATCTCTTCTGCTGCAGGGGGGGGGGGTAGGGGGGGTGTCTTACCTAGCATTTGTCCAGTTATCCAATGACTTCATCAGTCTCACTAGTAGCACGTTTGATATCCATTAGCCTTGATTAGTGCCTCACTTCTTTCTTGGCATGCTGTCCACAAGTCTATGGAGATCAAGAGAATTTATTATGTGGAACCAGGAGTTGAATATTGCTGCTACCTCCTCATGTTTGTCATATGGTTGCTTTGCTGCTACTGCTCTCTTTAATCTGGCCCAGAGGTTCTCAGTGCCAGACATACATAATTCTGTAACAACATGTGTCACTTTTCGGAATGCCCTGACACATCCATGCTTTTCTCATGGTCAAGCCCTCTCTTGTGTTGTACACTGTGAAATTTAGGAGTCCGGCACTATACGAGTATTGCTCAGCCAGATGCATGCACAAATCCTAAATTGGTGCCAATTAATGCAAGTAATTGGTTCTTAGCATCCAATTATGATTTGCTATGTTGCATATGCAGCTCTAGATTATACATACACACATTTGGACATCCAGATCTGGGAGTTAGTGTTGAAGGTAAACGTTTACCTTGGCAAATGCTTAAGGATGTATTTGTGTATAGACCCCTTTATGCTGAAGAACAGACTTAAGAGATATGCAACCTTCATTTAGGAAAAGTAAAATAGTAAATGATTGATATTGTATCATTTCCCTATAATGTAATGTAACTTTCTCCATATGCATGGGATTCTTACCCTGTAAGTCACCTTGAACCTGAACTGGATAAGTGTGATTCAGAAATTCTGATTAGATTAGATGATATTTGATTTACCATGGATAAGGAATACATGTTTTGAATGTAGGGACATAAGGCAACTTAAATATGGAATCTTGATCATTATGACGGGACCCAGTGACTAGCTCATACATTAAGCAAGAGGAGAAAGCTTATGACAGGTGTAGCTTTTTGCAAGGCTTCACAAGAAAAAAAACAACAAAATTAATTCAGTTTATGGTAATGGCAAATTTTGTTCTCTTTGGAGCAGATGTTTTGTAGTAAACACTGACTCTATCCTATGTAAATAAACTGTTATTTCTGTTCAACATATGGGGCCCACTTATCCAAATTTGTGACTAAGAAAATTTATGGCAAAAAGTTTTTCAAAATAATTGTAACTTCTGTTAACAAAATGCAACTCCGTGACCTGCATACAGAATTTCAGTAATAGAGGCATTAGTATCTTGTCTTCTCCAAAAGTAAATGCATATGAGGGGCCGTTGAAAAGTTCTCAGCCCAACCAAGAAGATAATAATGTGGAGCCATGAAACTTACAAGTTATTCCACACTTCATTTAATTTCACATCATTGAAACAAAATTTCAAGAAAAGTGTGGAATAACTTGTGAGTTTCATGGCTCCACAACATTCTCTTTTTGATTGGGCTGAGAGTTTTTCAGCAACCCCTTGTACCACCAAGAGATTGCTGGCACCCCCTCCCCCTTTTACAAAACTGTTGAGTTTATTAGCACCAGCCATGTTTTTTAGCACCGGCCATGGCGGTAATAGCTCTGATACTCATAGAATTCCTATGAGCACAGGACCTATTACTGCTGTGGCCAGTTCTAAAAATCACGCCACGGTTTTGTAAAAGAGGGAAATGAAGGTCATATCCTTCTTTTTCCTCAGACTACTTTTTGTGTTCAACACAGCATAGCAGATATATCTTGAATATATATAGATGGATTGTTGTACTACAGAAAAATAGTACATCGCAAATTACATATCTGCATACAATGAGTAACATTTTAGAAAGGAGGTACAAATCAGAATTGAAATGTTGAGGTTCTGCTAGTACAGTGTGCCTCTGAAGTCCTTCATTGCGGCCTTCAAACAGTTGGCTGAATTGTTTTTCAATCTAATCTAATCTAATCCTTAGGTTTGTATACCGCATCATCTCCACGTTCATAGAGCTCAGCGCGGTTTACAGTAGATGAAATAGGAAGGACCTACAACAAAGTGTTAGAGGTCAAAGTATGAAGAATATTTAGAGGACTTGGGATGCCAGATATGAAGAGTTTTTGAGGACTTGGGATATCAAAGTTGGAGAGAGGCTTACATTTTTGAGAAAAGCCAGGTTTTCAGATGTTTGCGGAAAACTTGGAGAGAGCTCAAGTTCCGAAGAGAGGAGGTAAGGTTTTTCCAGAGCTCAGTGATTTGAAGGGGAGGGATGTCCCTAGCTTTCCTGTATGGGAAATGCCTTTTAGCGAGGGGAAGGATAGTTTTAATTTGTGGGAGGGTCTAGTAGTATTAGGGTTTGAAGAATTCCAAGAAAGAGGGATAAAGGGAGGGAGGATACTGTATAGGATTTTGAAAGCTAAACAGTCGCTTTTAAAGTGGACCCTGGCATAATCTAATCTAATCTTTTCAAATTCTGTAAATGCATTCATTTCAATCTTGATATAGTAACTGTTACTCGGAAGTTTCACTTAGGGAATTTGCTACAATTAGCAATGAAAAATAAAGCGTGTTTTTATAATATACCCTTGAAGTGTAGAATCAATATTAGTATTAATTTTTAATGTCTGAACAAACAGGTCAAAGTGATTTACAAAAAACTGTAGTATGCGTAAACTTGAAATCTTTTGGTGGTCCTCAGAGCTTTCACCTAGTCACACTGTGACCCTTTACATAAAAAAGGTTGGAAACCACTATGCAGTATTTTAGAACAAGATCTTCTGACTTAGAGCCTGTTCTAAATATCATGGAGAAGTGGGTGTTTGTGTGCACTGGTTATATGCATCATTAACATCCATTTAAGATAAATATCAACAGGCTGAAAAGGGCACACAAATATTTACAGAAAAAAATGAAGGTAGATAAAGACCATAAGGCCTATCCAGTCAAAATGTTCTATATGTATCAACACAGTATATTGTAAATCCTCCAAAGCATGAGATTCACTCAACCAATGGGAGACTAGAGGGGCAGAGATTCGTCCAGTACGAATATTGCTCAAGTGCTCTATGATTCGGGTTTTGATCCTGCGGCTTGTTTGCCCAATGTAAATTTTTTTACAGGGGCATTGGATGTAATAAATTACCCCCGTAGAATCACAATTAGTATTTGTGTTTAATTTAAAATACCGGACTCCTGAGAAAGGTATTTCCACTTGTGTGGCGTCCATAACATAACTGCACACCCGGCACTTACCACATGGCTGATGGGGCAACCGGATTTACATTGGGCAAACAAGCCGCAGGATCAAAACCCGAATCATAGAGCACTTGAGCAATATTCGTACTGGACGAATCTCCGCCCCTCTAATCTCCCATTGGTTGAGTGAATCTCATGCTTTGGAGGATTTACAATATACTGTGTTGATACATATAGAACATTTTGAAGGGGATATTTCTAAATTATTGATTCAAAAAGAACATTTTATTTACAATTGGCGAACTTTATCCCCGGAGGGTTTAAACTCAGACATTGAATGGTTATTAGTTTAGGTGCGATGATTCTGTCCCCTCGTTTGACCTCATTTCCGGTTTAGTTAGGTAAAGCCCTTCCTGTCAGTCCATTTATAAAATCAGTGTCCTGAGCTCGGGGGTTTAGTTCTCCCATCGCTTTGGATTAGTCCAGTCCTGGTGAGCCAACAATAGGATTGTGAGAAGTATTGATTTAGTATGGCAATAGATTTTTGTTTAATTAGAATTAGATATATTATATGATTTCCAGGCTTTTTAATGTTTTTTGAGTTAATAAATAATTGTTTTAAATTTATTTTTGTTTTTAGTATCAGTGTCCCTCCCTGACGAAGACGCGAAATCCGGGTCGGGGGGACTGGGATTATAGAGAAAATGGCTTACAGCGACTTATTTTAAAAAATTTTCAGCACAAGATTTAGGCACTTCACTAATTATGAGGATTAACTCTATACAATCAACCACCCTGCAAAGATAAGTACAACATACATTTAATTAGGGTGGTCGGGGGACAGTGAAGGCGATGATGGTCCCCTTGTTAACCTCATTTTAGTGATAACACTAAAGCACTGGTTATAAGGTCTGAGCACTTCACTTCACTTTAATTTAATTTAATTTATTTTTATTGTGTGGTTTACAAATATATTAGAGCTGTGATAATTGAAATAGCAGAAGTTTTTCATCACAAGATATAGATTTTTTCCCTATTAATCGGGTTACAAGATTCAAGGCAATATGAGTTTACCAAAGGAAAAACAGTACCAAATTAATCCGATCAATATATATGACTAGGTAACCAGAGAATTGGATAATGGACATTAGCTAAATGTAATCTACCTGGATTTCAGTAAGGCCTTTGACACAGTCCTTCATAGAATGTTAATAAACTCAGCAGGGTTAAAATTAGCATATAAAGTGGTGAACTGGATTGGGAACTGGTTGACTGATAAATTGCAGAGGGTGGTGACAAATGGAGTCTACTAAGAGGAAAGAAAAGTAAGTAGTGGAGTGCCTCAGGGATCAGTACTGAGGGCAATTTTATTTAACATATTTGCTGAAGGATTAGAAAGAAAAGTCTGACTTTTTGTAGATGACGCCAAGATTTTTTGCAACAGAGAGGATTCCTTGGTGAGAGTGGACAACATGAGGAAGGATCTACAGAATTTAGAAGAATGGTCAAATATTTGGTGGTTAAAATTTAATGTGAAGAAGTGCAAAGTGATGCACTTGGGGTGTAGAAATCTAAAAGAGCTAAAGATGAGAGACTGACATGCATAAATCATATGAGAGATCTTGAAGATCTTAATATGACAAGGTGGTGATTGATATCTGAAGAATGCTAGGCTGAATAGAGAGAGAGAGGCCTAACCAGAAGAAGAAAGGAAGTGTTGCTACCCCTGCACAAGTCATTGGTGAAGCCTCACTTGTGCCAGATTTGGAGGCTATAATGTTCAAGGACATAAAAAGTTTGAGGCAGTTCAGAAGGCAACAAAAATAGTAAAGATGTATGCACTGGAAAAAATGAGAGAGAGACAGATGATATGATGCAGACATTTAAGTACTTAAAATGTATTAATATTCAAACAAACCTCTTCCAGAGATGAAGGGGATGGTGGAACTAAAGGATGTGAATTGAGTTTACAAGAAGGTAGACTTTGGAGTAATATCAGGAAATACTTTTTCACAGAGAGGGTAGTAGATGCGTGGAACACCCTTCCAGGAGAGGTGGTACAGTCAAAAATGGTGAGCAAATTCAAAAATACATGGGATAGACATCAAAAAAGTAACATGCGATACATCTCATATTAAGCAATTCTTTGGTGTATTAATTGGGTGTTAGCACCTAGCTTGGTAAAAAGGACTCCTAAAAGTAGAAAAAGTTAAAACTTACTGTTGAAATAGGTACCCATATATACATAGTTATGGAAAGGGACTTGGGAGTTCTGATCAACAAATCAATGAAGCCGTCCACGCAATGTTCAGCGGAAGCAAAAAGGACGAACAGAATGCTAGGAATGATAAAGAAGGGATCACGAACAGATCAGAGAAGATTATCATGCCGCTGTACCTGGATATGGTGCGCCATCACCTGGAGTATTGCATCCAGCACTGGTTGCCATATATGAAAAAGGACACGGTACTACTCGAAAGGGTCCAGAGAAGAGCAACTAAGATGGTTAAGGGTTTAGAGGAACTGCCGTACAGCGAAAGATTGGAGAAACTGGGCCTCTTCTCCCTCAAACAGAGGAGATTGAGAGGGGACATCATTGAAACATTCAAGGTACTGAAGGGGATAGACTTAATAGATAAGGACAGGTTGTTCACCCTCTCCAAGGTAGGGAGAATGAAAGGGCACTCTCTAAAGTTGAAAGGGGATAAATTCCATACAAACGTAAGGAAATTCTTCTTCACCCAGAGTGTGGTAGAAAACTGGAATGCTCTTCCGGAATCTGTCATAGGGGAAAATACCCTCCAGGGATTCAAGACAAAGTTAGATTAGTTCCTACTGAACAAGGACGTACGCTGATAGGGCTAGTCTTGGTTAGGGCACTGGTCTTTGACTGGAGGGCCGCCGCGTGTGCTGCCGCTGGCCATGATGGACCACTGGTCTGACCCAGCAGCGGTAATTCTTATGTTCTTATTCTCCTTTCAAGTTAGAAGATAAATTCCATACCCTCCCCCCTTTAAGAGTAACACTATTAGAAGTTGCTTGCCTTCTTTGCTTTCTCATGGCTCTCCTCAGAGGATCTAGTGAAATCTCAACCTTCCTCCTTAAGCATGAAGTAGCAATGGAAAGACCTGTCCTAAGCAAAAAAAAAAAGATACCATTTGTTATGAATGCACTTTAACATCAAAGTAATCGTTAGAACTACAGTCTGAATTCTAATAAAATCTAGTCTGTCCGTTCTTTATGCTCCAGCTTCAAAGAATCTATCAAAAGATGGATTTACAGTCAACAATTTTATAATAGTTAAGATATAGACATAAAAGCACAATCCCCGTCCCTCATTTTTGTAAAACTATTTCTTGCCCGGCAGCATCTTTGTATATTTTCCAGCAGCCATGCTAAAAAGATTTATTTGACGATCACTTGGGACTGTGAATCATTGATGAGGATCCCTGAAAGATGCTCAGCAGTGAGATGATATACTCTTAGTTACAGTAATATGTCCTTGCCAACTGAGAGCTTAGAAAATCATTTGTCCCTCCCCAGTATCTGATATGTAAATTAAGATCAGGTGCTTATAGAGGTGACTTTCAAGTATCAGGATCTGGATGACAGGGGAAGAACTGTCATGGCCAAAGCAAAACTTGAATAATTTATTGTTGTCTCTGAGAATGGAAAGCTTGCATTAGCCAGCACTAAATGTAGTAATTCAATAATGGAGCCATCGTCGTTGATTCATATCCATGCTAGCCAGCACTGATGCCGCTACCTGAAATCTGCTAGTTCTTAGAATTTTAAAATGAGAGTTATTGCATTATATAATGAGACAAACTTAATTATGTTTCTGAAGCAGGGATTTATGTGTAATAAATGAGAAATATGGTTCTTTTTACTGCATTATTTTTCAATGACCCCAAGGTTTAAAAATATGATGTGAGTTTAAGAATCACTAGAATGACCAGAATTCACCAATGGAGGAATGCAAAAAAATGTCTGTGCAAGAAGAGCCACACTAACCTCCTGAAATATATTGAAATTCACAATGCAGAATTTGGACTGAACCCAGCACTCGCTTCCATACAGTTATCATTTCCCTCCCCAACCCTAAAACTCTTTCCTATACCTCTCAAAATGTAGTTCTGCAAGCTCCCTTTGACATGCATTTTCACAAGTCCACCAATGTCCTTGTTTATCAAGTTTATTAAAAATTTGATTAACCGCTTATTCAAAATTCTAAGCAATGTACAAAAAGTAAAATTACAAATTTCTGGGAGGACAAAACAGACAAATATGACTAACCATGGGGTCTAGAGCTCTGTGTCTATGAAAAATTCATATTGAAAAACAACTTACTGACTCCATGCAGTGGTGCAGCTCAGGATGTAGGAACGACACAACTTAAAGTATTTGAATTGTAAAAAAAAAATCAAAGCACATCTACTACCTGCCATGCAGGTTCATAGAAAACAAGAAAAAACAAGGAAGGCAACCAAGTCACATCAGGGTCTGTGAGGGGGAAGCTCAAAGTGTCTAACTTGGCTCACAACTTACAAACCAAATATAATGTAATATGTCAAAGAACAAGTCACATTATATGATGCTATAGGGCGCTCTCAGTGTGAACCCTCAGTGATGGAACCTTTCCTCCTGGCTCGGTTTTTCCGTTGTGTGACAGTTTTGGATAAGTATTGTTTCTTTTGGATATGATTTTCACTTTTTGGTATGGTTTTTGACTTTGTTAGTGATTTTATACCTAGATTTCCAGAAAGCCTTTGACAAGGTGCCTCACGAACGTCTACTCCGGAAACTGAAGAACCATGGGGTGAACGGAGCCGTGCATAGATGGATCAGAAACTGGTTAGCGGGTAGGAAACAGAGGGTAGGGGTGAAGGGACACTACTCAGACTGGAGGAAAGTCACGAGTGGTGTCCCGCAGGGCTCAGTGCTCGGGCCACTGCTATTTAATATATTCATAAATGATCTAGAAACAGGAACAAAGAGCGAGATAATAAAATTTGCGGATGACACCAAACTATTTAGTGGAGCTCGGACAAAGGAAGATTGTGAAAAATTGCAAAGGGACTTGGACAAATTGGGAGAATGGGCAGAGAGATGGCAGATGAAGTTCAATGTTGAGAAATGTAAAGTATTGCATGTGGGAATCAGAAACCCGAGGCACAGCTATATGATGGGAGGGATGTTATTGAATGAGAGTACCCAAGAAAGGGACTTGGGGGTAATGGTGGACATGACAATGAAGCCGACGGCACAGTGCGCAGCGGCCGCCAAGAGAGCGAATAAAATGCTGGGGATAATCAAGAAGGGTATTACAACAAGAACGAAAGAAGTTATCCTGCCACTGTACCGGGCGATGGTGCGTCCGCATCTTGAGTACTGCGTCCAGTATTGGTCACCATACCTTAAGAAGGATATGGTGTTACTCGAGAGAGTTCAGAGGAGAGCGACACGACTGATTAAGGGGATGGAAAACCTTTCATACGCTGAGAGATTGGAGAAACTGGGTCTCTTTTCCCTGGAAAAGAGAAGACTTAGAGGGGATATGATAGAGACTTACAAGATCATGAAGGGCATAGAGAGAGTAGAGAGGGACAGATTCTTCAAACTTTCAGAACATAAAAAAACAAGAGGGCATTCGGAAAAGTTGAAAGGGGACAGATTCAAAACAAATGCTAGGAAGTTCTTCTTTACCCAACGTGTAGTGGACACCTGGAATGCGCTTCCAGAGGACGTTATAGGGCAGCGAACGGTACTGGGGTTTAAGAAAGGATTGGACAATTTCCTGCTGGAAAAGGAGATAGAGGGGTATAGATAAAAGATTACTGCACAGGTCCTGGACCTGATGGGCCGCCGCGTGAGCGGACTGCTGGGCGCGATGGACCTTAGGTGTGACCCAGCGGAGGCATTTCTTATGTTCTTATGTTCTTATGTTCTTATTTTGTGTGAGTTTTTTGAGGGGGTTTGGCTGGCAGGGTTTGTGTGGGGGTCGCTCAGGTTGTTTGTGTTGAGTTTCATTTACTCACTTTGATTGTTGATTGGTTTGATTTCTGCACTCACAGGGCGCTCGATGATGGTGTGCGGGTGGAGGCTTATGGCCTTGACCCAGAAGTGAAGTGTCGGAGCTGTGCTCCTATCACTGAGGGTTCACACTGAGAGCGCCCTATAGCATCATATAATGTGACTTGTTCTTTGACATATTACATTATATTTGGTTTGTAAGTTGTGAGCCAAGTTAGACACTTTGAGCTTCCCCCTCACAGACCCTGATGTGACTTGGTTGCCTTCCTTGTTTTTTCTAGCTTAGGATTGTTTGGCAAATTAGGAGTGTGTTGTTGTGGATCATAGAAAACAAGAACAACATCTTTCCAAAGTACAAGAACTTAGGGCTTCTTCTATCAAACTGTGCTAGCAGTTTTTAGCACAGAGAGCTACGCTGAATAGCCCACTTATCCTGACGCTAACAGAGTTCCTATGAGCGTTGGAAGCAGCGCGGGCCATTCAGCACTGCTCTCTGCACGAAAAACTGCTAGCGCAGTTTGATAGAAGAGGTCCTTAGTAGTCCCTTAGTTTCATCATATCTGTTTTGATACTATGGGGATCATTTCAAAGTGTAATTATTTTTTTATTCCTGGGTAATAAGTGTTTTTTCTTAATTGCCTATGCCTCAAAGGTATAGAAAATGCTTTTGTTCCCCTCAAACTTTGCTTTTGTGATTGGGACATGGATATTTTGAAATTTAACTTTTTTGTAGAACATTCCAGATTGATTTGAAACTGAGTAAATGTAGGCATGTTAGGGTATTGCCACATGACAAACAATATCTCAAGCAATCCGCACTTGCCGCTGTGGTAAAAAAAGATTTACCACGTGGCAATTCAGGTGGTAAGGCTTACCACAGCTGTTGGCAAAGATGGGTGAAGGAAGGAGTGTATTGTGGGTGTGCATACCCACAATGCACTGGCATACTGCAGTAAAGGCGTGCAATGCTTCTTACCACCAGGATAGCACAGGAACATTTACTGCTAGCAGAGAGGCAAGTGGTAAGGACTTTTCAGATATTCTGTTACCGCAGTGCTTGTGGGCAGAAACCTGTCTCTCGGTAGCCATGCCTATGAGCCATGCTTTTTGGCCTGTGGCAATTTCAGAATTGTCGCAGGCCACAATCGATGATAGGCGCCTACTGTATTAATTTTGGCCATAGGACTAAGTAAAAGGAACCCTCGGAGTAACTTCAAGAACTTTTTAGAACTTTACATTAATATAAATAGTAGTACAGTATAACTATAGAGATCTTAAGCCCTCCAGCTCAGTTCAGTTCCAGCTGCCTAAGTAGTAACATATCTACATTGTTTTAGATGGCATCCAGAGGCTGCAAACATCTGGCAGATGCATTTTACTATGTATGCAGCCAATTTATCAAGACAAGAGGGAAAAAGTACTCCATAGAAGCATCTGCTATTCATTTTGAAAATGCTTCCATAGCTTTTCAGTGTTTTTGGTTACTCTGGCATGTTAGTTGGACTGAGCTTTGTTTTATCCCAGACCTGTCATCTGTGAACATATATGCCACAGGTTTGGTTCCATTTTTAGTGACCCCTGATGCAGGCATTCCTCAGACACCAAAACACAGTGCTGTGTTGGGTCCACAGCTTCTGCTTCTGTCCTTTTATGAAATAAACAAGTTGGTTTTACATCAGTGTTCTTCAGTGGAGTGCTCATTGTCCGTTCCCACTTCCTTTTGTACTGTTTTATACCCGTGTGTTCTCTGTCCTGTTGGACGTTTTGGTGTTTACAGTGCTCCCCCGAGACTCACGGGGGTTCTGTTCCAGGAACCCCCGCTAATCTTGAAAAACCGCAAATACGGTTTTTCATGGGGAAGCCTGAAGCGGGCAACAGGAGTGTAGCTAGAGCGCTGCGAGTGCAGGAAATCACTCACGGTACGCTCCGACTGCCTCTTCCTGCACTAAGTCGGGCAGCTCCTGAATGGATAAGGCCCGACTTAGTGCAGGAAGAGGCGGTTGGAGCGTACCGCGAGTGGTTTCCTGCACTCGCGGCGCTCCAGCTGCTCTCTCCTTGTCAGCGGTTCACGGTCAGAAAATACCGTGAATGACCGTGACCACGAACCACTGACCGCGAACAACCGGGGGAACACTGTACTTGGTTATTAGCATTATCATAAGTAATCAATTGGTACTCTGATTTGTTAGCATCATTAGCCAAATTAATTCAGTGAAAGCCATTAATTGATGTGAAAGCCATTAACATCTGCATATGTCCTTAAAGCAATTTTCTATTTACGTATGCCATTATCAGATTGATTTTAGTGGCCAAAACCACCTAAAATTATCTACCCTTTACACCCTTCTGCTTGGGGCTTTTTCAGAGGTTATCTATGCATGACCTATGCCCAATTCCAAGAACGGCCCCCACTCTGTCTTCCAGGTGCTGTGGTTTTGCATACGTGCAGGTCATCTCCTGCTTGTGACCAAGGTAACTGTAGTTCAAATGTTATCTGTGTTATCTGATGTCCCAAAAGGCAGTTGCTTTATCTCTAATAGGCAACTGTCAGAAAGACAACTTTGTCACTTGTCCAAGTTTTGCATTCTGTGCATACAGTGCGTAGGCCTCATGCCTGGCCTGCTGTCCATATAGGAAATACAGGAATCACTGCTGGAGGCCTTACACCTGCATCCTCGTCTCTGTCTTCCAGCTGGGTACCAGTATTATAATTTTCTTTTCATACAGCAAGCACTTGGCTGGGCTGAGTGGTAACAACTAAGCTGTATACTGTGTCTTACTTATCTCAAACAGCAGTGGTTGGAGGAAATTGCAACATAGGTACAAAAACAGTTTCTATTCCAGAGTCCTTGTAAAGATGAAGTTATACAGAAATCAAACTTGGCCTGTGTTTAAGTCCTGTAGTCATGTCCTGGGGGTCTTCAAAGAGGAGTCCACCAGGAATTCTCCTTCAAAACCACTGACCACTCAAGCAACTGTTGGTTCTGCTGATGGACCCTTTCAAACGTCGAACTGGCAAGCATGCATCTGTAATCACATAGACGGACTGTCTTTATTCATCGCCAAGTGCCACATCGCCCTGAGCTCCCCTTATCTACTCCCCCAAAGAGAGAGCAGCTGTCTTCAGAAGCAAGTAGCAAGTCAGAGAGTGAGGGAGAAGTAGATCCAGGAACAAAAATCATGTTACATAGTTATTTTCAAAAGAGAGAAACACCCAAAAATGGTATAAAATGGCATTTGGACATTTTTCTTATAAAAATATCCAAATCATTATTTTCAAAAACATATTTTAGATGCTTTTCTATGAAGTTTGAGGAACATTCACAAGCAAAGGTCCTAGACTTTAAAAAAAACATTCAACATTCAAAAGCAAGATGCATTGGGAGGGGAAAGCCTGTCATTCACAGCACATGGCCCTGGATTCCCTCCTGCCAATTTTGCAGCGCAAGGTACAGGAATGTTGGGTGATGCGTGTTGGGGGGGGGGGTAGGTGTTGCCAGTGCTATTGGAGTGTCAGGTGATGTGTGGGGGAATGTTGCCAGTGCTGTCATGGGTGTCAAGAGATGTTGGGGGGAGAAGTGTAATGCGGGGGATTTCTATGGAGGGGACTAGGGGAGCATGCCTGGGAGGGAGGGAGAGATGAATCTCCCTGCCAGTTCATCTGATCCTGGCAAGGGGAATCCCCATCAGCTGAGCCAGCAGGAATCCCCGAAACTGGCTCAGCTGATGGCAAGCCATAATATGTTGGATTTTTCCCCCATCTCAGAGTAGTGGGAGGGGGTTGTTGACCACTAGGGGAGTAAAGGGGAATCATGCCTTAATCCCTCCAGTTGTCATTTGGTCAGTTTGGGCAGCTTTGGGGCACTTAGATGCAATTAAACAGGTCTAACTGCCAGTGTCTAAGTTATGTCTAGGAAAGCTTTGATTATCGCTGTAGTATGTCCAGTTTTAAGTCCACCTGATTCTAACACATAACACACCTCCCAACATGCCCCTTTGAGCACATCCAGAAAGTTGGTTTTGATTATTAGCACTTGGACAATTCTGCAATTAGGATGTTCAAATGCCGACTTAGGCAGTTTTTTGGACATTTTAAAGTTTTGATTATGCCCCTCTTTGTTTGCAATACATCTCAATCTCAAGGTGGCATGTTACGGTGTGGTTTGGGCAAAACTAGGATGGGCTTATAATTTGGACTTTTTTTTGTAATGATGGAACATTGTAGAAAATGCACAAGCAAAAATTGGACACTTTAGGCTAGACCTGTTTCAATAAGTGGCAAAAAGGTACCCAAATCAACCAGATGGCCACAAGAGGGATTAAGGTTTAACCCTACCTTACTCCCCCAGTAGTCATTGACACCATCCTACTACTAAAGGATATAAAGAAACTGTCCATACTAGCCTGTATGACAGCTTCAAATGTTATAGCCAACCCTATTAGAGTAGCAAGCATGTTCCTAGAGTAGCCTAGTGGTCAGTGCAGTAGACTATAGAAATGGAGACCAAGGCCCATACCCCAGTCTACCCAGTACCCAAAACAAGGCCCATACCCCAGTCTACCCAGTACCCAAAACATACTGTATCTACATAACAATGACACTTACAGGCATAAAGATTATTTTTGTGGTATACAGATGGTCACATTAAGTTTTGGGTGGGTTTTAGAGGGCTCACCATACAATATAAGGGGATTATGGTGTGATGTGGACCTGGGACTTTTTATGTGAAATTCATTGCAGTGTCCCCAAAGGTGCCCTACTGCTCTGCTGGGGTGCCTATGTGGCCAGTCTACTAAGAGTGTTAACCTCTCCTACATCCCAATGCTTTATTGGTATACATTTTTCTTTTGGATGTTTGTTTATTGAAAATGATCCTAAAAGAAAGATGCACTAAACTCAAAAACATCTAGAAAATGGTCATATTCATAATAAAAAGTTAGACATTTTTGTGGTTTAAAAATGGTAATTTTCTCTACTGGATTTTTGGATGTTTTTCCCAAGATGTCAAAAATCAGATTTAGACATCATATTGAAAATTAGCTTCTACTTGGAACAAGATTTTCAGCGTAATTGGCTCAACCATGAGTAATGCTCTTTCTTATTCCATATGATTGGAACAATCAATCACTAGCTTTAAATCTGAACTGAAAATGTTCCTGTTCATGGATCCTTTTGATCACTAAGGGCTGGATTCTCTAATATCATTGGTAAAATCCAATGGGTCCCTGAAGCGGCCATAAATCTGATAAAAAAAGATGAGCGATTCTCAAAGAACTAAACACACAAATGAGGTTCATGTAAGTTCATGGATCGTCACCATATTTATATGAGATCAGTCACTGGTGATAGTGATTGGCACATGCACAGAATAGTCCATGAATAGAGGCACACATGTGCACATTTGTCGGAAAAAGCTATGCCTAGGCATGCTAGTGCTATTGGATGGAAGGAAAGGGAGGGTAGGTGCAGTCGTCGGCTTTTAACAAGCTTTTTACACACCTTTAATACACGAGCTCGGGACGCATGCCTTTGAGATTTTTTTTCATATTACTATAATTCATGTGAATAGTGTGTTTTTTCACATTTTTATCATGAGCCACAGTCAGATACACGTGCCTGAGATGCACTTTTCACAGTACTGGCACACCTAGACCAGCCATTAATTTTTGGTCATTAAAAGCCGGCATTTTGTTTGGAGAATCATCCAGCAATAATAGAGAATCGCCCAGAGTGCTTGTTTAAATATTAATGACCCTATTTTACTACCATTTTAATAGTAATGATCTTGTATTACATTTGTATGGCAGAGTTGGAGGCTGCTAGAAAGCTTGGAATAGACCATGGTGAGCCATTCTAAGAATCAGGTGATAAAATACTGGCACGCTAAACCGGCTGAGACCGGTATAACCACCATTGTTAAAGGCATAGTGAGTTTTGAGAATCTGGCCCTAAATGACCACCTCACTCCATTGCTGGCTTGGATAACTGGTAAATGGGGTGATTGCTTAATCTACTTCTTCAGCTTTGTTTCTCTCTTTCTCTTTCTTTCTTCCTCTTTTACCTGTCCTATAAACTGTGGAAGCTCCTTTCCCACCTATTGTATAGGCTTCCTCCTGGGCAGCATATCATCTAGATAAATTATTCAGGTAAAGGCTCCCTTCCCCTGACACTAGTGGGACAGCATGAGGTCTGTTAGGCAGATACTACCAGCTATACATGCATTTAGGGCTCCTTTTACTGTGTGCTAGCTTTTTCAGCGCGTGCTATTCCGCGCGTTAATGCCCTAAAGCAGCTTAGTAAAAGGATCCCTTAGTCTGATCTGTAGGTATGAATTCCTCTGTCTTATAATGCTGTGGAGGCAATGAACAAAGGAAAAAAAAAAACTGCAGGAATGGTGTACAAGATGCCAAGTCTTTAATCAACAAACATAAAAATTAACATAAAACAGTTTGTAACCAAAATATGGTCCAAGAGGGTTGGTGAACCGGGACCCGACACGGTCCGTGTTTTGAAGAAATACTCCTTCCTCAGGGGTCCTAGTGTGAAGTATTGGATGTGTCAAACAGATATGTATGTGTTAATAAAGGAAGTGTGAGTGGTGACAGTGGAAGTGTGTGAGATGATAATTCATTATATAATGGTAGTATTATTAAAATGTGGTAGTGAGGCTCCTTTGTGGTGATGTGAGTGTAATTTGTTAAATGCTGACAAGTCAGGTGAAGAATGTGGATACACATAAGAATCATGCGTGCCAGTGTGGAAAATAAGGTGAGACAGTGCAACATGCTGACACTAAAAAGAGATATGAGTGTGTCTAAAAAAGCGGTCATACATACCCAAAAATATCACATATCAAGGTACCACATGGATAACAACTGGAAAAAATTAAAAGGAATGTGTAGATCCATTAAATACAACAGGTAAAAATAGGAATTAAAATGAAAAAGAATAGGAAGCATTCATATAATGATTGTAAGTGAATGGAGAACTTATAGGAGGCAATGTTCACATCCCCTTTAGGTAGTAACATAGTAGATGATGGCAGATAAAGACCCGAATGGTCCATCTAGTCTGCCCAACCTGATTCAATCTAAAAATTTGTTGTTGTTGGGTTTTTTTTTCTTCTTCTCCTTAGCTATTTCTGGGCAAGAATCCAAAGCTCTGCCCGGTACTGTTCTTAGGTTCCAACTACTGAAAAGTTCTTTTTATTATATAGACTTATACCAAAAAAAGCATTACAATTCAATACATTACAAAGTGACAGCAGCAAATATCATACAAATAATACAAACATAAACTGACATTTCACTATCCCCACACCAAACCTGTACATATGAAACTAAACATCCCCAAACCCTGTACACAAAATGACTAGAAACCCCCCTCCCTCCCAGCAATAAATAAACATAAATACAAAAACTCAGTTAAAACAAAAACTGTAACACGCGTCAGGGAGGCTGAAGCTGCACCCCCTTCCACAGTAAACGCCACTGCTGTTCACTCCTTCTTTTTCTCTCTGCTTCTGCAACTTGGCACACTGCCTGCACCACATCCATCGCCACTGTGTCCAGTGCCAGCTGTCGCTGCCTCAGAGACATCTGGCAATGTGCCATCCAAATGAAATACTTCAGTATGGATAAAATAATAAAAAAAGTTTCACCATACACCCTCTTCCCCCCACCACCCCCATAAACCCAATCCGCATAATTTAGACTTTCAAACAAACCCACATGAAACCCCAAATCCCTGGCCACCCACCTCCCCACCTCAACTGAAAAGGGGCAAAAACACAAAAAATGTTCCATTGTCTCTAACACTCCCTGGCACTCCCCCCTTGGACACTCCCTGTCAGTCACAGGTCTACACTTTAGATTCGCCCGGACATACATCTTGCCATGCAGTGCCAGCCATGCCACATCGAAGTACTTAGGGGGCAGTCGTGGCATCGCCACATAACGGAGTGCCTGTTGTTGACGTATCCCCGGGCAATCCTTCAGCAGAGGTTCCACCGCATAACACTGGTGCAGCACTCTTTCCGTCCATGTCTTCCTCCCCTCCACCACTTCATCCACCGTTACCCTCCAACTCCTAACTAAACGAGCCATGTCCGCCTGACCCGGCACCCCTGCCAAAACCCCCACCACCCGCTTCTTCCCTATTTCCACTCCCCCCAACCAGTCTTTCCAAAACACCGTACCCCACGTTTGAACACTTTCTACCCATGCCACCTTTTCCTGCTGTCCTCTCACCAACCCCCCCAAATGGAACTGGAGGAAGAGGGAGGAGAAAAAAAGAATGGGGTTAACCATCCCCAAGCCCCCTTGTTCTTTTGCCAAATACGTTACCCCCCTCTTTATTGGATTTAAGCGGTTACCTCAGAGGCACTGAAAAAAAAGACTGTACATTGTAGCATGCAACCCCTGCGGGAGCAAACACACATAACTAAGGAATAGGAACAAAGGAACCAAATAAACTTTCATTAGACACACCCGTTCCAGAAATGTCAGCTTCCACTGCTTCCAAGCTTCCACCTTCTGCAACCCTTCCTGGATTTTTCCCTTCCAATTCTCCATTTGATACGCCTCATCCCCACTGAAGACAACCCCCAGAACCCTTACCCTCCCTTCTGGAGGCAAGAACCCACTTGTACTCTCCACCTCCCACGCCGGATCCCCGAGTTTCAATAAATGACTCTTTTCCTGGTTAATGCACGCCCCTGTGGCTCCTGAATACTCTCCCAGTTTTTCCTCCATCCACCTAAACTCTCTATTTGAAGACACAAACACAGAGATGTCATCAGCATATGCCACCACCCTGACCTTTGTGCCTTCCCCCATATCTATCCCTGTTAAACCCCCACCCTTCTCCAGCCGCTGCAGCAATGGATCGATGGCAAATACATATAGCAATGGACTTAAGGGACAGCCCTGTCTCACCCCTTTCCCAATGGAGAAACGCTCCCCCCTCCACCCATTTACCAAGGGAAAGGTTGCTGCCTCCCTATACAGAGTCTTCAACCCCTCCACAAACTGCACAGGAATCCCATACTTTGTAAGAACCCCCCACAAATATTTGTATGGCACCCTATCAAAGGCTGTGGCTTGGTCCAAACTAACAAGCACCCGCCCCCCCTGGGTCCTCCGACCCCTCTCAACTACCTCTCTTACTGTTACCACTGCTTCTATCGCCCCCCTCCCCTGCACGCCACACATCTGTGCTGGTGCCAGTACTGATGCCGCCACCTCTCCCAGTCTTGCGCACATCAATCGGCCTCCAATTTCCCACCCTTGACCCTTCCTTCCCTGGCTTCGCAATCAAAACCAATACCGCCTCCCTCAAAGACCTCGACAGAACAGGCTGACAGCTAAGCTCCGTAAACAGCCGCATCAAGAAAGGTATCATCTGCTCACAAAATGTCTTAAAAAACTCGGCTGTCAACCCATCTGGACCGGGTGATTTCCCTCTGGTCAGGCCGGCTTTCGCCCGTCTTACCTCCTCCACCATACATGGGCCATTCAGCGCTTCTGCCTGCTCCTCTGTTAACCCTCCCCCCACCCCCGGAGTCCCCTCTATATATTCCTCCCACCCCTCCCTTTCCTCTTGCCCAACTTCAAAGAGCCCCCCAAAATGCTTTCCCACCACCCTCAATATCCCTTCTCGTGACTCCTGCTCTATCCCCTCATTGTCCCACAAACTCCCCACCTTCCGCCGCCTGACCCTCACTTTGCATGCCCTGAAAGGGTCCGGTGAGATGAAATGCCCATAGTCCCTCTCCCACACTAAAGACCTATATCTATCGTACTGTAGTGCTTCAATTTTTCCCTTGAGTACCTGAATCCCCTCCCCCTTTTCACCCCCTTCCACCCTCCAATTTAATTCCTTCCTCAGGGCTACCAACCTCCCCTCCCTGTTTTGTGATGCCCTCCTACTTATTTTCTTGAAAAAACACTTGATCCTACCCTTCACAACCTCCCACCATCCCCCCAATGACCCGTATGCGCTTACAGTAGACAGCTGCTCTGTCCAGAACTCCCTAAAGGCCTCCTGTACACTCTCCTCCTGGAGCCATGCATTGTTGAGCCTCCACAGACCCCTACCCATAACTGGGTTCTTCCCCCCTACCTGTATGCTCACCAAAGCGTGATCTGTAAATTCAACATGCTGCACTTGGGGAGGGTCCTGACAGTCTTCCCTCCTTACAAAAAACCTGTCGATACGACTGCGGCATTTCCCCCTGCCAAATGTAAACCCCCCTTGCTTCCCAAAAACTGTATAAATATCAACCAGCCCTGCCCCCTCCCCCACCTGTTTCAAAAATAATTCATCATATCCTAAAGAAAATTTCCTCCCTTCCCTATCCTCCTGCCTCACCACTGCATTAAAATCCCCTCCCCACACCACCCTCCTGGCTGTGTATAAATATGGTCTGATCTGGGAAATTAGAGCTTTACGCTCCCACTTCCTCTGAGGACCGTAGATGTTCACCAACCTTACCTCCTCTCCCTCCACCCTTACATCCAATATCTGCCCCCTTCCCCCACCCAATTCCACCACCCTATGCACTTCCACCGTCCTGGAGTTAAACAGAATTGCCACCCCCCCATAAGCCTCCTGGGCTAATACCCAGTATGACGGCCCCCATTTCCAGTCCCTTTTAGCTTTCCACAATAAACTTGGGTGGTCAACCCTTGTTTCTTGCAACATGATAACATCCAATTGTTTGGAAGCCAGGAACTCATAAACCAGAAACCGCTTTCTCTCCGTTCGGAGACTAGCAACATTCAAAGTTGCAATATTCAAACCGGGACCCCCCATCATGACACTAATTTAGATTTCTTCCCCCTTTCTCTCCGCTCCCTTCTTCCATTCCCCTCTTCACCACCACCCCTGGCGGGACCGCCTCGCCCTCCGCCAGAATCAACTCTTCCCCAATTCCCTCCCTTTCCTTATCTTCCCCTTCCTTAATCACATCCCTCCCCACCAGCAAAACATCCCCTCCGTCTACTTCCATACCCTCCTTCCCACCCACCTCTGTATTTAGAAAAGCCCCTCCCCCATCCCCTTCCTCTCCCACTGTCTCAACCCGCAACCTCTCCAGAATCACCACCGGGTATTCCTGCTGCCCTCCCTCCCGACCTTTCTTCCCTTTCCTCTTCTGGGACACCCCACCTCCATCCTCTTCCTCCTGTGCCAATACACTAAACCTATTAGTATCCTCAACCCTATCTCCCCTTCTTTTCCTCTGGTGTTTCCCCACCTTCTTACTACGTACCTTTTCCCATGTTCCTGCGCTCCTTTGTCTGCCCCTCCTCCACTCTGGTTTCTGCTGTGTCTGCACTCTTTTCCCAGCTGTACCAATTCAGGCTGTCTCCCAACTTTTCTCCAGTAGCCTCTGTGGTAGCTTTTTCTTCCACTGCTGTGGGAGTTTCCTGCACTTCTTCCAACTGTCCTGCTTCTGCACAGGGTTCTTCTGCAGAAACTGCTGCCTGTAATTTCCCCTGGTGTCCCTGCAGCCCTGCCATTCTCTCTCTGTTCCGATACACTTCAGCCATGGGGTTAGACACATCTTTTGTAATACCAGCCATCTCTGTTATGTAGTTCTCCACCTGCCGCTGAAGGTATTGCTGTTCTTTTTTATACTTTTTCTTTTGCTTCTCTGGAGCCAGCTTATACAGAGTGGACACCATACGTTGTTTCTTTTGTAAGTCCTGCAGCTTTTTCTCCAGTCCAGCCATCCCCTTAACTGTTAGTATGGCTCTTGTGGCCAAATCCATGTCCTTCTCCACCTCCTCCTCCCCACTGAAAATATCCTCCTCTGACCCTTGTGAGTCCTCCATAGCCTCCACCACTGTAACAGCCTGGGCTTTTTGCCTGCCCATCTCCACCTCCAACTCCCAGGCCCTGCCAGACCCCTGTTGTACCTTCATGCTCCTTAGTGTTGATTCTGGAACAGGAACCCTTCTTCTAGGAGCTCTGGGGTCTGGCTCTTCTGGCCTCCTCCAGTCTGATGGCCCAGGCTTTTCACCATCTGGTTCCCTCATTCCTTCCATATTAGGCCCTCCAAACCAGGACCTTCCCTGGGAAGGGACCCCAGGCTTCATAGCTCTGCCTGGGGCACAGAGCTAGGCCCAGCTCCCACTTTCCACAGGCCTCTGGTTCTCAGTTGCAACTCTCTCTTCAGCTCCTCTCACAACCAAAGTCACACACAGACTGGTTCCAACTACTGAAGTCTCCGTCAAAGCTCACTCCAGTCCATCTACACCAGGGGTCTCAAAGTCCCTCCTTGAGGGCCGCAATTCAATCGGGTTTTCAGGATTTCCCCAATGAATATGCATGAGATCTATGTGCATGCACTGCTTTCAATGCATATTCATTGGGGAAATCCTGAAAACCTGACTGGATTGCGGTCCTCAAGGAGAGACTTTGAGGTCCCTGATCTACATCCTCCCAGCCATTGAAGCCCTCCCTAGCCCATCCTCCCCCAAACGGCCATATACAGACACAGATCATGCAAGCCTGCCTAGTACTGGCCTTAGTTCTTCAATATTTACTATTTTTTTCTGATTCTAGATCCTCTGTGTTCATCCAACACTTTTTTTAACTCCGTCACCATTTTCCTCTCCACCGCCTCTCTCGGGAGCGCATTCCAGGTGTCCACCACTCTCTCAGTAATGAAGAATTTCCTTACATTGCTCTTGAGTCTACCACCCCTCAACCTCAAATTATGTCCTCTGGTTTTATCATTTTCCTTTCTCTGGAAAAGATTATCTTCTACATTAATAACTTTCAAGTATTTGAACGTATGAATCATATCTCCCTTGTCCCTCCTTTCCTCTAAGGTATACATATTCAGGGCTTCCAGAATCTCCTCATACATCTTTTGTCACAAACCTCCTATCATTTTCATCACCCTCCTCTGGACCTCTTCAAGCCTTTTTGTGTCCTTCGCCAGATACGGTCTCCAAAACTGAACACAATGCTCCAAGTGGGGCCTCACCAATGCATCAACACCTTTGTTCTTCTACTGGTTACGCCTCTCTTTATTCAGCCCAGCATCCTTCTGGCAGCAGCCACCATCTTGTCACACTGTTTTTTTGCCTTTAGAAGATCCTTTTTCATGTTTTCCACTCCCTCCTTGGTGTCTACTCTGTTACAAATCTTGGTATCATCCGCAAAAAGGCAAACTTTTCCTTCTAACCCTTCAGCAATGTAACTTACAAACATATTGAACAGGATCGGCCCCAGCACTGAACCCTGAGGGACTCCACTAATCACCTTTCCTTCCTCCGAGCAACTTCCATTAACCACCACCCTCTGGCGTCTGTCCATCAACCAGTTTCTAATCCAGTTCTCCACTTTGGGTCCTAACTTTATCCCTTCAAGTTTGTTCAAGAGCCTCCTATGAGGAACTGTGTCAAAGGATTTGCTGAAATCTAAGTAAATTAAGTTTCAAGTTTCAAGTTTATTAAAAGTTTGATATAAACGCAGTGTCAAATATTTTCAATGTGTATAACTATAATTTTTTTTTTTTTGGGGGGGTACAAAGTAAAACAAATTTATACAAGTAAACATACAATCTATGTACACAATTAATTAGCGAAACATAAGGGAAGAGAGGTGAACTACAATTTTTTAAAGAAAGTAGAACATTTAAGGAAAAAACAACATCAGGAGGGTAATTGAAAATGTTTTACAAATAAGGCTAGACCTAAAAGTGAAAGGGAGAAATTGTGACCTATATATAGATCTGGTTAAATTTAAGTATTTGAGCCCGAGATTGTTGATAAAATAATTAACCTATCTGTGACTCAAATGCATCTTTAAAAAGTTAGCTTTTTAATGTGCATATGTCCTCGATTCAGTTTTCTGGTAACCCAATCAAAAAATTCAATCAGGTTCATTTGGCACGATTTACCTTTAATAAAGCCATGTTGCCTCAGATTCTGTAACCCATTAGATTCTAGGAAGTTCACTATTCTTTCTTTCAGCAACACTTCCATTATTTTTCCAACAACCGAAGTGAGGCTTATTGGCCTGTAGTTTCCCGCTTCATCCCTGTGACCACTTTTGTGAATAGGGACCACATCCGCTCTTCTCCAGTTCCCAGGAACCACTCTCGTCTCCAGAGATTTATTGAACAAGTCTTTAGTAGGACCCACCAGAACTTCTCTGAGCTCTCTCAGTAACCTGGGATGGATCCCGTCCAGTCCCATCGCTTTGTCCACCTTCAGTTTTTCAGGTTGTTCATAAACACTCCTCCGTGAACAGTGCAGAATCCACTCCATTTTCTTGTGTAACTTTGCCAGACAATCTAGGTCTTTCTCCAGGTTTTTCTTCTGTGAACACAGAGCAGAATTTGTTTAGCACGTTTGCTTTTTACTCATCAATCTCCACATATCGGTTCCTAGCATCTTTTAGTTTAGCAATTCCATTTTTCATCTTCCTCCTTTCACTGATATATCTGAAAAAAATTTTGTCTCCCTTTTTGACATTTTTAGCCTCCTGCACTTTTGCCAGACGTATCTCCCTCTTGGCTTCCTTCAGTTTCACCCAATAGTCCTTTCTGTACTCTTCTTGGTTTTTAAAAAAAATATTTTAGGAACGCCAACTCTTTTGCCTTTATTTTCGTCGCTACTAGTTTGGAGAACCACGTCGGTTTCCTTCTTCTCATGTTTTTATTTATTTTCTTCACATAAAGTTCTGTAGCCATTTTTATAGTTCCTTTCAGCTTAGACCACTGTTTTTCCACTTCTCTTATGTCCTCCCAACCTAATAGTTCTTTCTTCAGGTAATCTCCCATTTTATTAAAGTCTGTATGTTTGAAATCTAGGACTTTTAGTATCGTGAAGCTGTCATCCACTTTAGCCGTTATATCAAACCAAACCGTTTGATGATTGCTATTTTCCAGGTGAGGACCCACTTGTACATTAGATATACTCTCTCCATTTGTGAGGACCAGATCCAATATCGCTTTTTACCTCATGGGTTCCATCACCATTTGTCTGAGCAGAGCCTCTTGAAAGGCATTCAAAATCTCCATACTTCTTTCCGATTCTGCAGACAGAACTTTCCAGTCCGCATCCTGCAGGTTGAAATCTCCCAACAGCAGCACCTCCTTTTTCTTACCAGTCTTACCAGTCAGAAATCCACAATCAGGCCCTAATGCTACAAAGTGTAGGCGACCTACAGTTGTCTAATCAGCCAATCGTGATGCATGTTTTTTTAAAAAAATGCTCCCCAGGCAGGCCGCCTATATTTAAGGCACCAGCGGGAGCCTAGGGAGGCCCGCAAGACCGCCTAAGTTCGCCTAAGGGCTTTAGGCGAACCTAAGTGGCCCTAAGCGTCTCCCTAGTAGAGGAAGAGACGCTTACAATGTAGGCCATCAAAATGCTGGCCTACATTGTAAGTAGACATGGCCGCTATACTTATCGCAGCAAGGGATCTCCCTGCCGTGATAAGTATAGCGCCACGGCCGCCTGTCCGATTGCCAGCAGGAGGGTACCCAACCCCTCCTGCCAGAAGGCCGCCCCCGACACTCTCGATTACTGGCAGGAGGGTGCCCAACCCCTCCTGTGGAATGCCGCCCCCCATCACTCCCGATCGCTGGCAGGGCTTGGAAGGGGCGTCCCGCCTCATTTTCACAAGGTGGGCATGCTGGTTGGATGGCAGCAAGACCCATCTGTCCAGCCAACAATTAGAGGTTAGCTGGGGGTGAGGTTAGAGGGGTCATTGGGGGGTGGTAGCGCGGGGGGGGCATTAGCATTGGGGGTTCGGAGGGGGTGTGGTCTTCCGGCGATCGGGAGTTTCGGGGGAAGACCCCACACCCCTCTGGACCCCCCCAATGCTAATGCCCCCCACACTACCATCCCCCCCCGATAACCCCCCACTAACCTCCCCTCAACTAATCTCTAACTGTTGGCCGGACGGACGGGTCTTGCTGCAATCCAGCCAGCAGGCCCGCCTTGTCAAAATGAGGTGGGCCGCCCCTTCCAAGCCCATCCCGCTAAGCCTAAGGCCTGATTAGTCCAGGCTCTATAAGCCTGGACCAATCAGGTCTTAGGCATAGTGGGTCCGCCCATCCCCTAAGGCCCAGGCACCTAGAACCTGGGCCAATCAAGCCTTAGGCTTAGTGGGGATGGGCAGACCCGATAAGCCTAATGCCTGATTGGTCCAGGCTCCTAGAGCCTGGGCCAATCAGGCCTTAGACTGGGATGGGAAGGGTTGGGCCCGCCTCATTTCGATGAGGCAGGCATGCCGGCTTGACAGCAGCATGATCCGGCCGGCTGGCAAACAATTAGAGGTTAGTTGGGGTGGATGTTAGGGAGGTTATGGGGGGTGGTAGCGTGGGGGTCCAGAGGGGGTGCGGCCTTCTGGCAGGAGAGCACGCTCCTGCTGGCGATCGGGAGTTTCGGGGGGGTGACGTCCCAGCAGGAGGGTTGCCGCCCCCTGAAACTCCCGATCGCCGGAAGGAGGGTTCCTTCCGGCGATCGGGAGTTTCAGGGGGGCGGCATTCTGGTGAGGTTGGATTCTGTAACCGGTGTTCTTTTTGACAGACACCAGTTACAAAATCCAGCTTTTAGGCGAAGAACTGGCTCCTCCTTCGTCTAAAAGCTCTTGTGTTTGGCGCTTGGGACTTAGGATTTTTTTTGTTGATTATATGTTATAAGTGTAGACGTAGTGGTGGTCTGGGCGTTTAAACAGCTGAACGTAGAGGCAGGCCATTATTTAAAAAAACCTCCTTTTTGATGTTTTTTTTGAGAATGGACATTTTCCCTGCTTCTACTTTCAGCCTAAAGGAGACTTAGACATTTTTAAAAATTATTATGATCCTCCACGCGTTTTACAATAAAAAGGGGAAACATTTAACGTACTTATTAGTGACTGAAAAACATAACTTGCGGGGAAAATACAATTTAAAAGAAAAGAGAACAAATAAGGTAAAGTCAGAGAGGTGAAGGGGAAAATTATGTTAATAAAAAGAAAGGAATCATTTGGTTATCAGCTTGGGCAGATCCTGAGATCATTTAGCATTCAAATGCATCTTTAAATAGGTGACAGTAAAGGCCAACAAATGGCCATGCGGTAATTTCAAAATTAGCGTGTGGCCATTGATAAGGAAAGCCAAATTGTGGCCATTATAGAGCCACACTAAAAAGTGACCTCAAAACCTTATTAACACATCTACTAAGAACAGCACAGGCTACTTTTTAGCGCAGCTTAGTGAAAGGGCTCTATTATGTGCTAAAGAATGCATTAATTAGACTTTATGCACATAAAACCTCTGTATTAATTAAATTACACTAAGGGCTCCTTTTACTAAATGGCGGTAGAGGTTTCTACCACGGGCCGGAGAGGTAAATGCTCTGACGCTCATAGGAACTCTATGAGCGTTGGAGCATTTAACTCGCCGGCTCACAGTAGAAACCTCAACCACCGTTTAGTAAAACACAGAGTAAATTTTGAAAAAGTTGCATGCTTTAGTCATATTTTATGTTCATTAGTTTAGTAAACAGCAAAAAAATTCCAGGACTCGGGCAAAAATATGAAAATGATCTAAAATTTAACCAACACATCTTTCTGTGCACACGCTATGAATCGCGGTGGTGGAAACACACTGTTATATTAACGAAAGCAAGTGAAAGTCAGAAGGCAAAAGACCAGCTTCTGTTGTTGTTTTTTTTCTTTTTTTAATCAAAAGAAGAGCCCGAAAAAGTAAAGACAGGTTACAACAAATCTCTGAAATAAGATAGTGAAAAACATCTGAAAATGCTGAGGGCAGCATGGAATATAGTCAGGTCAGCAAAGGTGGAGGTAAATAGCTAAGGCAGTAAAGCAAAATGACAAGACTTTTGTTCAGATATGTCAGAGCAAGGAGGAAGTGCAGAGCTGGGGTTCCAAGACTGAGGAAGTGCAAAGGATGGATGTGTAGAGAATGACAAATAATGAACAGAGATACTAATCAAGCACTTTGTTCAGTGCTCAGCAAAGAAATGACTGGAGAAAGAGCTCTGATAAATAAAAGGGATTCATGTGATAAGTGTGGCACTAGTTCATTTAAAGATGAAAAGCTTCATATGGAATTAGGAAAAATGAATGGTTAAGAAAATGGACTAGACAGAATAAGTTCTGGAGTATTAAGAGAGCTTAGAAAGGTTCTGGCAATACTGATTTTAGCTCTCTCTAATTGTTTATTGAGACAGGATTGAACATAGGTATGTATTATAACCAGGGTTAAAGGTTTTTTTTTTTATGGTACCTGAGAACTCTCAAGAAGTAAGCCGTTACCCCAGGAATCAGGGGGTGTCAGTCTTGGGCCAGATCAGTGATCACACCAGATCCACAATCTTCACAGGCATTCTTAGCAGCTAGTAATGAAGGGGAAAATTAGCAAGAATTATAGGAAAGGGCCAGGCTTGTGGTTGCCACAGGATTGTGTGGCAATGCATGTGCGATGATGTACAGCGCTGCGCACATCTTTTCAACGCTATAGAAATAATAAATAGTAGTAGTAGTATGTCATCACAATGTCACGCACACGTGCATGAACAGGGGGGGGGGTCATCAAAAAGAACTGGGGAAGTCTTGGTGATCGTAGGACCACTGTCTCACCAAATAATTAATTTTAAAGAGTGTCAGGGGCCTGGGGAAGCTCAGGAAAGGAGGCAACGAAGGACCCAAGTAGGTGCGATTCACATTTGGAATATGATCATACATGCACAGTAAATGCAGGGATTCAAGACAAAGTTAGACGAGTTCCTGCTGAACAAGGACATACGCTGATAGGGCTAGTCTCGGTTAGAGCGCTGGTCTTTGACCGGAGGGCCGCCATGTGAATAGACGTCTGGGCATGATGAACCACTGGTCTGACCCAGCAGTGACAATTCTTATGTTCTTATTGCCCCAGTGGTACCTAGTACTCAGTGGTATGACAATTTGCATATGAGCGGTAGTGTGCAAGTAGGCATTCACTGACACCCGTTTTTAAAACAATGTTCTAAAAATATTCTGGGACTGCTAAAAATATTCTAATAAATGAGTATATCTGTTGAAGAGGTGTTTGTATGTGCTGTGGGTTTAAATGGGCCCCATTTTATTGCAAAAAAGCTAGAAGTTGAATGTCTCCCATTTTGGGGTTAGGGAGCCTTAAAATTAATTTTTGACAGTATTTATGTTAGCACTTGTGCAGGACCTGTATTGTGAAGTTTGAAATCAAAAACAAAGCTTTTAACCTCCCCCCCCCCCTACACACACACACTTTTTACAAAGTCTGTGGGCTTCGGGGCATTTACCATAGCAGCTAACGCTATTGGGCTTTATAAAATAGGGGGTAAGTTAATTAAAAATAGGGAATAGAATGTCAGTGGGTTTGAATGCAGATGTAAACTGTTCTCTGATTGGTTGCCCTGATGAGAAAAGGGTCTTGGTTCAAGGGTCCATTTATTAAGGTGCGCTAACTGATTTAGTGCGTGTTAAAGGTTAGTGTATGCTAAATGTTAAGACATCCATTTTATTCCTATGGACATCTTAGCATTTGGCGTGGACTAATCTTTAGCACGTGTTAAATCAGTTAACGCACCTTGATAAAAGGATCCCTCAGTGACAGTCAGGGAGAACAATGGTTGCAACTGACAAGAAAAGAAGCATTATTGAAATGCTGGCTGTGTTAGAGTGAGTGTTTGAATGTGAGAAAATATTTGGCAGTAAGTGAAAGCACCTGACAGTGAATAATAAATACTAGAAACAATTGTTGAGTGAAAGAAATATTTTTCAGGTGAGAAATTCCATTTTTATTAACTCCAGGGTAAGGAAATATTAGAGTGAACTAAAACCTTGAATACCTTGTTTTTTTCCAATTAGATTTATGAAATAAACTGATTAAATGAAAATTTGAACTGTTGTATAATTTCAGTTCTATTAAATTTTGGCTAAGGGTTTCTTTTTTTTTTCTTTTCTACGTTGGGAACCTGAAAAAGAAAAAGAAACCTTGCAGAGAAATTTAGACAATATTTTTCTAGGCATTTAAACTAGAAGGTGGGGGTGGTGTATGTAGAGACCACCCCCGGCAAAAGAAAAGATGTGATAGTAGTAAAGGCTGCAACAAAAGCAATATCAGCAACTCATTTCTTAGTATTGCAGCGGAAAGTGAAACGACACAAAAATCCATACGAAAAAGGAGATTATCGCTGAAAAATAGCTGGAAAGCGATGACCACAAATGCTCGCAGTCTAAGCAACAAAGTTCATGATCTGCAAGCCCTGATATTAGAGGCAGATCTAGATATTGTTGCTATCACAGAGACATGGTTCAGTGAATCACATGGATGGGATGCAAACATACCGGGATATAATCTTTTTAGGAAGGACAGAGATGGTCATAAAGGTGGAGGAGTAGCTCTCTATGTAAAGATCAATATCCAAGCGACCGAAATGCAAGGGACCTGGGGAGAGGAAGAAGCGATATGGATTGCTCTGAAAAGAGAAGATGGAACTTCTATCTACGTGGGTGTAGTCTACAGACCTCCGACTCAATCGCAGCAAATTGATAAGGATCTGATTGTGGATATCCAAAAGTTTGGAAGGAAAGAGGAGGTTCTGCTGTTGGGAGATTTCAACCTGCCGGATGCGGACTGGAATGTTCCGACTGCGGAATCGGAAAGAAGTAGGGAGATTGTGGATGCCTTTCAAGAGGCTCTGCTCAGACAAATGGTGACGGAACCCACAAGGGAAAAAGCGATATTGGATCTGGTCCTCACAAATGGAGAGAGTATCTCTAATGTTCGAGTGGGTGCTCACCTGGGTAGTAGCGATCATCAAACGGTTTGGTTTGATATAACGGCTAAAGTGGAGAGCGGCCGCACGATACTTAAAGTCCTAGATTTCAAACGTACGGACTTTAATGCAATGGGAAAGTACCTGAAGAAAGAGCTGTTAGGATGGGAGGACATAAGAGAAGTGGAAAGACAGTGGTCTAAGCTGAAAGGAGCGATAAAAATGGCTACGGACCTTTATGTGAAGAAAATCAATAAAAACAAGAGAAAAAGGAAGCCGATATGGTTCTCCAACCTAGTGGCTGAGAAAATAAAGGCGAAAGAGTTGGCGTTCATGAAATATAAAAAAACCCAAGAAGAGGAGAGCAGAAAGGACTACAGGGTGAAACTGAAAGAAGCCAAGAGAGAGATACGTTTAGCGAAGGCACAGGCGGAAGAACAAATGGCTAAAAATGTAAAAAAGGGAGATAAAAATTTTTTCAGATATATTAGTGAAAGGAGGAAGATAAAAAATGGAATTGCTAGGCTAAAAGATGCTGGGAACAAATATGTGGAGAGTGATGAGGAGAAAGCAAATGTGCTAAACAAATACTTCTGTTCTGTGTTCACAGAAGAAAATCCTGGAGAAGGACCGAGATTGTCCGGCAAAGTTACACGAGAAAATGGAGTAGATTCTGCGCCGTTCACGGAGGAGGGTGTTTATGAGCAACTTGAAAAACTGAAGGTGGACAAAGCGATGGGACCAGACGGGATCCATCCCAGGATACTAAGGGAACTCAGAGAGGTTCTGGCGAGTCCTATTAAAGACTTGTTCAACAAATCTCTGGAGACGGGAGTGATTCTTGGGGATTGGAGGAGAGCGGATGTGGTCCCTATTCATAAAAGTGGTCACAGGGATGAAGCAGGAAACTACAGGCCGGTGAGCCTCACTTCAGTTGTTGGAAAAATAATGAAAGTGTTGCTGAAAGAAAGGATAGTGTATTTCCTTGAATCTAATGGGTTACAGGATCCGAGGCAACATGGCTTTACAAAAGGTAAATCGTGCCAAACGAACCTGATTGAATTTTTTGATTGGGTGACCAGAGAGCTGGATCAAGGACATATGCTAGATGTAATTTACTTGGATTTCAGCAAAGCCTTTGATACAGTTCCTCATAGGAGGCTGTTGAACAAACTTGAAGGGCTGAAGTTAGGACCCAAAGTGGTGAACTGGGTCAGAAACTGGCTATCGGACAGACGCCAGAGGGTGGTGGTTAATGGAAGTCGCTCGAAGGAAGGAAAGGTGACTAGTGGAGTCCCTCAGGGTTCGGTGCTGGGGCCAATCCTGTTCAATATGTATGTAAGTGACATTGCTGAAGGGCTAGAAGGAAAAGTGTGCCTTTTTGCAGATGATACCAAGATTTGTAACAGAGTAGACACCGAAGAGGGAGTGGAAAATATGAAAAAGGATCTGCAAAAGTTAGAGGAATGGTCTAATGCCTGGCAACTAGGATTCAATGCAAGGAAATGCATAGTAATGCATTTGGGGATTAATAATGGGAAGGAACCGTATATGCTGGGAGGAGAGAAGCTGATATGCACGGACGGAGAGAGGGACCTTGGGGTGATAGTGTCCGAAGATCTAAAGGCGAAAAAACAGTGTGATAGGGCAGTGGCTGCTGCCAGAGGGATTCTGGGCTGTATAAAGAGAGGCGTAGTCAGTAGAAGGAAGAAGGTGTTGATGCCCCTGTACAGGTCATTGGTGAGGCCCCACTTGGAGTATTGTGTTCAGTTTTGGAGACCGTATCTGGCGAAAGACATAAGAAGACTTGAGGCGGTCCAGAGGAGGGCGACGAAAATGATAGGAGGCTTGCGCCAGAAGACGTATGAGGAGAGACTGGAAGACCTGAATATGTATACCCTAGAGGAAAGGAGAGACAGGGGAGATATGATTCAGACGTTCAAATACTTAAAGGGTATTAACGTAGAACAAAATCTTTTCCAGAGAAAGGAAAATGGTGAAACCAGAGGACATAATTTGAGGTTGAGGGGTGGTAGATTCAGGGGCAATGTTAGGAAATTCTACTTTACGGAGAGGGTGGTGGATGCCTGGAATGCGCTCCCGAGAGAGGTGGTGGAGAGTAAAACTGTGACTGAGTTCAAAGAAGCGTGGGATGAACACAGAAGATTTAGAATCAGAAAATAATATTAAATATTGGACTAGGCCAGTTACTGGGCAGACTTGCACGGTCTGTGTCTGTATATGGCCGTTTGGTGGAGGATGGGCTGGGGAGGGCTTCAATGGCTGGGAGGGTGTAGATGGGCTGGAGTGAGTCTTGACAGAGATTTTGGCAGTTGGAACTCAAGCACAGTACCGGGTAAGGCTTTGGATTCTCGCCCAGAAATAGCTAAGAAGAAAAAAAAAAAAAATAAAAATAAATAAAAATAAAAATTTAAATTGAATCAGGTTGGGCAGACTGGATGGACCATTCGGGTCTTTATCTGCCGTCATCTACTATGTTACTATGTTACTATGAAAGACTCCAATTTGGAAGCCTTTATTATTTTGAAAACAGTAAGGGGCTCATAATCGAAAGAGAAAAACGTCCAAAAACCGGCCTAAGTCGGCACTTGGACAAACATTTCCCAAATACGTCCAAGTGCCGATATAAAAATGGGTTTTGGACGTATTTCTAAACGACCTAGGCCTTCATAGTGCCGCTGAACAACCAAAGCTAAATGGGGCGTTTCGGGAGGAGTGTTGAGGATGGGAGTTGGGCAGGAGTGGGCCGGCTTAGACTTAGTCATACAGCATGAATAACCAAAAATTATACAGCCCAGGATCGACGGAACTTGGACGTTGTGACTTAGACCATGTAAAACATGGTCTAAGTCACAAAATCCCACCTAAAGTCACCAGATAAGCACTGCAAACACATAAAACAGATTCCCACATACTACCCCAGTGATCACTGACCCCCCCACCCCCATAAAAATATTAATCACAACTTTAAAATTCAGCCTCCAGACCATAATCACCTGACCGTCTGGCATAGGAAAGCCTAGTCATCCAGCACAGAGGCAGCTTAAGTCGTCTCAGGGTGGGTTAGGGACCCATAGAGAAGAGGACCCATGCCCATAAGTCCCTGTAATCACTGCATTGATACTTAAACATGTGTACTCCCCTATACACCCCCCAAACCTTTTTGTACTGGCATATAAGTGGCTCCTGCAGCCATAAAGGCTATTAGGGTGGTAGATAAGTGGGTCTAGGAGATTCTGGAGGTGGTTTTGGGGGCTTACCGTGACTTATATGGGAGCTGTAGTGAGATGATGACATGGCACCCTTTGTGTGAAGTTCACAGCAGTGCCCTAAAAGGTACCCCACTATTTAGGTGCCATGTCTGGGTGTTTAGTCCATCACTTTGCAGACCCCTCCCATGTCCAACAGGGCTTGTTCTAGCCTGTTAGTTCATCCTTAGTGGTGGTTATTAGGAAATGTTCACCTTTTAAAGATTATGCTAAATTCTACAATAAAGAACACCAGATTCATCTGGTGTAATATAACATTAGCTGAGCCGAGGTCATCTATTAGTAATAATTATTAGATGGTGGGGTGGGTGAAAGAGGAGGTCTGATGGTGTGAGGGGAATATATTAGGTGATGTCAAGAGACTATAGAATAAGGATTGCTGAGTGTAAAAAAGGAGGTACAAAAGTGTTAATGTGCAGAGCTTGTAAGGAAGAAAGGGATTGGGGGAGGTTTTGAGGAGATAAGGGGGTGGAGCAGTGGCAGGATTGGTTGGATGACTGTTGAGGGTTGGAGGGAGTTCTTTGAGGAAAAGGGAAGAGTAGGGTAGTTTCTTTAGGGGAAAAATGATCCCTCCCTCCCTCTCTCTCATGTGTGGCCGTGGTATTCTTTTGTCAATGTTGGGTTTTTTTTTACAGGTTTTACGTGGATTTGGGAGCGTTTGGGTGATCTTTTGGGTTGGGAGAAGCAGTCGCAGCTTTTGGTGGGGTAGAAAATAGGTTATTGGCCCAGTTGGAGCTGGGAGATCAGCAGTTAATAAATAAATAAATGTAACACTCGTAGGCAACACTGCTTCAAAGGGAAGCATAGCCTGTCATTACTGTGGGTCATGTTTGGAGGATGTTATTGAGTTTAAAGATTTAACGGGAGCTAGTTTTGACACTGAATAGCTCCCTGGGGTTGTGTGCAAAATGCTTTGGGGGTTTGTTAGTTTTAGACACAGATTGTATTTAAGTGGAGATAATATTAAGATAGTTGCTAGAACAAGATGACCACTTGAGGTGCTTGCTAGATGCCGTTGGAACTTTTGTCCTTTAACTACCAATGATAAAAATCAAAGAACCAGATTTTCCTGGTTGAAACAGCTTCTACGTTCTGGGTAGATGGATGCCTATGTAGAGTGGAGTTCGGGCACCCAGAGACTGGAGCAAAACTCAGCTGTGGACTGCTTGAGGCAGAGACCAGCTTGTCCTCCCCTTGTCTCCAGAGGAACAGAGTCCACCGATACACAATAATTCTAAGGAGGTGGCTATGGAGGTCCTCCTAGAGCAAGGAGTTTCTCCAGTACGCCAGGGCTGCAAGGGAGGACTGGAGTCTACGGTTGAGGTGGAATTGGGAGAGTCATCAAGAACATTAATGTAGTTTGCAGCAACATTCCAGCTTGGAGTTAAATAAGTTATTTACCTCAGTATTGGATTCAGGTACTCAGATTTCCATAAAGGATTCTGGAATTAATGTACTTCCACTGCAAAGGCCTAAGGTCTTTAATTTAGAAATATTATGGGAAATGATTTCAGCTATGCAATTATCATTGGTAAGTCAGATACAATCTTTCTCTCGATGTACAATGGTACTTTCATACAATTTCGAAATTTAAAATGTATTAAGTATGGAATCTAAAATTGTGGATTATAGAACTAAATTGAATATATTTGAGGTTCAAGCTTTAACTTGGACAAAAGATAGTGGAAATTTACATTTTAGAGTAGAAAGTTTGGAGAATGCAGTTAGAAGATAGGCAGATTGATAGGCTTAAAAACAATAAATCCCTGGGACCGGATGGCACCCATCCGAAGGTAATCAAGGATCTGAAAGGGGTTATAGCTGAACCTCTCCAACTAATAGCCAATCTGTTGATCAAATCAAGAAGGATTCCGGAAGACTGGAAAGTGGCGAATGTTACACCGATCTTCAAGAAAGGTTCGAGGGAAGATCCGGGAAACTACAGACTGGTGAGTCTGACCTCAGCACCGGGAAAGATGGTAGAGGTGCTGATAAAGGACCACATCATTGATCACCTTGACGGACACAATCAGATGAGGACCAGCCAGCACGGCTTCAGCAAAGGAAGATCTTGCTTGACAAACTTACTGCACTTCTTCGAGGGAATAAACGGGCAGATAGATAAAGGTGAGCTGGTCGACATTGTATATCTGGATTTTCAGAAGATGTTTGACAAAGTCCCGCATGAGCGACTACTTCGAAAAATTGCGAGCCATGGAATCGAGGGTGAAATACTCACGTGGATTAAAAACAGGTTGGCGGATAGGAAACAGAGTGGGGGTAAATGGACAATACTCACACTGGAACGCTCTTCCGGAGGCTGTTGTAGGGGAAAACGCCCATTCAGGGATTTAAGACAAAGTTAGACAAGTTCCTGCTGAACCAGAATGTACGCAGGTAAGGCTAGACTAAATTAAGGCACTGGTCTTTGACTTAAGGGCTACAGCGGGAGCGGATTGCTGAGCACGATGGACCACTGGTCTGACCCAGCAGCGGCAATTCTTATGTTCTTATCTCAGGTTAATCAATTTTCTTCAGGTACCTTCAGTATCCACTCAAGACATGTTGAAAAGATATTTAACGGAGACATTGAAAGTTCCAGAAGCTTCTTATTCTCCTTTTTCTAAGATTTATTACCTTCCTGGGAAGAAGAATCAAAGTTCTATTCATCAGGTTTTACTTATAGATAGTTTGGATTTAACAAATCTTATAGAGAGATCAGATGTGGAAACACCAGTTCCTGCTACTCTTTTGGTCCACTTTGCTATTGCTCGAATTGTTTTTCAAACATAGAGATATTTTGTTTATGACATTTAAAATAAGAATGTATCCTGATGTGTGAAGGTCAACCCAGAATAGAAGGAAATAATTTATTTTATTGAGACCTCAGGTCTTGCAGTTAGGTGCTATATTTGTCCTAAGATACCCATGTAAATGTATGATTACTTATCAAAGTATGATATGTGTTTTTTGTACATCAGCACTTATCTAGTTTTATTTCTATTAAAGGTTGTCACAACTAGTACTCCCAGCTGTTTCTATTGAAGGCTAAGTCTGCCAGATCTCAAGCAACATTCTTTTTATTTGCAACTATTTCCTTGTTTCTAATTATTTCTGTTATTTTCTGATAGCCTTTCCCCTCTTTATTGTGGTCTGATTATTGCAATGTATGTATGATTGACATTTCCTTTTTCTCTCTCTCTCTCTCTGAGAAGAGAGCATTATGTTCTTTTTGTCAGTATTTTTTTTTCTTCTATGTACTTTGTTAAAATTGCTTTTTGACTGATAATGTCATATATATTGAAAAAATTGCATTAAAAAAATGAAGATAGTTAAAAAAGCTGTGGCCAAATATATATTCCCAATAAAACTGAGTAGTGTGATTATTGTTGATGGGTGAAGCTAGTGATGGAGTGTGGATGCTAATGTTAAAAATATTGAACATATAAACAGACGTGGTTAGAGAAATCTTGGTTAGTGGCCAAAATTTTGACAGCTAAGATTTAATATAAAACAGTGCAGTATCCTGCATTTGCAGGGCAATTCTATAACATAAGTGCTCACTGTTATGTTCCAATTATGTGTATATTTTATTAGGATAGTGGCATATATGTACATATGTTACACATATGTGAATATTTGCCAAAATTCAGCCTAAACTCTAATCTGCAAATATGCAAGTATCTTACACAGGATTTTTTTTTATTATAGGTAGGTTGTATAGGTACATAAGAACATAAGAACATAAGAGCTGCCATCTCCGGATCAGACCTTCGGTCCATCAAGTCCGGCGATCCGCACACGCGGAGGCCCTGCCAGGTGTACACCTGGCGTAATTTATAGTCCTTACTATATACAAAACAAGCTGAATATCTTTAAATTTATAACCACACAAGTTGATATTCATATAGTAGTACCATCAGAAATATAGTGCTCAACTCATTTCAATAATGAAAACGGTATAGACCTCAGTGTTTCCCAAGACAAATCTTGTGAAACAACCTATGCCAGTAAACATACTAACATAGGAAATACATCCTTGGTCTAGTTTTTTACCGTACTTTTATGTCCAAAAAATTTTTTAAATATAATTTCAAAACTTTTTAGGAAAGTGAGCACTTATCTTATTTTCTTCTGATGACTCAAAACCACCGCAGTTGCAGTTTTAGCGGTATATATATACACCGCTTACGATCAGTCTCAGAATTGGTAAATATCCCAACTTTGGGATATTTACCAATTCTGAGACTGATCGTAAGCGGTGTATATATATACCGCTGAAACTGCAACTGCGGTGGTTTTGAGTCATCAGAAGAAAATAAGATAAGTGCTCACTTTCCTAAAAAGTTTTGAAATTATATTTAAAAAATTTTTTGGACATAAAAGTACGGTAAAAAACTAGACCAAGGATGTATTTCCTATGTTAGTATGTTTACTGGCATAGGTTGTTTCACAAGATTTGTCTTGGGAAACACTGAGGTCTATACCGTTTTCATTATTGAAATGAGTTGAGCACTATATTTCTGATGGTACTACTATATGAATATCAACTTGTGTGGTTAGTAATTTATAGTCCACCATATCTTTATATGCCTCTCTTAAGGAGATATGCATCTAGTTTGCTCTTGAAGCCTAGGATGGTCGATTCCGCAATAATCTCCTCTGGGAGGGCATTCCAGGTGTCAACCACTCTCTGAGTGAAACAGAACTTCCTGACATTAATCCTGAACCTGTCCCCCCTTAGCTTCATTACATGTCCTCTAGTCCGTGTCAAATTGGACAATGTAAATAATCTTCTCTGCTCTATTTTGTCGATTCCTTTCAGTATTTTGAAGGTCTCGATCATATCCCCACGCAGTCTCCTTTTCTCAAGGGAGAACAATCCTAGTGTTATAAGTCTATCCTCGTATTCCAGTTTCTCCATACCCTTCACCAGTTTTGTTGCTCGTCTCTGCACCCTCTCCAGCAGTTTTATATCCTTCTTTAGGTAGGGAATCTAGTATGAAATATAGCCAGCTACACTATTCATGCTTCTGAAAAGATGTTTGTTATCTTTTTCCCCAGGAGCACGGGCTTCTAATGAGCAGCCTAATCCTACTGGGAAGCAACTTAAAGAGGCCAGTGTTTTAAAAGTTCTCTCATACCTTCAGAATCTCTCTTTTCAAGTACATCCTGGATTCCACTTTCTTAAGTAATGTCCCATCTCTTAACCTCATACCTACTTGGGGGTCTCCTTTGGAAGATAGAAGGGGGTCGCTTGAGGTTCCTACTACAGTAGAATCTGTCATTAATGTAGCCTTGAGAAACAGAACCAGCAAAAATAGAGATGGAAGAGATGTGTCAACTGGGACTTTATTGCAAACCACAAACAACTGACTCAACATGGTCAGTGTGACTCCTGAGGAAGGCGCTCATGTGCTGAAACACTGGCCATGTTGAGTCAGTTGTTTGTGGTTTGCAGTAAAGTCCCAGTTGACACAACTCTTCCATCTCTACTTTTGTTGGTTCTGTTTAATATTTCATAGAGGTGTCCCCTCCGTTCTCAGTTCCATTTCCATTAAAACAGCCTTCCCAACCCCCTAGCAATAGCCTGTTGGAGAGGGGGTGGGAGCATCAAGCAGAGGTTTTGGCACCCAAAGTGGATTCTATTGCTGTTGGACTTTACATATATTGAATTGGAGTATTTCTTGGAGTAAAGTCAGCCTGTGGGTATATATAGTATAGTGTTATTTTTACGGTATATAGCACCATAATTTGTATTGGTAGGATTGCAAGAATACCATTAGAGGCCATTGGTGCCATTTTGAAACCCAGATATAGGTAGGGAAAGAGTGGAAGGGTTTCAGTATACAGAAGAGCCTTCTACAGATCTCTTTCTTTCTTGCTGTTTCCTTGGAGGATTCCAGATCATTCTATGTTCCCCTGCTCAGAGTTGCATTGGTCTGCAGATATGAGTTCTGTTGCACAATAAACACCCCAATCCTAGGCCTTTCTTTCAGAATGCAAGATTCAAATGCTGATAGATCATGTTTACACATTTAGGTGCCGAAAATGTAAGCCTTTGAAACCCTGGCCTACATTTCCAGCGCTTACCTTTCAGATTGCGGCAATTCTCCAAATAGCACCGTTGCATGATTGACACATGATTGGTGCCACTTTTATAGGCAGCCATTGATTACAGTGCCATTTGGAGAATCTGACCCTCTGCCCCATCACCACTTAAGTTACTCACTACTGCTCTCTTCTTACTTGCTCATATTTCAGAGGCGATTTAAGATGTTCACTTTGCTAGCGGCCATCTTAGAAAATTACTAAACTAAACTAAACTAAACCTTAAGTTTATATACCGCATCCTCTCCACGGAAGTGGAGCTTGGCACGGTTTTACAAAGGTGCGTTAGGGCCTTAACGCGCGGAATAGTGCGCACTAAAATGCCGTGCGCGCTAGCCGCTACCACCTCCTTTTAAGCAGGTGGTAATTTTTTGGCTAGTGTGCGCGCTAATCTTGTGTGTGCACTGAAAACGCTAGCGCACCTTAGTAAAAGGAGCCCTTAGTTATGATGGCGAATCATCAAGAGCATGAATCAGAAAATAAGAATAAGAACGATGAATAAAGTTTTACTTTGCAGTCTGTGGGTAATCCTTGTATTTGTGGAGGGCAAGAGATTTGAGGATATACTAAGCAGTAGGGCAAGGGAAGCAGATTGGGGCACTGTCATTATCAATTAACTAGAAAACTTGCCTCCATTCTTAACTTCCAATGAAGTGGGTGCAGTTTTGTCCATGGTTGCATCTCCTTTCCCTAGATAGTCATTACATGGAAATACCTGAGGGGGGGGGGGGGGGTCTATCCTTGAACAACATATTTTTTTTCCAGGCAAATACCAATGGGTTAATATTACCTCTTCCACATTACAAAGGAAACTGAACTTTTTCCCTAAAAAAATAGGGAAAAAGCCTGTTTCCTCTATAATGGGGGGGTTCCTCCCCCACAACCCCCCTCGGAGCACTTTCAAATTGAGTTTAAATCCGGCGTGTTGATGTCCTGCGTGCGATTATCAGCCTGGCTTTGTCTGCGCGCGATTGTCTTACGCAGTTTTAACTATGAACCCTGAGGATTAGTCACACTCAAAGCTTATGCTGTATTTATATGGCATCAAAATGTATATTTTGCTATGGAAATGTCCACGCTCAATTACATAATAGAGTAAATCTTCAATAGCGCATCTATTTATGATGTAATCACCATCTGTGGATAAGGTTGTTAGGCAGATAAAAGTATACATTTACAGTGCCATATGCCAAGTGAAGTGGGGGCATAAAGTATTGCACATTAGCAAAATACATACATTTCTGAAATTCATATTGGTATATTTCCAATCAAAATGTGCCATATGGTCTACCATATCCTGCAGCTATAAACACATGTTTTATAAAGTGTTTTCATACTTTTTTGGAGGTGGCTGAAAAATTCACTTAGCCAGATTGGGTCAATTTAACCATTTAACCTCTCTTTTTAGGCCTTTAAAATTGTCTTCATTGTGATTATATACAAGAAAGGACATGCCTTTTAGTTTGACTGATACTAATGCACAAATAAATGTACTTTCATGAACAGAATTTGAAGATAATGTTGTGGTGTTTCAATGCTTTCTGTGTGATTTCTGACTGTGAAGATATTTGGAGGCAGAAACCTGATTGTATTCTTTTGAATATTGAAAGTGATGTTTATGCCATGCCATTAGCAAGCGTCCATTAAATGGAATTGAGGGCAAGTACACCACTTTATTTACAAAAGATGTCTCTTTCTTGCTCAGAGATCGGCACCCAAGGATTCTCAGATCAATCTATCCATCTTCAGTGAGTGCAGGCAGCACTGAAGTAACTGAAGATAGAATTGTTAATACCAAACAGGTGTTCAGGGAGGTTGGGGAACGGGGAGATTTGAAGAAGGAAGGGGTATGTAAGGATCCCAATTCAGTAACCCCAGACTGAGCTATGAACTTCTTTTTGTATATGGCATTTCTTCATTTATATATGTAGACAAACTAATCTACCATGATCAGTTTTAACTTTTTCAACAACTTTAACCCCCCTCCCGTTTTACAAAACTGCGCAAGAGGTATTCAGGGGCGGTCGACATGCTGAATGCTCTGCGCTGTTCTGACACTTATAGGAACGCTTTGACCATCAGTGCAGCGCAGAGCATTCAGCGCCAGCCAGCACTAAAAACCTCTTGCATGGTTTTGTAAAGGTGGGGGGAGGTGCACAATAAGATATTATTTCATAGTATTTATGATATGTCCAAGGAAGGCCTTATCCTCATGTTATTTCATAGCTCTGTAAGAGAGGAAATTACTAAGCTACAGTAAAATGTGCATTTTACAGCAGCTTAATTTATTGCAGGAAGCACTGACCTGCAGTAATACAGTACCACAGGTTAGTGACACCTGCGGTGAGCATAAGAACATAACAATGGCCAGTCTAGGTCAGACCAATGGTCCACTAGCCCAGTATTCCGTTTCCACAGTGGCTGATCCAGGTCACAAGTACCTGGCAAAAACCCAAATAGTAGTAATATCCCATGCTACTGATCCCAGGGCAAGCAGTGGCTTCCTCCATGTCTGTCTCAATAACAGACTATGGACTGTTCCTCCAGGAACTTGACCCAAACTTTTCCAAATGCATCTATATTAACTGCTGTTACCACATCTTTTGGCATCATGTTCCAAATCTTAACTATTCTCTGAGTGAAAAAAAAATATATCTATTTACTATTGGTTTTAAAAGTATTTCCCTGTAACTTCATCAAGTGTCCCCTAGTTTTTATTATTTTTGGTGGAATAAAACATCAATTCACTTGTGCCTGTTCTATACCACTTAGGATTTTGTAGACTTAAATCATATCTCCTCTCAGCCATCTCTTTTCCAAGATGAAGAGCCCTAATCTCTTTAGTCTTTCCTCATATGAGAGTAATTCCATCCCATTGATCATCTTGGTCATTCTTCTTTGAACCTTTTCTAATTCTGTTATATCTTTTTCAAGATATGGCGACCAGAATTGAATGTGATACTCAAGGTGTTGTCGCACCATGGAATGATATAGAAGTATTATAATATTCTTAGTCTTATTTACCATATCTTTTCTAATAATTCCTGTCATCTTGTTTGCTTTTTAGACCACCACCACACATTGAGTGGAAGGTTTCATCGCATTGCCTACAATGACACAATTTTTTGGGGGGGTACTTACCCCTAAGGTGGAATCTTGCATCTGGTAACTATAATTTGGATTATTCTTCCAAGCTTGTATAACTGCATTTGTCCACATTAAATTTTATCTGCCATTTGGATGCCTAGTCTTCCAATTTCCTAAGGTTTGCCTGTAATTTTTCAGTCTGTCTGTGTTTTAGATTCAAACAGTTTTTATTGATGCAAACATCATCAAATACAACAAATACAACATCAAAGCATATCAATAATGCATCAACTATTATAATATAATATACATAATAAAAGGCAAATTCCAATTTCAATAAACCCCCACTTTATATAAATGAGTTTGAACCTTTACTGTCCCTCCCCACCCAATAGTACTTTCTTTCCAATGATACTCTCTTCATTTAACAAAAATAAAAGCCCAATTAAGAGATCCAACTTAAAATCGCACTACGGCCCTTAGGATGCATCTGTCTGTGTTTTAACGACTTTGAACAGTTTAGTATCATCTGCAAATTTATTCACCTCACTCACTGTTCCAGTTTCCTGATCATTTATAAATATGCTATATAACACCAGCCTCAGTACAGATGTCTGTGTCACTTCACAATTTACCCTCCTCCTTTGAGAAAAATGGTCATTTAATCCTACTCTGTTTCGTGTTCAATAGCCAATTCCTAATCCACAACAAAACATTGCCTCCAGTCTATTGACTCTTTAATGTTCTCAAGAGCCTTTCATGAAGAACTTTGTTGAAAGCTTTCTGAAAATCTAGATACACCATATCAACTGTCTCATCTTTATCCACATGTTTATTCACACCTTCAAAGAAATGCAACAAATTGCTGAGGCAAGACCTCCCTTGGCTGAACCCATGCTGACTCTGTCCCATTAAACCATGTTTGTCTATGGGCTTCTTTTACTAAGCTGTGATAGCGTTTTTAGCGCACGCTGCAGATTAGCACGCACTAACCCCCACGCTACGCGGAACAACTAATGCCAGCTCAATAGAGGCATTAGCGTCTAGCGCATGCGGCATTGTAGTGCATGCTAAGCGCGCGCTAAAACTGCTAGCACAGCTTAGTAAAAGGAGCCCTATGTGTTCCTTAATTTTATTTTTTATAATGGTTTCAACTATTTTTCCTGGCACTGTAGTCAGGCTACCAGTCTGTGATTTTCCCAAATCACTGCTGTAACCCTTTTAAAAAATCAATATAATAATAGCCACTCTCCAATCTTCATGTAATAATAATAATAATAATAACTTTATTTTTCTATACCGCCATAGTCAGGCGACTTCTAGGCGGTTCACATTGAAAGAAGGCTGGACAGTCAGAGAATAGCAATAAGTCTGAATACAATACAGTAAGTCTTAATACAATACAATAAGTCTTAAATAGAAAGCTTACATACTAATTGGAGTTCTATGGATAAAGAATACAATAAAGGATCTTCTTGAGGGAAGGAAAAGGCGTTTACAGAGGGAAAATCCTAGTGAGGGAGAGGACAGTTTTAGTCAATGAATTTGGCGAATAGGGCGGTTTTAATTGATTTTCGGAATGCACTGTAAGTCAAATTGGATTTATTTATATAGACAATTTTAGTAATAGTTTACATATCACTAAGGGCAGATCTACAATTTCATGTTTGAGTTCTTTTAGTACCTTGGGACGTAAACAATCCAGTCCAGGAATGAAGCGACTTGTGATCAACCTCATAATCTGCATTATGCTCCCTGCGAGTATCAGATTACCACACAGAAAGCTGCTACTCCTAGGGAGCCTCTTTTAAAGGGTCCAGCATTGTAAAATAGAAGCTCAGTCTGGGGTTACTGAATTGGGATCCTTACATACCCCTTCCTTCTTCAAATCTCCCCGTTCCCCAACCTCCCTGAACACCCGTTCGGTATTAACAATTCTATCTTCAGTTACTTCAGTGCTGCCTGCACTTACTGAAGATGGATAGATTGATCTGAGAATCCTTGGGTGCCGATCTCTGAGCAAGAAAGAGCCATCTTTTAAGTCATGGATGGAAGCAGTGTTCCAGTGCCATTTTTCTTGAAGCGGCAAAGTTAATTTGTGAAACAAGTATCCTGTTGGGATTGCATTGTGCCATGTATTGTAGAATGATAATGAATTGAATTTCTACATGTGGATTTTAATGGAGCACAGATTGCTGACTGGCTGCTCCTAAAGTTAAGTGATGTTCCCTTACTTATGGAGTATTGCTGGCTTGGACACATTTCTTTTTTGTTTAGAATTGAGACGTTAAGGTGGGGATTTATCTTAAATATATTATTAAGCGTTGTTGAGGATTTTTTTTTTTTAATGACCAGTGATTGAAAGTATAGTAGCCTATTCATATACATATAAGGCTCTGATTTTCTACTGATGTCTTTTTCTCTACCTTTGTTTTTTTAAGAGTTTTGCTCAGTGTATTTGGATAGCATATATCTACTTTCTAATTGCTCAAATACAGTAGATCAATACTGTTCCAATTGATTGAAGTAATCCTGGGTAAGGGGGGAGGAGTTATTTGGGATAAAAACTGGTCTTAAATGGTTAAATGCTTAATGTGTCTTTGATAGAATGAGAAGATGGGGACTGGTGGATATTTTTGCAGAGAGTTTTGGCTGGCAGGTAGTAGGAGCCTAGTAACCCCAGAGCAAGTTTCTATTTTACCACACTTGCTCTTTTAAGAGAGGATCTTTAGGAACTTTAAGCCTCATATTATTATTATTATTATTATTCTTTATTCTTATATACCTAGTGGTCCAGTGGGCCCAGGAAGGAAAAATAATGCAGTTTGATCCTCGCAGCAGTAATTTAAGACTATCTCTAGGGGTCATCTGTGCCATTTTGAACCTAGTGTTGGCAAAGGTAGGAATGACTAGGAATCACTTCTGCTCTATACTTCTTTGATCCAGGAATGTATACAGGGGATCCTATGGAAAGAGAGGGGGGACAAAGGGAAGAGGAAATTGGTGATGGGGTGAATTACGATAGAGGTCTCAACAGGAAGAATTTGTGATGAGGATTCTGGGGAACATGCTGGGGGGTAGAGTTCTGTCTGGCCCTTGCAACATGTGGTCACAAATTAACAGCCCTATGTTCCAAGGCAGTATGGATAATGTTTGTGAGCTTGATCACAAGTTGCTTTATTTGTTTACTGAGAGTGTCACTAACCTGCAGTACTGAGCTACCACAGGTGAAGTAAGCCCAACTATTACCACACCTAATAACTACATCCTCAGTTTTGAAATGATTTGTTTTATGTAATGATAATTTAGAAGCATATCATACTGAATAATTCCTTTCAGCTTAATATCCCTTTTCTTTGAATAAGCTTCAAATCTTTCTTCCAATTCCAAATGACAACTACTTATTCCTTCTATAATTCCATACTGCAAAAAGTATACTGCCAATATTTTAAAGGAATCTTTGATATATACTTATAAAGAGAGAACCTAGTAACCTCTGTTATTTTTTTTTTTGAAAAAGAAATGGCTTGCCTTTTTTAGAATCCAAGGTATCACATGTTGTTTTCAAAAAGAGAAGCTTTTCCCACTTATTAGACACTTCATCTGAATTGCACTATAAGGTGTTATATGTGACAGAAGTAACATCCCAAAGGTTTTTGATTTTGCAATCTATTTATCCCTTGACTATTTACTCAGTGTTTTCTAGAAAATTAATTAATCACACTTTCTTTTTCATTAGATTACGCAAAAATATAATACAGACCAAAAAAACCCCAAAAAAACAAAACCTGCAAGCCTGTGGCAGAATCGAGTCTCTTTATACAAAGATCAGAAAGGCAAGAAGTAGAATAATAAATTAAAAATAGAGTAAAGAAAAAAATAACTCACTGGAACATATTCCTATATCCTTATTCATCTAACTGAATTACAATTTTATCACATAAGCCTGACCTGATAGCTAATTGGCAGTACTCTCTACATCAGAGATCTGGTTTATATTTCCAAGGCTAGTTTCTAGTGCTTCAAGCTGTTAGATTTGGAGATTTTTCAGGGACAACACTCAGCACTTCTGAAAGGAAGAATCTACAATCATATAATGGTGGTACCTTATAAGCATACTTATAGAATCCACATTCACAAAGGCCCTTTTTTACTAAGCAGCAGTAGAGATTATTACCATGACCCGGAGCATTAAATGCTCCAACACTCATAGAAATTCAATGAGCATTAGAGCATTTAGCGCTCTGGGCCGTGGTAGAATGTTAAGAGCCAGTATGCTTAGAAAAACCCGACAAAAACCCTGAGGAAGTCGCAGTCCGTGGTGAAACGGGACCCGTCAGTATTGATATTATGCAGTCTGGGCCAGTATAAGCTAATAAGTGAATGGCGAGATAAGTAACATCATGCTTGAAAAATCATTAACTTGATTATAGCATTGTGCTCAGCAAAAGTCTAGCACTACAAAAGTTTAGCACTTTTCGACACTTAAATAAGAGTTGTTTTCTGACATAGATTAAATGTTGGCTCCAAACAAAGAAAAGTAAAAAAGTTTTTTAGAATATAAGATTTAAAGATTTAAAAAATTAACTCGATATTTAAAAACTATTTATACATGAAGTTTGATTTTGAAAAGTTTGAAAAATTTGAGATGAAGAAAATAAATTATTTAACATACTACGTAAGGGTAGTTAGGAAAAAGAAGGAGTGGTCAATGAAAAAGAACTATCACCACTAAAATCAGAGGTGAAAGCCTATATGATCCCCTTTTGTGGTATTCTGAGACTATTTCCTTCATTTAGTGATAGACATCTTCACTAATTTGCCTTCAGTCAGTTGTACAACACACTGGATTATATTGCACTACATAGATATATTTATTCATTAGCGAAGTGGCTGTTATAACACTATTGGCCTCCAAATTGATAGACTGTGTCAGGAACTGGTTGAATGGAAAGCAGGAAAGTCTACTGGTCAACAGAGATCGCTCTGAGGAAAGGGATGTTACCAGTGGTGTGCCTCAAGGTTCTGTTCTTGGGCCTGTTCTTTTTAACATTTTTATAAACGATATTGCTGAAGGGTTGTCGGGCAAGTGGATGATACCAAAATCTGCAATACAGTAGACATGCTGGATGGTGTGAATAACATGAAGAAAGACCTGGCAAAGCTTGAAGAATGGTCTGACATTTGGCAGCTAAAATTTAATGCTAAGAAATACAATGTCATGCATTTGGGCTACAAAAACCCAAGGGAACGGTACAGTTTAGGGCAGTGTCTCTCAAACTTTCTCGAGCCAGGGCACACTAAAGGTAGTGGCCAAGGCTTGAGGAACCCAGAAGTGCATGGATGTCGCCGTGATGACATCACACATATGCGTGACATCATCATGTCAATGTCTGCGCATGTGCAGAGGGTCTCCAGATGGGCCCTGAGATACCAGTAGGGGATGCCAGCAGGGAAGAGGGCCAAAGAGAAGGAGAGGCATTGGCGCCAGCTGATTTCCTACAGCAGTGTTTCTCAACTAAGTACCCCCTCAATTAAGTAAGTTTCTTCAAGCTAAGTACCCCCTAAGTCTAACAAATATCAACTGAGTACCCCACCCACAGACCTCCCTAGGTCCACCCAAACTCTGTATCAGATCCCATCACCTTTACTAATTGTAATGCAATTTTTTACATTAATTTTTCATATACACATACAATATACACTGCAGATATAAATTCTCAAAACTGACACATTTCAATCACTATATTAAAAATAAAATCATTTTACCTACCGGCGATCCTCTGCAGGCTGCTGTAATAGCATTAAAGGTGAGACCAAGAGGCCAGGGGGGAAACCTGAGGATGCTAGAGAGAAAGGGGAAACATGTAGGCCTTTGGTGAATCGGGCAGCACTGGCACTGTACCACATAGGGAAGTCAGCTGGCAGGTGCCTCTCTTCCTCCTCAGTGTGCCGCGGCACACTTGGAATCTCAGGAGGCACACTAGTGTGCTTTGGCACTCAGTTTGAGATACACTGGTTTAGGGGGTGTAAAACTTATGTGCACGACAGAAGAGCAGGACTTGGTTGTGATTGTATGTGATGATCTTAAGGTGACCAAACAGGTTGAAAAGGTGAAGGTGAAAGCTAGACGGATGCTAGGTTGCATAGGGAGAGGTATGGCCAGTAGGAAAAAGGAAGTATTGATGCCCCTGTATAAGACTTTGGTGAGACCTCATTTAGAATATTGTGTAGAATTCTGGATTACGCACCTTCAAAAAGATATAAAAAGGATGGAGTCAGTCCAGAGGAAGGCTACTAAAATGGTATGTGGTCTTCATCATATGGGGACAGACTTAAAGATCTCAATATGGATACATTGGAGGAAAGGTGGGAGAGGGGAGATATGATAGAGATGTTTAAATACCTATGTAATGTACATGTGCATTAGTCAAGTCTCTTTCATTTGAAAAGAAATTCTGCAATGAGATAGCATAGGATGAAGTTAAGGCTCCGGAGTAATCTAAGGAAATACTTTTTTACAGAAAGGGTGGTAGATGCGTGGAACAGTTTCCCAGAAGAAGTGGTAGAGACAGAGACTGTGTCTGAATTCAAAAGGACCTAGGATAGGCAGGTGGGATCTCTCGGAGACAGAAAGAGATAATGGTTACTGCGGATGATCAGAATAGATGGGCCATTTGGCCTTTATCTGCCATTCTGTGTTTCTACTCTTAAAATTTATTTCATTGGGTCCCCTTCAAAATACTCTCCTTTCCTACTTATACACTTTTCCCAACATTGTTTCTACTTTTGGGAACAGTCCTTACACAAACCTTCAGGAATCGTCAAAAGTTTCTGTGTCAAATTTTGCTTTATGTCTTCAATGGTGTCGAATCGCTTTCCTTTCAGCGTGGATTATTAAGATTAGGAAACAAGAAGAAGTTAGCCAGGAGCCAAGTCAGGAGATTACGGTGGCTGAGGAAGAACTGTCATCACATCCTTGTACAAAATTTGTGAATTTTGACACATTCAAAACACCTTCCATGTTTCATAACATGTTCCCCCTAAGCCACTTTCAACATTTCATAAGTTTCTATAGTAATTTTACCCCAGTTAAAACAGAACTTCATGCTGTAGCGCTGCTCATTGAGGTTGCACATGATGAAAAATAGCCAATCGCAAAAGCTTGGAGATGAAAACAGATCAACAAACGGAAAAAAAAAAAAAAGAAGGTTACTTGTGAGATTTCAAGCTACTCAACACCACCTAGCATATCTCAAAATTACTTCCCGTTGGTGTACATTTCAAACTGTCCTGGAACTTTTTGAACAGGTCCCATATATATAAAATTTTTATACCTTTATATAAGCAAACCTTACAGTAACCAGACAGCCAGCAGACTTGAAGCTCCCAAAATTTGCCACATAACACAAGACCCAACTCACAGTAATGTTAAGGACTCGTTTTATAAAGCCATGGTAGTAAAGCAGTCATGGTAAATACACCAAAGTACATTCAATTCCTATGAGCTTCGGTGCATTTGCTGCTACAGTATCACTACCACAGCTTTGTAAATGAGATTATAAATCTCTGAGATGTTTACTGTAATTATATTAAAATTGCAAATTTTTTTTTAAAATGTACGTGATTCTCTAAGTTGAGCAGACAGGCTAGAAAATTCAATGTCTTAACCTATTATCTCTTTTTCTGTATATGTAAAATCACTTTCTCCATTTTCTGAGAATTAATATAATTAATTTTATTTTTGTTTTTGTTTTAGATTTTCACATGTATTGCTGTTGTTAGTCACAGTGACTTTCATTCTTGCTTAATAGAAAGTAGCTTGCAGATTACCGTAATCTGCAGGCTGATAACACTGGATGAGCTAGTAAAGATGGTTGGGGGAAGGGTTAATTAAATAATTGTAGGTAGGTAGAGGATTGGGAGTGAGTTGTTAGGCAAGTTAGGTAAGGGGAGGGGGAGTGGAAGCTAGAAGGGTTGGGATAGGTGTAAGGAAAATGAGTAGGATTGGTTGGGAAAACGGGCTTTGAGATTGGAGAATTTTGTGAGGAGAATTGGCGGACAGTGGAACATTAGGGGTGTGGAGGGAGTGTGGGAAGGTATGGTTGGTGGGGAAAATTGTCCCGCCCTTCCTTTCCCTCCAATTTTGGGTCTGTTTCTTGGTGGGTTTTGAAGGGTGGGGGTGTGGGTAGGTGGGGTTGATCGCAGTTTTATTGGCAGAAAAAAGTATATGTGGAGAAACAATTTTGGATCAGTGTGGCTATGTAACAGATTTGGTGACTAATTTTGTTTAACTGCTCATGTGCGACACTGCCATGGTGGCGGCCAGACTCTGTGGCACTGCGAGTCTTGCTGAATGGGAATTGGGGAATGGGGGAGAATTTTGGAGGAGGAGCTAGTTCGACAATGAGTAGCTCCCGAATTTTGTGACCATGCTACACTGTATTGGAAAATGTTGATGTTGATTTTATTAAATTGTTTGTTGTTAATAACAATAAAGCTGCGGCCCATTTTTTTGCCACTATATGTGAGTTGGTATTTGTTATTTGGACAATCTGAATGATGTGCGAATTCCAGTGTTATAGTCCAACTCTTATTTTTAGGGATTTTTTAAAAATTGTTTTCACACTGTCTGAAATTTCTTCATTTTCTGTCACTATGATCAAAATGTTCTTTCCTGTTGATAGCATACTCCTTTACCTTGACTGTTTATTCTAGAATTTTTTAAAGGTGAAGATATCTCAAATATGGATCACATTAGCCTAGGTTATCACTGGACAGCAATGTTTTTGCTTCTTGATAGCTTTCAGGTGTATCTTATAGATTTTTGGCTGCTGGTCACAAAAAAAAAAATCACATTTAAAAGTATGTATCACGTACTATTTTAACAAAAAAATACATTTTTACAATTTATCGTTATACTTTCAGGCTAATACAATTAATCCTTAGCCTAATTTTTAATATAGGCCTATTGCTCATGTTATACCTTGCTGGATATAATGTGGGCATGTCCAGGTGTACATTAAGGGCAGGTTGTATTACGACTATGGAAATGATGCAGTCTGGGCATGCCCAATGCTTGTACATGGGCTTGATGGATGCTACCCGAAAAGGCTATATTAAAAGCAGTTCGCATACAGGGATAATCTTCATTATGTATCTGTCAGTTTGGATGTATTTTGATGCTTCAAGGCATAGTATTGTCTATCTAAGTAACTTAATTAGTAAGTCAGTTAATTATTAATTGCTAAAAGATGATTTTATGACAGCAAAATGTCTCACCAATGTCACAACATTGCTACATTTGTGGCAAGTACACGTATAAGCCTCAAAGACGCACCATGACTCAAAAAAGCATATCAGCTGTACCTCAGTTGCAAGATTGGTGATCAAGACAAACCATGGGCTCCTCACATTTGTAGTGCAAGATATGCTGCTGATCTTAAAGCTTTGCTCCGAGGTACTCAGAAGTCAATGTCATTTTGCTATCCCAAAGATATAGCGAGAACAGAAGGATCACTTGACAGACTTTCTGACAAATATATATGGGTTCTCTGGTAAAAATGAGAAATCAATTGAATACCCCAATCTTCCTTCAGTCCTGAGACTAGTACCTCAAAATGACAGTCTTCTGGTACCGAAGCCACTAAAGAAATGGACCTTAAACAAAACCAATGAAGAATCTTCAATGCACCAGCCAGTAACATCGATCCTGATTTTGAGCCATGTGTGTCTGGCGAGCCTCATCTTATAACACACTCAGAATTAAACAACTCGGTAAGGGACTTAGGTTTGTCAAAAACAAAAGCAGAATTATTGGGTTCAAGACTGCAAGGATGGTGTTTGCTCTTGCCAAGTACGAAAATTTCTGTCCTTCAAAGCCACCAAGATGATTTAACAAATTTATTTTCACAGGTTGAAAACCTCTGTATCTGCATTGACATTTAAGGGATGTTCACAGCTTTGGGTTGTGCACATGACCCACAGGAGTGGCATCTTTTTATGGATTTGTCAGTGTTAAGTCTCAAGGCTGTTTTGTTACACACTGGCATTGTCTACCTGTCGATATGTATTGGCTATGCTACACACATTGTGACCAGGTGTAGGCAGAGCAACAGCCCAGTTTAGGGTTTGGACACAGGTAAAACAGACTGAGCAGTTTGTATTTTGAGGCTGGTGGAGTGTTTTTTTTAGCATGCACAAAGAAAAGAAAGAAAAGGTCCAACTTACTTCTATTTTTATTCAATGGGCAATGTTTGATATACATGAAAAATCAATATATTTTCAAAAATATCCAACAGTTCTTCACTGTGAGACCTTATTTTTCCAGAGGGCTTTTAATCACAGTCCCTCTTTTCTTGGCCCTGTGCCTCTGATTAATTATGATTCAGAACATTTTTCCTCAATCTAGGCATATCAGTTCACTCAGAAAGAGGAAAAGAAAAGAAAATGTTAGCCCAACAAAATCCAGGTCAATCAAATCACTTCAAGAGTGTTTTTATCTGGGCAGGAATTACATAGTCCACTATTTCTATGCCCTTTTTAAAAAAAATAATGGCCTGCATCTATGTTCAGCTGTTTAAATGCCCAGACCACCACTATGTCTAAACTTACACCATATAATCAACCTAAAAAAACCTAAGTCCTAAATGTCCAAAAACAAGGGGCTTTTAGGCAAAGGAGAGGCCAGTCCTTTGCCTAAAAGCTGGATTCTGTAACCGGTGTCTGTCAAAAACAACATCAGTTACAGAATCCCCCCTCCCCCCCCCTGACAACGATCCTGGCAGGAGGGTGCCCAAGCTCTCCTGCCCCGGCAAGCCACAACCCCCCCCCCCCCGACAACATCGGGGCAGGAGGGAGCCCAAGCCCTCCTGCCCATGTGAACCCCCTACCCCCCACCCCCACTAAGATCCGGGCATGAAGGAGCCCTGGCCAGCCGAACACCTCCCCCCACCCGCCGACCTGCGACACTCCTATTTTGAAATAATTACACTGACTACCTATGAAACAAAGAGTGTATTATAAAGTAATGTCTATAAATTCACCCCATTTTATATAGGCTGGCCCCTACTTGCTTTCAACCACTATGGGAGGTCTATAGACCTAGAAGGACATTGAGGTTAGAAGGAGGAATGAAATTAACAGCAACCATGGAAATGGGATTGCATTACGCGACTACAAAAGCAAAAATGTTTTTGATTGAGTATGAATCTGTGGAATGCCCTTCCTTGGCACTTAAAATCATATACTGACTGTGTTACTTTCAAGAGACTATTGAAAACACAGTTGTTTGTTGATGCCTATATTATAATATGTGCCAGGTACAACAATTTATGCTGTATCGCGTATTCAGACAGTATGTCCTGAACGATTAGGTGGAGAACAATCAGACAACATCTATGTGTTGTTATGGTTTTATTTTATGAATGCTTGTTATTGGAAACACTTAGATTATTTTATTAAGCCACGGCCTGGTGTGCTAAATGTTCCACTGCTGCTCATAGAATTCATATAAGCATTTGAGCAGCATCAAAACATTTAGGCCCTGATTCTCCAAACTGCGTCCCAATTTTAGGCAGCTGTAGGCGTCCTACAGCTGTCTAATCAGCCAATCAGGATGCATGTTTTTTAAACAAATGCTCCCCTGGCAGGCCGCCTATATTGAAGGCGAGGCCCGCAAGACACCTAAGCTCGCCTAAGGGCCTTAGGCGAACCTAGGCGGCCCTACGCTTCTCCCTAGTAGAGGAAGAGACACTTACAATGTAGGCCAACAAAATGCTGGTCTACATTGTAAGTAGACACGGCCGCTATACTTATTGCGGTACCCTCCTGCCAGCGATCGGTAGTGTCGGGGGGGGGGGGGCGGTCGGTAGTGTCGGGGGGTGGTCGGTAGTGTGGGGGGGGCATCTTCTGGCAGGAGGGATTGGGCACCCTCCTGCCAGCGATCGGTAGTGTTGGGGGGGGCGGTCGGTAGTGTCGGGGGGGTGGTCGGGCCTCGCCTTCAATATAGGCGGCCTGCCTGGGGAGCATTTTTTTAAAAAACGTGCATCCCGATTGGCTGATTAGAAAGCTGTAGGACGCCTACAGCTGCCTAAAATTGGGACGCACTTTGGAGAATCAGGCCCTTAGTGCTCCAGGCTGCGGTAGAAACCTCCACCACTTCTTAGTAAAAGATGGCCTTAAATAGTAATAATATTCAGCTCCTTTGCCTGGATAATTATCCAGATAGCTTGAGACAGCAATTCAGCTGTCCTTAGTTATTTGAATAATCATTTGGACATTGGTACTTAGCATCACTGATGTTCCGTATTAATGTTTAAGTGATCATTCAAATTACTGAGGATAGCTGTACTGTTGCCCTAAATTATCAGGAAGAACCTCAATGAAGGCACAGCCTAGTGATCAGAGCACTGGGTTGATAACTAGACAAGCATACCCAGATATTTAGCTCCATATATTGTTCCACATACTATCTGAATGCTAGCCACCAACTGCTGCCAACATCTGGTCAGATAAGTGATCTGATGCTATCCAAACAACTTTTGAAACTCGTAAAGTTTACATTTACTGATTACTAGCTGTAGTATATCACCTTTTATTGCTTTATATGCATGTGTGTCTCTGTATGATGCTGAACCTATTAATTCCAGCAGATTGCTGATGCTATGTTCCACAATTTAGGGCACGAGAATAAGGGGAACTGAGATAAAAGGAAGCAAAAGGAAATCCTAATCATGATTACTTGAACCTGTCTCACTGGGAGTTTGGGACATTAAAATAGTGGGGGAAGAGGGGGTTCCATTATTTTAAAAGAAAAAACTACTTTGATTCAGCAGTGAGAAACATATACATATACTATGTGAACTAGGCATGCCAAAACAGACACACAGAACTGTTCTGAGAATTGCATTTGTATAAAGTGCCTTCTGCCACAGATGGATTACTTTAAAATAATAATGCCCTGCCAGCTTAGCATGAATAAAGAAATCAATTATTTGTATTTGTTTACCCCCAGTAGCTTTAATGCGTTACATTAGTGAATATTAGAAGAAGGAACATTAGTATTGACAAATCAATGGTTGGGTTCTGCAAGCATTAACTGGCAACAAAGGCCTACTTCATCTTGCTGCTAATGTAGCACTGCTAAAATATTAAGCTGAACTGTTTAAAAAGTGGGAAATGACAGCAGATTGCAAGGTCCCTCTAGCCCACTCATTCCTGAAGCAAGACTGCTTCAGGATTTTAGAGATGTGTAGTTTCTACAAGCCACATAAAAACTACTGATTGTGAGTTTTACATGATTTATTTTTTTCTTCTTTTTGTGGTTTATTTAAAATTTTCTATCCTGCCCTCGGAAAACCTTCAAGGCGGCTTACACTCTGTTGTGCCCCCATGTTATGAGCGCATTTGCTCAGTTAATGTTTGTTTAGATGTGTAGTAGTTATGGGTGCTCTGTGGACTCAACTACCCAGAGAGCTTTGCTTCCAGTGGTCTGGGCTGCTTCCACAGAGCATGGGCCTGCCTCCTTCTTCAGGCTAAGGAGAGCAGTGGCCATTTTTCTGAGCACATGCTTGAGTGTGAGCCTGAGTGTGGTGTTCTCCCACCAGGTTTTTCACCCCTTCAATTCTGACAATCAAATACAGCTTAGATTACTTCTAAGGCTGGAGAACGGTGTCATCTCCACAGAGTGGACACCCCTAGCATAGTCCTGATATGTTAGTGGAGTGAGAAGGAATGTACAGGCTTGAACTACATTGAACTACCATCTTGCTTGATTTGTTATTAATGAATTGTTCAATTGATTCAGAGTCTGACTGGTGACATCAAGATTAAAGAATTAGGGGTTGGCTGAACAGGAAACTCTTACACTGGCCAGTAACTTAGAGAAGTCCTTGCTTCAGCACAAAAACCTGAAGACTATGCAGAGAGCTGTATTTGTACAGTGGGAGTTAGACAGCACACAGTCTAAGGCATTCAAATACACAATATACAAATAATAAATCAACGCTTAATACAAACAATACAACAACACAATCCAAGTAATAAAGACAATTTCATATAAATAATATTTTTTCCTTGGTCTTTCAAGATCCCCCCAGTAATACCCATCATACCTGACAATAGGCATCAGAAAAAAGATGTCTTTAGATTTTCTTAAAATTTATCAACCAAGGTTATATTTTTAAATGACAGTGGCAATGAATTCCAATATTTATGACCATTTATCGTGAAGATTACATCTCTGACGTGTTCGTATACTATTTCTTTATACGATGGTATTATAAGTACAGTAGTTGCTTATTTAGCGATCTCAAGTTTCTACCTCCTACGTTTGGTGTCAGCAAATATGTTAAATATAATGCTTCATCTGCTTTCAGTACTTTGAATGTTGTAAGAAGAATTTTATATATGATCCGATATTTCACTGGAAGCCAATGAGCATTTTTCATATATGAAGATATATAATCAGATTTATGGAGATTGTAAATCACTCTAATGGCTGTGTTCTGTATGATCTGTAATCTTTGAATGTCCTTCTGACATAATCCAGGATAAAGGCAATTACAATAATCAATTTGCTAGATAATGAACGAATGCATTAGGATGTTCAAAGCCTCTGGAAATAATAGAGATCGAATCGATCTTATCAGGCATAACCTGAAAAAATAATTTTTCTCTACCCTCGAAATTTGTAACTGGAATGATAACGTGAGTATCCAAGATTATCCCAAATATCTTGGTACTACTTACAAGTAAAATCGGGGTACATTCTAGTCTGATTTCAGATGACAAACTTACTGGGTCCCGGTTACTAAAAAGTATAGATGTAGACTTTTCCATGTTTAGTTTCAATTTCTGAGAATGTAACCAATGAGCAATGTGATCTAAATTCTCATTGAGAAGTGAGATTTCATTGGAGGAGCCCGATTCGAACATATACAACAACTGAATATCATCTGCATACACAAACATGGTCTGTTTCATTTGCAAATAGCATGTGCTGAAACAGAAATACATTTTGGGTGACCCCCATTAATTAATCCTGTCTCATGACTTTAAAAACCCTCCTTTAATTTGCCCCTTATTCCTAGCTTACGTCTAGCAAAAGGAGCAAGAACAATCTGTAATCATTTCTACCCTTTTGTTGCTCTACTTTAAGCAGGCAACAATCTCAGATCAGCCAACATCATTTAGTAGTACAGTACTCTCCCGATATTTGCGGGGGTTCTGTTCCAGGAACCCCCACGAATGTTGAAAAACCGTGAATATGGTTTTTAGCAGGGAAAACAGGAGAGGGCAGCCGGAGCACTGGAGAGTGAAGGAAATCACTCGTGGTATGCTCCAACCGCCTCTTACTATACTCAAGCCGGGCCTCACCAATCAGGAGCTCAAGGCCCAGGCAACAGCAAGGATCTTCGTTCACCAGCACCGGCACGTCCTGAGGCTGCATGCTGGTGCCAGATGGAGTAAGGCTTCTGTTTGGGCTGGCGGTTCGCGTTGGGGAGAGCGATGCCGGTTCTCGGGGGAGGGGGGAGTGGTTGGGAACGAATGAAGCGAGTTTCCCTTCCTTATGGGGAAACTCTCACTTTGATATACGAGTAATTTGGTCTATGAGCATGCTTCTGGAACGAATTATGCTCATAAACCAAGGTTCCACTGTAGATAGAACAGCATCTATAAACTGCTAATATCAATATGTGAAAGCTTAACACATCTTTAGACAACTGGCGACTGCATTCAATGATTGAAAAAAAAAAAAATTCCTGCAAAATCTGTTTTTGAATTTAAATAAACTACTGTTAAATGATGACATTTGTGTCTTGTCTGCCTTTTGATGTAGCAACAAGAGTCTTGTCCGCTGATCAGAGTCCTTCCATCATGAGCCCAGTTACTCAAGCATCTTACTATTTCTGCAACTGATTCTTCCATTGTTGCTGGCATCAAGGGGCATTTCCAACATTTACTAGATGTTTATTTTCCTGTTTATTCACTACGCAGTGTTGGTTCTCTTTTACACCCTATGTCTGAAAGACAGTCCAATTATCTTCTCAGATCACTTAAAAAACGTGGAGGGGCATAGTCAAAAGGGACATCTAAGTCCATTTACGTCCATCTCGCAAGTCGTCCAAAGTAAAAAACAGCTTAAGACACATTTTTGAAAAATACGTCCAACTTTTTTTCATTTCGAAAATCATCTAATTATACGTCCTGCCGATCTGATCATCCAAGCCGCTAAATCGTCCATCTTTATACCACATTTTCGTCCAACTTTTCATCCAAGTTCAAAACGCCTAGAACAAGCCCTGTTGGGCATGGGAGGGGTCTGCAAAGCAATGGACTGCACACCCAGACATGCCACCTAAATAGTGGGGTACCTTACAGGGCACTGCTGTGAAATTCACAAAAAGGGTGCCATGTCTTCTCCTCACTACAGCTCTCTTATAGGTTACGGTGAGCCCCCAAACCACCTCCAGAATCCCCTAGACCCACTTATCTACCACCCCAATAGCCCTTATGGCTGCAGGAACCATAAAAAGGGCTATTAACTCAATGAGCATCTGGAGCAGCGCAGGCCATTCAGCGCGGCTCTCTGCGGTAAAAAACGCTAGCGTGGTTTCGTAGAAGAGGGGGTAAGTCTAGGTTGACCCACCTCCCTTCCTTTCCCCTTCTCCAGAAATGGTTCTTTTTGCTCTAGGCGTTCAGAAGCAGGGGAAAGGCCTAAGCTGGTTTTGGAAACCAGCTTTGATTATCGGTACTTGGACGATCTGTCTTTTTGATCGTTCAAGTACCAATTTAGGCCACTTTTTGGACGTGTTTTATTATTATTATTTTTATTATGAGCCTTTAAGTATATAGCCCTCAGTGAAGACTACCCCAACTTTGTTGGTTGGGTTGAGAACTTTTCAGCGAACCCCTTGTATAGCTGCAGTAAAAATGGCCTTAGCACACAGGAACATCTCTAGTGTTAAGATGTGCATACCCATTTTATTCGGCAGCTTAGGAAAAAAAAAGTATCCTTAATAAACTAAGCAGAACTTAAGTACAAATAACAAGGATATGTATATACTGTAGTTAATCAGGTTTCCATATTTATATTATCCTCTATTGCTAATTGTTATCTTTCAAGTCATTAATTGCATTTGATTTTCATGCCATAGTTGTAAAATGTCTCATTATTGAATTAGAACCAGTGCAGATGGGAGATATGATTTCAAAATCATCAGTGGTCAAATATGAATGCTATTTCCAGTGACCATACCAATTCAGGAAAAAAACCAACAACTATATAGTCAAGCACACTGAAAACTATTACAAAAAAAAAATAAAACCCTGAATGAAGGAAAAATGACAAATGCTGGTGCCCTAACTTGCGTTCCACAGAAATTTCAGTGAAAGGCTATGACTAAATTCTGGCTCTGACTGTCTTCAATGTATCACTTTAAATCCACATGCAAATCTACAGCCAGTCATAAATATATGACTTAATTATTCAGTCCTGCAATAGGAGTGTAATATACACTCAATAAAAAATTTAATGTATACCAAAGAAAATACGAAGGTTTAAATTCATTAACCCACACAAAATGTTATTTCCAGACAGAAAAAAACTCCACAAAACTATATGAAACTGAAGGCAACATAAACAAGAAGAATACAGTATGCAAAACTCAAAATATAAATAATTCATGATTGCTAGCAATACAGAAAACAGATATATTAAAAGAGTTTTGGTTGAGAAAGTTATTTTCTTAGAAATCTTTAATCCCTATGGTTAGTATTTCAATAACTTGCAGGCCATGGCATTTAAATAGTCCGTCTATATTCAGCTCTGCTATCCGTAGAACTGGTGGCTCTAAAAGGAGTATTTATTCAAGTGCAATAATAGTAGTGATGGTGCTGTACCTTACTTTCCCATGACAGTGGCTAATCTGTGGTAGCTCAGTATTGGCGCTGATTTGCTTCTTATTCAATTAAATTGCACAATGAAGGATAAAAGTTCTGTATGAACCATGTATCAGTTACCTGAAATTAAAAGGAATTTATTTTGGGCCAGATTCTATAAACGGCGCTGTCATCGTTGGCCGCCTAAAATGTAGCTGCCAATCGTGTGTCAAATCATGCAACGGCTGCCGATCGCGTGCCAATCATGGCTTCATGAAAGATAGACGCTAGAAATATAGGCCAGGGTTTTGATGGCCTACATTTCCAGCACTTACCTTTCATGTGAATCGCAGTCACTGAGGTGCTTTATGATGCAGAATGCCATTTCCAGCATTAACCACACCTAAAATGGCATTAGGCATCGTAAAGTGTCTCTTTAGTCATTATTCAAGTATTGTTTTTCTAAGCACCTACATTAAAAAAAAAACAAAAAACAATTTTATTCATTTTTAAATGGATTTTCCCTCTTAAGTTAGACACAGGTAGGGCGCCTATCAGCACCTAACTTCCTGTTTTGTTAGATCATGGCCTCCTTTAGTTGATTGATATTTGATGATATACTACCTATCTATTTAATGGGAATTTCATTTGATTAGTGTATTGTAAGGTCAAACCATCTACATCTCGGCAGATTTCACCAAAGCCACTGCTAATAAATGTTGTCACTTTTTAGTATTGTGGCAAGGACTGAAAACGACTGAGGCTTGGTATTGAAAACCAGCCAGAAAAAAAAGGCACCACACCAAAACTGATGGTCGATGGAGTTGGAAAATTTCCTGAATGAGCAAGAAGCTTTAATACAAATGACTACATGACTTACCAGCCAGCACAATATTAGCTCATAAAGCTAGCTTAAGTTTCATGACAGATCTTTTTTTTTTTTTCTTACAGCTCTTTCTGAGTTACTGGCTCTAATAATATGAATGCTTGTTGTATCTTTTTTTTTTCAATTCAGTTATTTGCTGATCCTTTGACATTTACAACATCAGTTCATGTATGTAATTTACTAATTTGTTGGGTCTCAAGATTGCTGCTCCTTTACTGTTGCATTGCGGGATCTCACCCCTCCGATGCTTCTGCATTCATCTCTACTGTTGGGATGGCAGCATGTTGCTTATGGGGTTGTAAGCGAGAAGTTTATATGAATGTTGGGGGGGTCAGGTTGTGTAATTGTGTACAAGTATTTTGTATTATTTGCTATGGAATTAAGAGGGGAAATTTAGTCCAGTTTTAAGGCATATGTGGATTATGAGCATAATGTGGTTTTCATGTTTGCTATTCGTGTTTTCTAATATTTGTGGTCTGTTTTCTTCATACTAAGGATGAATGTATATAAGTCTCACTTAATTGAAAAGGTATCAATAGCCCTATGAAGTTCAACAATTTTTAAATTTATTTTAAACAGTTTAAAGCACAAATTGTATTTCTGCAAGAAACCAGATTATCTCCATCCAGATCAAGGAAACTTAAGCAGGATTTGCTACGACTGTTATTATTCTGCAGCTATATCAGGGAAATATGGTGTCATAATTCTGCCAGCTAAAAGACTGAATTTTACTATGCTTTTGTATTGTGCTATGAGAAGGGACAGGGGTAGGCAATTCTGTTCCTCAAGAGCCACAAGCAGGTCAGGTTTTCAGGATATCCAAAATGAATATGTATGAGATGGATTTGTATGCACTGCCTCCTTGAGATGCAAATCTATTTCATGCATATTTATTGTAGATATCCTGAAAACCTGACCTGCCTGTGGCTTTTGAGAATCAGAATCAGAATTACCTACCCATGAGAAGGGACATTCTGATACATCCCTTCTGGATTCCATACACTAGGATGTCCAATCCCAACACGCAGTCCAGGTGTTACAGAATCCACATCTTTTCTGAACACAAGTTACAGTCCCCCTAGTGGTAGAATCAGTTTCAATTTTTGCAAGCAGTCCGAGCAGAAGTCTTTTGCTGTTGCTCTGCTTCTGTTTCTTATTTTTTCGCTTAAAGTTTGTTTCATGGTGACTTCAGTGCCTTGAGACCCCTGCTCGGTGGTCCATTGTCAGAGAAAAGGATACAGTCTCTCTGTGAAACTGCAGTCCTGGGGTGCTGGACTGCAGTTTCACAGAGCAACTCTGGTGGATGTGAGTACCTCCATTATTTCCTATGGGAACTTTAGGGGTGGCTTGTAACTTGATCTAAACTCCGTTTGTCACAGTTTATGAGGATAGGGTTCAGATCCACCATCTCCCCAGACCCCCAAATCACTACTTTTTATTTTTGGAATGTGTATATTTTTGCCATTTGTGGCACAAAATCATGACGGCGACCGTTTTGGATTTTAAAATTGATCTTTTTTTCTAACTTTAAATTCTGCTTCTAAACCCCCTCAATTTGACTCAAAATCAATTGGGATGGACTCCCCAGCCTCTAATCTAGTGGAAGTGGACATTGATTGTGCCGGATGGGTGCTGGATCAGCGATTTTGAAATGTGTGTCATAGCATGCCGGGGGAGGTGGGGGAAGCTTCAAACTTTACCTCCTCTGTGTCCTCTTGGGCTGGTAAGCTGGCCTGGCTCCATAACTTCTGAAGAAAATTTTGCCTCCGTTACTGTGGTTCTGATTCCAGGCAACCTCAGGTTCCTGTGCAATGGCTATTACACACAAAAACAAACAAACAAAAGAAGAAAGCGATGATGTCATCTGGGGCAGGCATGGCTTCCTCACTCACAGACTGTCTTCTATTGTTTTGTCAGGAGTGGACTCGACTTTCATCAAAGGACTTTCATCAGCCCTCCTTTGCCTGCCTCCAGCTTGATTTCTGGACTCCAGCAAGTCTACGGCAACAGAGTCCATTGTCTATTATATTCTGCAGTGCTTCTTAGTCTTCAGGATGCTTGAACCTGTTCCAGTCAATGAATGGGGGCTTAGGCGGCTGCTCCTTACACTTCCTCATGCCAGAAGGGCTCAGTGATTTGGAGACATATTCTGGTTCTACAGTCGATCACCCACTTCTTACAAATTCCCCTTTTCCGAATGGTCAATGGAGTACACAGTGCTAGCTGCTATCTCCAGGGGAGTTTCTAGTGTCCTTGGATCTCCCAGAGGTTTACTTACATATTCCAATCTACCTGGAGTATCAAAGGTTTCTGTGTTTCCATGTTCTGCAACAACATTTTCAGTTCACCACTTTACCCTTTGGTCTCGTGAAGGTGCCCCGGACTTTCTCCACCTGGATGACTGGTTGACTCCTTACCTGGATGACTGGTTGATTCAAGCTCCATCTTGTTCAGAAAGCGAGAGTGTAGTAGAAACAGCAGTATCTTGGTTGCAGGTGTTGGTGTGGATTGTCAACTTCAAGAAGAGCAATTTGACACTCTCCCAGATATTGGAATATCTGGGGCTCTTCTTCAATACCAAGAATGGTTGGGTTTTTCTTCCCAAGGCATGCAGAAACTTCAACTGTGGATCAGCGTTCTTCTGGACTACCCGGCTCCCATGGCCTGGTTATATCTTCAGGTTCTGGGGTCCATGGCAGCCTCTTTGGAGGTGGTTCCCTGGGCCTGAGCTCACATGCACTCATTACAGGAGCCCCTTCTCTCTCAGTGGTGTCCGCAGCATCATTCCCTTAAGATGCCGCTCCCCTGGATGGAGTCAGCTCGCAGCAGCCTTAGCTGATGACTTCAGGGGGATGCCCTCCATCAGGCCAGGCTTCTTCAGATATCAGAGTGGATGATTCTCATGATGGATGCCAACCTGTCGGGATGTGGGGCTCACTGTAGGGAGTGATCCATTCAAGGGCAGTGGACTCATCATCAGAAACATTGGTCGATCAATCATCTGGAGCTTCGAGTGATTGCTACTCGTTCTTCAGACCCTTCTTGAAGGAAAAGTGGTTTGAGTCTTCTCCGACAATGCCAGGCAGTGGTGTATGTCAATCATCAAGGGGACATGAGAATCACTCACTTGGGCCAAGAAGCTTGCATGCTGTTTTGGTGGGTGAAGGCTCACCTTCTGTCACTCTCAGTGGTTTACGTGGCCGGCGTCAACAACGTTCAGGCAGATTTCCTCAGCAGACAGATTCTGAACCTGGGAGAATGGTCCCTCTCGCAGAAGGCATTCAGTCTTATTGTTCAGCGCTGGGGTTATCCTCAGCTGGACTTTTGGCTTCAGCAGAGAACTCTAAGGCTAGAAGTTTTTTTCAGCCAACGGATGCAACACGGAAGTCTAGGCTTCCCAAATTAAAAAAAAAAATTGATATACCCTTCACAGTGTGGTTTTGTAAAAAGTTGAATGACTTCTGATTACACTGGAGTCTTTAATCATGACTGAGCCCATGTGCAAAGTCTCATTCGATGCTGAAAAGGCATGTGATTACGTGGAGTGAATGCATCTCTTTGAGACCTTACATTGGTTTAGTTTAGGTGAACATTTCATAAATATGATATAAATTCTATATCAACCAATAGTAAGATTGAATGTATAGGGACACTATTTATTTTACTAGAGGTACTCATAAAGGCTTTCCTCTTTCCCTCTACTATTCAATCTTGCATTAGAATCCCTATTAATGATTATAAGAAACATTATGCACAAGCAGAAAAAAAGTGAGGATGAAAGGATAGTCCATCCTAAGGAACACACAAACTTTACTGGAGAATCATATGAGATTGATTACAGCTCAGCTTGACACAGCCAGTGTTTTGACACATAAATAATGTGTCTTCATCAGGAGTCATTATGAATCCTCCCAAAGGCTTGAAAATGAAAAACAGTAGGCAGTAATCTACAAACAGAGCGATTATCAGAGTGATTCACCAGAGCAGCAGGATGCAAAACCACTTTCAAATGTTGAAGAGATATTAATGTTAACTGCTTTCAGGTTAATGTGTTTGCATTTGCAGATGATGTGCTGTTGCATTGGTCTAATCCAAGTGATATATTTGGCAATCTTTCAGGGTACACTATTAACAGTAACAAGACAGAAGTGCACTGCACAGATGATGTCATATCCCCATATTCTCTTAGGTGGTGTTAATCTGATATTAAATCGATGTGAAGTTTATGAGATCTTGAGAGGTCACAATAAACCTTAATGTCAAATAGCATATTGCTAAAGTACATTACATCTGTACCAATTAGTCCCTGCTATGGCTTACTTGCCATCATTTGTAGCACATACAATATTTTCGAGGCAATTACCATTTGAATAACCTCCAATTTATTCAAATGGTCATTGCTTCAAAAATATTGTATGTGCTACAAATGATGCCTTTGCCTTTCTCTGCTGCCAAATTTAAAGAAATTGATCTTATTCGTACCAATTTTTTTTGTGTGTGTGGCTTAATAAACTGCATAGAATATCCTTGACAAAATTAAAGCATCCCAGAGTTAGGGTAGAATAGAGATCCCTGATTTCTCCCTCTATACCAGTGTCTTTCAAACTTTTTTAACTCCGGCACACTAAATCGAGCAAATGTTTTCCATGGCACATTATAATTGAAATTATAAAATTGGAAAACCAACAAGAAATGACACTTGAGAGTTAATTATTTAAAGTTTTTTAAAGCTATGTATGGATAATTGTAAGAATGGTGAACTAAAGTAGATAGAATAGAATTGCTAATCAACACAATAGATGTACTTGTTTTAGAGTGCAAATTAACTCAAAACGTAGCTCAATAGTGAAGAAGCAGACACATATTTCATCATCCACCATCTGCAGTCACTCTTTTAAAAATATATATACATATATTTTCTATCAGAACTGAAAATCCAAGTTCATAAAGATAAGAAGATCCAAATGATAACAAAGCCTTGATTGTATTGTAACTCAATAAAACTAAAATTAAAATAACTTGCCATTAGTTTTTAAGGACCAATTACTTCAAAGAATGATGCTTGTCTAGGCAGTTGTGTATCCTTATGCATGCAGATGCTCATAACATTGACAGACTTATGGGTACGCAACGTAAGTGTCATCTATTCTAATGTATATTTATCTCCATAAGAACCTATACAGACGGATAAGTTGATAGTTACTGTTTAGCCCCAAAACAATCTATACGTCCTCCTTATAATCTGATAAGATACTAGTACTGTCTATCCCCTAATATCCTGACAAGCACAGACAAACTGCTATAGCTGACACTCTTCGTTTGTGCTTCCCATTCCTACTTAACTTTGATAGTATTCCCCCGAACCAGTAGGGACCCTCACAATTCAAAGAAGAGCTCCACTTCTCACAACAGTGGGAAGAAAACTCACCCATCTCTGAACTCACTACTGAAGGACACAGACGCTACAGAACAAAAGGGAAAAAAATAAAATAAAAACGCCTCCTCCTCCCCTAACATCCCCACACCTCCCAACCTGCACATCACACCAGTTACCAAACAGCAGAACCTCCTGCACCCTACACAAACACCACCATGCCTCCCAACTTTTCAACAAACGTACTCCTACATCTACTACTCTTCCTACTTCTAACCAACAGAAAAACAGAAGGTTATCACACATCCTCTATCCCAACCTTAACAGTATCCCAAAGGTTCCCACTACCTACCAGAAAACTTCATTCACCCAGAAACCTGATAGATTGCTCCTCACTCAACCACATCAGCATACCAACCAGCTGGGGAAAAAGACCACCTCCAAAACCAAAGCCAGAAAACCGCAACCATCATCCACAAACCAAAGAAAATCTCCTCCACCCAAACCGCTCACCCACTCCCCAAACTCTCAACATCTCATTATCTTGCGCATACATGAACATCAGATCAATAAGCACAAAAGCAGACCTCATTAAGGACTGGATAGTTAAAAAGCAACTAAGCTGCTTATTCCTATCCGAAACCTGGCTAACCTCGGAATCCGATCCCACCATCACAGAACTATGCCCTATTGGTTACAAAATAGAACTGATCTGCAGGAAAAAAAAACGTGGTGGAGGTCTAGCCATTATACTCAAAAACAACATCAATATAAAGACCCTAGACAAACACACCACCCCTCACCTAGATCTCCTAGCCTGTCAACTATCCGATGATTCTCTCACAGGAACACTAACATGCATCCTCTGTTACTCAACACCAGGAAAATGGAATGACAACAAACAAGATATCGAAGAATTTATTTACCAGAACTCCCTAACCTCACCTCATAATCTAATCCTAGGAGATATAAACCTCCATCTTGAAGATCACACCTCTAAACAAGTAATAAATTTACTCTCATACCTCAAAGCACTGAACTACCAGATCCTCGACCCCCAACCCACACACGAAAAAGGCCACCAACTAGATGTCGCTGCTTACATGACCCAACACCCCCACAAACCCGAAATCCATATCTCAAATGGGGCCTGGCACCCCTCACTCTGGTCAGACCACTATGAATACACCTTTAACATCAACTGGCCTCAAAACATCAACAAACAACCGCCAAAAAAAACCTCCTTCAAAACACGCCAAAAAATTGAACCCCCCACATTCTGGGACAAAGCAGACCACTCCATCACCAACACAGCCCCCAACGAATTCATATCCCAATGGCGAACCATAAGCGAAACCATCCTGAATGAACTAGCCCCAGAAAAATTAAAATTTAAAATATGTAGACCTTCTGATAAATGGTTCGACTCCGAACTCCTCCAATCAAAAAAGCTCTGCAGACAGCTAGAGAGAGACTGGAAAAAAAATAAGAGCTTAAAACACACTAAAACTGCATGGAGAAATCAAATTAACCAATATAAAACCAAACTCAAGGAAAAACGGAAAGCCTACTACTCCAAAATGATAGGCACAAAAATCCCAGACACAAAAAAGCTATTCAACCTAGTAAAGAACCTCACTGATACTAAACCTTATCTTGCCACTCAAGGTACCCACCCACCGACAGCCATCCACCTAGCAGACTACTTCAAAAACAAAATCACCAATATCAGAACCGCATTCATCGATACACCCACCCATCTCGAAAAGATAACAACAAACCCAATAACAGGCGAAGCCATCGTAGCAGACAGAAGCTGGTCCAACTTCCCAATCCTACTTTGGTCGGATATGAACCGACTCTACAACAAATACAGCCATGCCTCCAGCGAACTAAATAATTGCCCCACCTACCTGTTATCAAACGCCTCCACCACATTCAAAACCAACTTTATGTTATGGATTCAAACCACACTAACAGAAGGCCAATTCCCACAGGACTTAGGAGAGATCTTAATCACCCCAATCATGAAAGATCACAAAGGCCCAATAGATAGCCCCTCCAACTACAGACCTATCGCTTCAATTCCAATATACGTCAAAATAATAGAAGGCCTAGTCACACAATACCTCACAATCTACCTGGAAAAACATAACCTACTCCACCCCTCACAATCAGGATTTCGAACCAACCATAGTACAGAAACACTTCTAGATACAGCCCGGCAACACATCAGTAAAGGAAAAAAGATGATACTAATACAACTTGACCTCTCTGCTGCATTTGACCTAGTTGACCACACCATATTACTACAGATACTCGACGCCATAGGGATCTCTGGCAAAGTTTACAACTGGTTTCAAGGGTTCCTCAAATCAAGAACCTATAGGGTAAAATACAATGATATCAAATCAGAGCCATGGGCAAATCCCTGCGGAGTTCCACAAGGATCACCTCTCTCACCTACACTCTTCAACCTCTTTATCTCCTCCCTAGGAGCCACCTTAGATAACCTAAATGTCACATCCTTTAGCTACGCAGACGACATCACCATACTCCTCCCCTTCGACCCTTCAGAGCCCACCACCACCGCAAAGCTGGAAACAACCCTAGATACAGTAGAAAAATGGATGATGGATCATAAACTAAAACTAAACTCAGAAAAAACAAAATTCCTCCTGCTCGAAAAAGCCAAATCTCCTACCATCACAGAACTGATAATCAAAAATACCAAATACCCAATACAACCCGAACTAAAACTACTAGGAGTCACCATAGACAGATGTTGCACAATGCAGTCCCAAATCAACAAGACGACCCAGAAAGCTTTCCTAACCATGAGAAACCTACGCAAAATCAGAAAATTCTTCAACCAAACACAATTCAGACTAGTCGTACAATCCCTAGTCTTAGGTCTGCTGGACTATTGCAACTCCCTATATCTTCCTTGTCCAGCCATTATGATAAAGCAACTCCAGACCATACAAAACACCGCCCTCAGACTGATCTACTCACTTAGAAAATATGATCACATAACAACCGCCTTCTTAAACTCCCACTGGCTACCCATACAAGCACGAATTCAATTCAAATTCCTCTGCCTATTATTCAAAGCAATACAAGGCTCTTCCCCATCCTACCTAAACAATCGCTTAAACCAGATCTCCACCACAAGACAAAGAAGAACCCCAAATCCTTTTGCCTTCCCTCCACTCAAAGGCACACAACGCAAGAAAATGTTTGACAACCTTCTGGCAACACAAGCAGCAAAACTCAACCATTCCATCTCCAACCTGCTGACAACATCGGACGACTTCAAAACATTCCGTAAAGAAATCAAAACCCTGCTTTTTAAAAAATTCATCCAAAAACCTTAAACCACTTCACCTACCTCCAGCTAAGTTCACCTACCTCCAGAAAATTCACCTACCTCGACTGAACTCATCTACCACCAGACAATCCTCCCCCAAGTATCACACCTAATCACCCTTCATATAAACAGACCATAAAAAGATTGTAATCTTGCCTACTCTAACTGTGTTCCATTTGCTAATATCACACTGCTAGGCACTGTCAGTTTTCTATCCAACCCATAAGATCCCCAAGAAAAAAAAAAAAAAAAAAAAAAAATTTGTATCCTCACTGGAAAATGTCCAGTAAAATCCTCTGTAATGTGATCATCTCTGGAAATGTCCAGTCAAATCTTTTGTAATCCGCCTTGAACTGCAAGGTATAGGCGGAATAGAAATCCGTAATGTAATGTAATGTAATGTACTTATGAAGGGAATTTTTTAAAATAAAGTAAGGGTCCTTTTACAAAGGTGTGGTAGTGGTTTAACGCGCGGAATATCGCGAGTTAAACCACCTGCCGTGCTAGTACCTAACGCCTCCATTGACGAGACCGCTACCATGGCATTGTTAAAGAAGTCATTTGTTTAGAAGTACAAATGGACTTCACTACGCTCAGTTTTAGCTTGTACTTCAGAAAACTAAGAGCAATACAAAATCTTGATAGTACACTGTCCCTTTCTATTACCAGCTTCCTGCATGCTCCTTTATGGCACAGTTGTGGATTTGGTGTCTTTGGGATCTGTTAGTGTGCACCAAATTTTCCTCTTTTCAGTGTTTACAAAAACAATGTAGTATTGGTCAGGATCAATTTTACAAATATTTACAGTTAAAAAATGTTAAACGATGTGGAACCTGAGGAGATTATCTTCTTACTTGTTCTTGGGGATCTGAACCATATAGCTCAGTGTATCTCAAACTGTGTGCCTCCTGAGATTCCAAGCATGGCGTTGTACACTGAGGAGGAATAGAGGCACCTGCCATATGACTTCCCTACGTGGTACAGCGCTAGTGCTGCCGGATTAGCCAAAGGCCTGCATGTTTCCCCCTTCTCTCTAGCATCCTCCGGCTTCCCCCATAGCCTCTCATTCTCACCTTTAATACTAATTACAGCAGCCTGTAGAGGATCGCCGGTAGGTAAAATGATTGTATTTTCAATATAGTGATTGAAATGTGTCAGTTTTGAGAATTTATATCTGCTGTGTATAATGTGTATATAAGAAAAATGAATGGAAATAATTGCATTACAATTAGTAAAAAGGATGAGATATTGGGCAGAGCTTGGGTGGGCCTAAGGAGGTCTGTGGTTGGGGTACTCAGATGATATTTGTTAGACTTAGGGGGTACTTAGCTTGAAGCAGTTGAGAAACACTGCTGTAGGCAATCAGCTGGCACCAGTGCCTCTCCTTCTCTCCGGCCCTCTACCCTGCTGGCACCCTCTACTGGCATCTCAGGGCCCATCTGGAGGGCCCCTGCACATGAGCAGACGTCAACGTGATGATGTTACACATATGTGTGATGTCATCATGGTGACGTCTGCGCGCTTCTGGTTGCCTCAAGCCGTGGCCACTACATTTAGTGTGCCCCGGCTCAAGAAAGTTTGTGAGACACTGATATACCTTCTAGGTTTTACAAACGATTGATACAGCATCATAATAGAACACCTTTAACAATTTAATCAATTTGGGACAGTAAACTTGGTATGTACTTAACTGCAGATCAATAATCTCACGTTTGGCTGAAATCTAGTAGACCAGTGTGCTCGACGTCGGTTCTAACAAGTGTTTATTATGTAATGCCTATAGAGATTTGGATGTCTATTCACCAGCACAAACATAGTAACATAGTAGATAACGGCAGATAAAGACCTGAATGGTCCATCCAGTCTGCCCAAACTGATTCAATTTAAATTTTTTTATTCTTAGCTATTTCTGGGCAAGAATCCAAATCTCTACCCGGTACTGTGGTTGGGTTCCAACTGTTGAAATCTCCGTCAAAAACCTACTTCAACCCATCTACACCCTCCCAGCCATTGAAGCCCTCTCCAGCCCATCCTCCCCTAAATGGCCATATACAGACACAGATCGTGCAAGTCTGCCCAGTACTGGCCTTATTTCAATATTTAATATTATTTTCTGATTTTATTTTATTTATTTTTTTTTTCTTCCTTTATTTATCATTTTAAAAATTTTAACAAAATCAAAACATTTTGTACTGAAAGATTGTCAGATCGAACACAAATAATAAGTAAATCATTAACATAATAAGAACAAAATTCAAATCGGACAATCTCAAGTCCTCAATAATTATGTGATCCAAGATATATATAAAAGAGTGAACTTTTAAGGAAATCAATTGTAAATTCTATATAATAAAGAACAGTATCATGTGTCTGACTTGAGGAATTATTCTATACCAAGTCCAACAATTACTTAGTTGTTATTGTGGTAGTTGTTGTTATACCCTCTTTTTCCAGACGTTTCAGTGTCAGAAAAGCTGTAAGTTGAGATGGCTCAAAAAACACATACTTATTATCTCAATATCTTACTATACATTTACATGGGAAACGTAAAAAGAAAATGCCACCCAGCTGTGTAACTCCTGCTTTCAACAAAAGAAACTGACGTCTACGATTCTGAGTTTCTCTACTAACGTCTGGAAACATTTGAATTTTCAAACCCAGAAACTCCTTACTCTTGTTCCTAAAGAACATTTTCAAAATCCAATCTTTATCCGGCAGCAATGCCACAGATAGTATAAGAGTTGCTGGTTTAACCAAATCTTTATCTGATGTTTCCAAAATTGCTGTCAAATTTTGTTGAAGGTCTTGTATTTCCTGTCTCTTATCCTCCGAATGTTGACCCCTTGCGTTCATAGGCAAATAATATACTCGAGTGAGAGGAGGCAATGATTCCTCAGGAATATTAAATATCTCCATGAAGTACCTTTTTATCATCTCTCTCGGGTTTACTGATAAGATTTTGGGAAAATTCAACAGTCGTAGATTATTAGTCCGATAGTTGTTTTCCATAATTTCCAATTTTTTTCTAATACTTTGATTATCATTTATTATTGTAGATTGAACTTGTTTAATCATTTTCACTTCATTTTCGATACCTCCCAATTTTTCTTTGACATTGGAAATTTCCTGTTTATTTTCCTCTATTGTCTGTTTTTGAATTTTTATATTCTTTTCACCTTCTTTAATTTGTTTAGTTAGTGAGTCTCCCAGTTTGGAAACTAGGTCCCAAATTGAATCAAGAGTCACTTCAGCTGGTTTCTGATATTTAAAGAAAGTCTCATGTAAAGTTGGGGAAGACTCACCTTGACTGCCTTCTGTCTGTTGGTCTGGATTTTTTCCTCCTTCCTCTCTATCCGCTGGAACCGTCTCTGGACTTAACAAAGCCATAGAGACTTCACCTTGCTGGCTCCCTGATGTTACAGCCTCATGATCAGAGAGTGCTGCTACTCCTGGCCCACTCCTTTCACATGGGGAGCTCGCACTCAGCGGTGGGGGAGGTGGACTCCTCTGGTCGGGGCTCAGCGTGGTATCCAGCCCAAGGACTTCCGATCCGGCGTCACTCCACGTCGCAGAGTCCAGCGGGCGATTCCCCGAACCTACTGACTCCCTCTGAAGTCGCTGAAGAAAATGTTCAATTGAGGCGAGAGGGGGGTGTTCAAGACGTCGCGAGGCTGCAGCGGCGCTTTTACCCCGTCTCTTCGGCATCGCGACTAACAAATAGTCTAATCGCTGTTGAAATATAACCAATCGTACCCTCAGCGTCTCACCAGGCACTGATACAAGTCAAATCATATATCCTGGATCTGGAGATCTCCTGTATTCGTACCTATATTCCAATAGGCAAATAAATAATCTCCAACTCCCTGGCTCCTCGTGGCTCCAAGGGACTCCCAAGGGGCCTGGCGAGCCCCTTAGGGCACGCCCCTTCGGCCACGCCCTGCGGCCGCGCGGCTGCGGCCGCAACCGCGGCGGCGTTCTGGTTTTAAATTGTTGGAGACGGACCCGGTGACGTCAGGGGTCCGTCTCTGAAGATGCCTGCCAGGAACAAGTAGTTAGAAGCAGAACCGCTGCTGCAGGAAGCCAGGGAGAGAGGCACAATCCCCTCCGATGAAACACTCCGATGCAGGAGATCTCCCGAGTCTCCCGCGGCGGCGTTCTGGTTTTAAATTGTTGGAGACGGACCCGGTGACGTCAGGGGTCCGTCTCTGAAGATGCCTGCCAGGAACAAGTAGTTAGAAGCAGAACCGCTGCTGCAGGAAGCCAGGGAGAGAGTCACAATCCCCTCCGATGAAACACTCCGATGCAGGAGATCTCCCCTTATTTTCTGATTTTAGATCCTCTGTGTTCATCCCACGCTTCTTTGAACTCAGTCACCGTTTTCCTCTCCACCACCTCTCTTGGGAGCGCATTCCAAGCATCCACCACCCTCTCCGTAAAGTAGAATTTCCTAACATTGCTCTTGAATCTACCACCCCTCAACTTCAAATTATGTCCTCTGGTTTTACCATTTTCCTTTCTCTGGAAAAGATTTTGTTCTAAGTTAATACTGTTCAAGTATTTGAACGTCTGAATCATATCTCCCCTGCCCCTCCTTTCCTCTAGGGTATACATATTCAGGGCTTCCAGTCTCTCCTCATACATCTTCTGGCACAAGTCTCCTATCATTTTCGTTGCCCTCCTCTGGACCGCTTCAAGTTTTCTTACGTTCTTCGCCAGATACAGTCTCCAAAACTGAACACAATACTCCAAGTGGGGCCTCACCAATGATCTGTACAGGGGCATCAACACCTTCTTCCTTCTACTGGCTACGCCTCTCTTTATACAGCCCATCATCCTTCTGGCAGCAGCCACCATCTTGTCACATTGTCACAGAAAACTCAATCTTTGCTTTGTTGAACGAGGGCCTCTACAATTGTGGTGGCAGGAGTGAAGCTGTGGAATGTCCTACCTGACTTGTTACGACTATGTATAAATAGAGGGCCTTTTAAAAGATTGCTTACAACTCAGCTTTTTGCAACTGCATTTTTATTATCTAATTAGTTAAAGTTTGGAATTGCTGGCAGATTGTATGGGCTTTGCAAAGGGCAGCTACTATATATATTTTTTCTGTTATGTGCTTGTTTTATTATTATGCGTGAACTGCCTAAGTTTAGGTGGTGTGCAAATTTTTTAAATAAATAACTTACAAAATATGATATTCGAGTGTCCTCTATTATCTCACTTTTGGTCTGATATATGGGACATACCTATCTCTGTTTTGTCTTGCCAGTTGTCTACACCTTTTCTACATTTATCTTATGATTAACTTTATTTTTTGATACATTGTCCCTGTTTTACTAAGGTGCGCTAACCGATAAGCGCGTGCTAATCTAATTAGTATACGCTAAATGCTAACACATGCATGTTGATCTATGGACACGTTAGCGTTTAGCTTGCATTAGTTCGATTAGCAGGTGCTAATCGGTTAAGCCGCCTTAGTAAAATAGAGGGATTGTTTCGAAAATTGCAAGCTGTTGGGACATTCTACTAGCAGTGGCTGTTAACCTAGTGGTTGGTGATTGGAAAAGCTCTGCTGCCCTATCTGAACATCGTTGGTGGAATCATATCATTCTAATTGTGCAGTATGAGCTTCACTTGGCTGAGACTCATAACAGCATTTGCACACAGTCACTGTCACCGTTACTGAAATGTTTTGTTTGTTAGATTTGTTAATTGTATGTGATCTGATAATATTATGTAGGTATGTTTTGGAACCCATTTTGTATAAAGCGGGAAATAAATCTATAAACTATAAACTCATAACTCTTCTATCCAAAATATGCAAATACGATGTTTATTTGGTGGAATAAATGTTTGGCTGCAGCTTTTATTCTTAACCCCTTTAATATGGTCAACAATTCAGATATTACTTCATTAGCATTCCCCAATTCCCAATGCGGCTGTACCAACCCTCCCCCCTCCCCCAATGAGCTATTCAGTGGCAAATCCTTGCCACTTCAAATCATAGCTTCCCAAGTCTCTTCTCTTTCCTTTGGTGCTTGGCTCAGCTAATATTACATTACATTAAAATACATTTCTAGACCGCAATACCTTCCAGATCGATGCGGTTTACATCATCAAGAGACTGTAAATCACAGTGAAATACAAAAGAAATATCATCTTCCTTACTTTTCTAAGAATTTTGCAAAAAGAGATGTCTTTAATAGTTTTCAGAAATACACATATGAAATAGAAGAAGCAAACAAAATATGCAGGTCTGAATCCCAACTAGAAGTCTGATATACAATTGTTTGATGCAAAAATTTCTTGTAAAGACATCCTCGTACTGGAGGGAACACAAACAATGAAGTTATCCTTTGTGGACAAACCACCTTAAAAAATTGTTCTAGTAAATAATCAGGTGCCCGACCATGTATGGCTTTATGACCTTACCAGTCTAGACTGGCAGGGCCTTCTAACACTACTTTACAGTATCACAAAATATGGGACCCTGTTTTTAAATTTTGCAAAGAAGACTCTAAGTAAAGGTATCCAGGATCTTTCTGGACTTCATTTACATTCTATGGATATTTCTATGTTCACTTGTATGCGAAGCAGTTGTTGCTCTTTTTTCTTTTATTATATTTAGTAGTATTTCTGTAATATATGCATGATGATCCCTTGCCAACTCTACTACCCATAGTGACATTCGCTATACATTCTTATTTTACAGATGTATAATTTTTGCTGTTTTGTTCCTGTTTAATAAATAAATGCTTGAACTAAAAAAAATTATTATTCACATTTTGTAATGAAAACACTTGCATTTGTAAGTGATACCCTTGCTAGCAATTATACAGTATTAGAATATGATAATTTATTATGCTATGGTGCATGCAGTTCTCTGAGGTGTTTTTTTTATTATTTTCTTTTAATGCTAGTTGAAGTATTGAAATGTTTCCCAATGGATATTCAGAAGGAATCATGAAGCAAATTTCCAGGAATAGATTTTAGTTAAACCTTTGGCTATGCTTAAATAAATTAATGTCTTTAAACTAAAAGGCATTTATTTAGAGTCAAATTTAGTCTTTATGGATCAAATAGTTTATTATTAATTATGTATCACATTTTAAAATAGTTTTCAGAAATCACATTACTTTCCTCTACTTTAAAGAAATGTATTATTTTTCTTTTTTTCCTTTATTTATTTATTTATGTTTCAAAATTTACAGTTCAAGATTAAACTTGTATAGAAAGCGATTTAAAACAAGGAAACTATTTCTTCCAAATATATAAAAAGTAAATATTGCTTAATCGATTCAAGTCCACAATAAGATCCAAAATGTAATATAAACGGAAAACTAAGGAAAAATTAACATAAGAAGCGTGATACATGATTAACTGATGTACAGGTGTCTAATACATTTAAAGCCCTCATTTCTTTTCCTTCTCCAGGCGGGATAAAGAGAGAAAAGCCATCAGCTAATATGGCTCAAAGAAAACATATTTCTGAGAATTATATTGTATTATACACTTGCATGGGTGACAAAGGTAAAAAGTCGCCCCAAAAGCTAATACTCCAGGTTTTAATAAAATAAATTATTTTCTATGCTTTTGTGTGTCTCTTGCCAAGTCAGGAAACATTTGTATCTTAAAGTCCAAAAATGTTTTCTTTATTTTTAAAGAAAAAGTCGCAATAGTCAATTTTTGTCCAAAGTAAGAGCTAAAGTCACTATTAATGTTGCTGGTATGGCATTTTCCTTATCTGATAACTCAAGTAAAGCTGATATGTCGATTGGTCTTTGATTTCTTTCCTGTTGTTTATTCTGATTTTTATTTGGCAAGTAATAAACCTGCATGAATGGAGGCAATGAATCTTCAGGCACTTCTCATATCTCCAGCAGATAACGCTTTAACATTTCTCTTGGGGTAACTATTATTATTCGAAGAAAATTAATCAATCTAAGATTGTTACTCCTGGAGAAATTCTCAAATGTCTCTAACTTCCTTCTTAAATTAACATTGTCCTTTATTAGTGTCTCTTGAATTAATTTAGAAGATTTGAGTTCATCTTTAATATTCTGGATATCTATTTTTGACTCACCCAGGTCCTGTTTTATCTGGTCAACTTCCTTCTCTTGGATTTTTATCTTTCCTTCAATTTGAAGATGATTAGTATTCACAGTTCTAACTAAATTGGCAACCAGATCCCACAAGGTGTCTAAAATTACTTCTTGGGGCTTTACAATATTTAAAGATTGCAAGTCTAGTGCTGTAAAGTTCTGCTGACCAACCGAAGGTTCCCCTCTTCTTTCTCTCTCCTGGGTCGGATCTGACTCCAATGTTGGTCCATCCTCGTAAATACTCAGGCTCCGGTGGAAACCCTGGGAACCTGAGTTGTTGTTTGCCTCACCATCCCCGGCAACCTCTGGGGGAGACTGCAAGTTGACTTCCGGCTGCCTCTCAACCCCCGGGGAACTGGTGGCGTGAGGATTAGGGGGAGGTGCTCTCATGTCGGGACTCAGAGTTGTCTCAAAGGCCCACAAGGATGCCTCCATTCCATTCCCCGGAAGCATCTCGGGCAAGGGCATCACCGATGGAGCTGTGGCGCCTTGCACCTGCCTCAGCAAATCCTCGATATTACCCAAGGTAATTGCTCTGGAGCATCGCAAGGTTCCAGCTGCCCTCTTCCCTCACCTCTTTGGCATAGCTGGGTATGTAATCCGACGAAACAACGTCAAAATAAAATTTTAAAGGAAAATCTTTTACGGGCAGTAGCTCAGTGAACCGCAACCATGACCATTTTGGATCACCCAGGAAATGTATTATTTTTCAACAGGTTTAATACATCACATACACATCAATGGTAGCATGCACAGCTTCTTGCCTGAAGCCATGTTATCTGAGGTAATTTTGACAAATACATGACCAACTTTAAGGTATGATGTTGGTCTTTACAGAAAACAAAGCAATTCAATGTTGTGAGGAAGTCTATAGAACTCTGCCACTTCCCCTGAGATCCTTCCTCAGAAGGTCAGAGGCATGCTATAGAAAAGGGTTCAATCACCCTGCTGGACACTTCCTCCCCAGAGCATTGGACAACCCATAAATATTGTGCTACCCTAGGAAGGGGAGAGGGGAAAAGAGGAGAAGACCAGGAAGCAGCTGTAAGGAACATACATGGCAGGGCTAGGGAGAGAGAGAGAAAGCCCCAAGGAAGAGAGAAGAAGGAAAGTTTGGTGAAGTGTCCCCCTGATTCTTAAGAGATGGATTGAAGAGTTGGAACATAAGAAAATAAGAATTGCCACTGCTGGGTCAGACCAGTAGTCCATCGTGCCCAGCAGTCTGCTCACGCGGTGGCCCTTTGGTCAAAGACCAGTGTCTTAACTGAGACTAGCTTTACCTGCATATGTTCTGGTTCAGCAGGAACTTTTCTAACTTTATCTTGAATCCCTGGAGGGTGTTTTCCCCTATACCAGCCTCCAGAAGAGCGTTCCAGTTTTCCACCACTCTCTGGGTGAAGAAGAACTTCCTTATGTTTATATGGAATTGATCCCCTTTTAATCTGAGAGAGTGCCCTCTCATTCTCTCTGCCTTGGAGAGGGTGAACAACCTGTCTCTATCTACTAAGTCTATTCCTTTCATTATCTTGAATGTTTCAATCATGTCCCCTCTCAATCTCCTCTTTTCAAGGGAGAAGAGGCCTAGTTTCCTGTCCTTGTTTCCTGCATATAGCCTGTCAGCTTCCAGTATGTTGTGCATATGCTCTTCGGTAAATATAGACGCATAAAATTTGTTCAGTTTGTCGGCAATGGATTTGTCCTCCTTTAGCACTCCCTTTATCCCATGGCCCCACCGCTTCCTTCACGTGTCGTTTCCCCTTAATATATCAAAAGAATGGCTTGAAGTTTTTTGCCTCCTTGGCTATTTTTTCCTCATAGTCTCTTTTGGCTCTTCTTACCACCTTGTGGCACTTCTTTGATATTGTTTGTGTTTTTTCCAGTTTTCATCCTTTTTTGACCTTTTCCATTCATTAAACGAAGTCTTCTTGCTCTGATCACTTCCTTCACCGCTACATTGAGCCACGCCGGTTCCTTGTTCTTTTTCCTCTTGGATCCCTTGGTGGTATGCGGTATAAATAGATTTTATGCCTTGGTGACCGTGTCCTTAAAAAGGGACCATGCTTGCTCTAGCATTTTTACAGTGCTTATCCTCTTTTTAATCTTCTTCCCCACATGAGTCTCATCCCTTCGTAATTTCAGTGCCGTGGCCGATGTTCTGGATTGATATTTTGCCCCTGTGTCCAGGTTGAAGCGGATCATATTGTGATCACTGCTTCCCAGCGTCCCTTCTACTTCTACACCTTTCACCGGTCCTCGTAGTCCATTTAGAATTAAATCCAGGTAAACTACAGTGATACTAGAGTATGGACCTTTATGCCTGCATCTGACTCCTGTTTGGGCAGGACTGCTATGGGAACAGGCCAAGACATTGTTTACAAGAACCCTTCTTTATTTGGGTTGTTTAATGGAACTGTGACAGTGCATTAAGCCTGTGGAGCAACAGGTTTGAGTTGTAAAGAAAATAAACCTTCTTTTGTGTTCTCTGTAAGTTGGCTTATCTGTGTGTGTGTATGCTGACACCCTAAGAGTAGCCTAGGCCTGTCTGGCACAAACATATATAAATATAAAGATATATAATACAATTAAAATAGATAAAAATGATGCTTTGTAAATGTTTCCCTTTGAATATCCTTCAGTTTCTTAGAGGCACTCAAATGTGTAAATATTGCTTCCTTACGTGGCTCTCACAGTCAATCTCAGAGTTGATCTTGAGTCTGACTTATGCTTTCCCTAGAGTTACTTGTTTTCATTTGTCTTGATTTTCCATTTTGCTAGTCAGCTTCTCATGTGCAGTGCACAGTATGTTAAGTCACAGAAAGGAAATCCTTTCCAATTATTTTACCTCTTCTTACTTTGTTCAAAATCCTCTGGGACGCAGCTGCAGGTTCCTAGACTGACTTAGCACGGCCGTAGGATGACTTTTTAAAGTATTGGCTTTTCTTTGCCTCTATCATTTTAAATGGGTAACAAAGTCATTTTCTGCTAAGTCTTTAATATTTTTTCTTGATGTTTCTAAATGTATATTAAAAGTATAAGCCTTCTCTTTGGGATTATCGGCACCATTTTGGATCCCAACACCAGCAAGAGCAGGAAGGAGAGGGGGGTCACTCCTGCCTAGCCCACTAGAAATCAGGGAATATCAAAGGTAGGTTATGTGGAGACTTTTGGGGGGATCAAAAGTTAGAGATAGCTTTTCTGATGGGGAAGGGAAGACAACTAGGTAAGGGGATTCAGTGGTAGGGGAGGGCTTTCAGGTTGAGGATATTCTGGTTTGGGGATACTATCAGGACCTTGATGGGGGGGGGGGGAGAGCTTTGCATATGGGAAAGGGGTGCTCTAGCCATAATTATTATCCTCTTTAAGATGCAGCCCTGAAGCAGTTTTTAGCTGGGGTTATTATACTGGCTGTAATATGGCTTTTGGTGTGAATCCAGTGCTCATCATAAATTATATATAGTATTTGCATAGCACATAAGAACATAAGAATTGTCATACTGGGACAGACCAAATGTCCATCAAGCCCAGTATCCTGTTTCCAACAGTGGCCAACCCAGGGCACAGGTACCTAACTAGATCCCAAATAATACGTAAAACTGATTTTATGCTGCTTGTCTTAAGAATGTCTCAATAATGCCATTGCAATAATGACTTATGGATTTCCCTTTTAGAAATTTATCCTAAAATGAGCTGCTTTTCATGCATTTTCATATTTTGCATCTTGAACCGCAAGGTAATGGCGGAATAGAAATCACTAATGTAATGTAATGTTATTACTATGTACTACTGAGTAATTTAAGTAACATTATGTTGAGGAACTGAACCAACTTTAGAGCCCTTTAACATGAATTTAATGGCAGATGCCCCTCAATATCTCTCCTCACTTCTCTCTGCTTATACACCTCCCAGAAAACTCCATTCCTCAGATAAGCTGCTCTTAAATTTACCCTTCTCCTCCACTGCCAATTCCAGACTTAGTTCCTTTCATCTAGCTGCCCCGTATACCTGGAATAAATTACCCGAGTTTTTCCGTCAAGCCCTTTCCCTTCCCTTGTTTAAAAGCAGACTGAAAATCCACCTTTTTTGATATAGCCTTCAATCCTTAACCCTACTGCTCTGCCCTCCAACCCAGCCAGCTGATTAACCATTCCCCTTAACTGTATCCATGACATCCTGTTTGTCTGTCTTGGCTGTTTAGATTGTAAGCTCTTTCGAGCAGGGATGGTTTTCTTCTTTGTGACTCTGTGCAGTGTTGCATGCGTCTGGTAGCGCTGTAGAAATAATTAGTAGTAGTAGTAGGTTAGTGGCCTAACACAGCTTGATAACTACCTTCTTTGATTATTTTACCAAATGTTCTGCAACATTTCACTTGACTAGGTTGCAGCTAAAAGTTTTTTTTACTATATTGTAGTAGTTTTAACAAAGAAGCATAGAAAATGACAGCACTTAAAAACTGTATGGCCTGTCCCTTCCTCAATTAGAGATTATATGTGCTTGTCTCATGCTTTCTTAAATTCTGATATTGTCTTTGTTTCTACCACCTCTGCTGAGGCTGTTCCACACAACCACCATCCTTTCTGTACAAAAATTGTTTGTAATATTAACCCTAAGTCTGTCCCCTTTACAGGTTTATTATATGCTACTTTGTTCTATAGCTTCCTTTCAATTGAAGGAGGCCTGTTTCATGTGCATTTATGCCACAATGGTATTTAAATGTCTATCATATCTCTTCTTGAAGCCCTTTTTCCAACATAAACTTATTGAGGAAAGCTGACTTCATGCGTTTTATGAATAAGTCATCTGACCATTGTAGTAGTCCCCCTCTGGACTCTATACTATATATATACATATTTTTTTAAATATGAACTCCAGTATTGTACACAGTATGCCAAATGAAATCTTACCATACAGAGGCACTTTCACTTCCTTAATCCTGTTATCTATTTCTCTCCCTGTGTGCCAAAGTATCCTTTGGTATTTGCCGTTGCCTTGTCTACCTGTTTAGAGAACTTAAGATCATCAAATATAGTAACCTCCAGGCACCATTCTTCTTCCTTTGTGCACAGAAGTACTTCATCCCCCATACTGTACTGTCTCCTTGGATTTTTCCAGCACAAATGCATGATCTAGCATTTGTTAGTATTAAATCTGAGCTGCAAAATTCTAGACTATCCTTCAGAGTCTTGCTAGATCTATCTTCATGTTATTTATGCCATCCAGGATGTCTACGCTATTGCAGATTTTTGCATCATCCATAAAGTAGCAAGCCTCACCCAAAAGACCTTCTGTAGTACAGGCAGCCCCTTTTTACGAACATCCAACTTATGTTGGACTCACACTTACAAATGGGGGTCCTGTTCTACCTTCGGTGTCCCAACATGCCCCTCTCTTTCCCTCCTAGCATACCCCTTTCCCATCCAATGTCAGAGGGAAGGCTTCCTGATCAGCTGTAGAACACGTATAGGAGCCACTGTCCATGGCTTTGTACAGACAAATGACTGCAGCCTGAAGAAGGAGCGAGCTGGTCAGAATGTAAACACCTGCCTGAGGAAGGCACATACTTGGGGCAGAGAATGGAGGGAGGAAGGGAGAGAGAGGGGCTTGTTGGAACTCGGGAGTGGGGTGCATTGTGACTCGGGAGGGAGCACAAACTTTGGACAAAGGATGTAAGGAATGAGAGAGGGGGCATGAACTTAGGACATAGACTGGAAGTAGGGAGGGAAGCATGAGCCATAGGATAGAAGAATGGAGGGAGTGAGGAAAAGAGATGCTCAGGTAGGGAAGGTAATAGAAAGGGAGAATTGGGTGTTTGAGTGAGATGGAAAAAGAGATGGTGCACATGAGGAGATGAAGAAAGAGAAGAATTATTGGGCATAGGGAGAGAGAATTATTGGACATGATGATGGGTGAGGAGTGAGGTAGAGATCCATGGAGAAGAGAGAGATAAGAAAGAGTAATGTTGGAGTGGTGAAGAAGGAACAGTGAGATGGATGAAAAGGGATACAAGAGGGGCCTCAAGGAGGTGGAGAAGGTGGGAAGAATACTAGGATCTGAGTTGCATACAAATTCAACTTAAGAACTTTTTCTTTATCTCTTTTTACTTTTGGCTTTGTGATTGCTTACTGTTGTCCACAACCCCTGTTTTCATATAGTTCGGGGACCATAGGGAGCCAGGTCCCTGGATTACTTGTTTGTTTGTGGGCAGCCTGACAGCGATTCTGCCTTTTATTTGCTACTATATCTGGATAGAGAAGTTAGGTAGGGGTGGGGAGTTCGGAATTTGTACAGTTAAAAATTGTTTGATGACTAGTTTTTTCTTGTTTTCTGTCAGCTGCCTGTAGTTTCATTATTTTTCTTTTTCCGTATGTTGCACTTTCCGTGATACTCCTTTGTCATCAATACAATTGTCTGCAACATAAAAAACGGAACCCGTTCTTAACCCAGGGACTGCCTGTATCACTTACGAAAATATTAAAATAAACCAAACCAAGGACTGATCCTAGCACTCAACTAGCAATGTCCTCATCTTCAGAATGAATATCATTCCTCATCACCCTTATTTCACACTCAACCAGTTTTTAGCCCAGTCAGTCACTTTAGGGCCCATACTAAAGGTGCTCAGTTTATTTATAAATTACTTATGCAGAACCATGTCAAAGGCCAAGGTGAAATCTCAGTATACACATCTAACACTCTACTTCAATCTAACTCTCTGCTCACCCATTCTAAGAAATTGGATTCTTCTGACAAGGTCTGGCTTTAAAAACACATTTTGCTTTGGATCTTGTAATCCACTGGATGCAGTACCTTTGGTGATATTCTGACCTTTTTTTATTGCATGTTGTGAATTAATGATAGCTAAATAAATTAAGATCAAATAAGGACTAATATGCTCTTGTTCATATACATCAATCAAAATAAAGCATATATCTAATAGGCTTGCAGGAAACTTCAGGCACTGAACACTTTTCACAAAACACTTCAAGAAACACAAGTTTTATTAGATATTTAAACAAACAATATGCTTTATTTTGTGTGAATTAATGATACCATCAGCATGTACCTGCTGAGAACTAACACAGGACCATGAGACTAGAAATGTTCCCATGTTAGCTCTGCATTAGCCAGCTAGTGCACAATAAGGGGGAAATTCTCTAGGTAGCACTCAAAAAAATCGGCATGGAAACCCCCCCCCCCCCCCGCCAACAATTGCGTAGCGCTATTCTATAAACCATGCCTAAAGTTAAGCACAGTTTATAGAATAATACATAGGGCCAGGACCCATTACTAAGGGCTCCTTTTACTAAGGTGCGCTAAGCGTTTTAGAGTGCACTAACAGTACGCACTAATATTTAGCGTGCGCTAAAACAGATAGCGCACCTTAGTAAAACAGGGGGTTAGCGTGGATTTCATTTCCATATTAATTTAGGGCTCCTTTTACTCAGCTGCAGTAGAGCTTTTTGTCACTTGGCTAGTGAGATATATGCTCTGACGCTCATTTATTTCCTGTGACTGTTGGAGCATTTACCTGCCAGTCCACGGTAAGAAGCTCTACTGTGGTTTAGTAAAAGCCAGCGTTAATGAGTCATCACCACAAAAACAATTTCCAATGGTGTCAACTAGTTTCTGTAAGGGAAACTCTTGGTTTAGCACATAACTGCCATAGTTTAAAGCCAAGACTTTCAATATATAAACATTCTCCTCAATGAGATCATAATCTACTAAAAAAATAATGTGACATTTCTGTTTCACATCTTTATGGTACTTCTCAGACCTTCGCTAACCCTCCCGAGCTGACTAATATCTCTCTAAAGAAAATGAATTTATTTTCATGGCCTTCTAGCTTCAGCTGGCTGCCACTGGCAGTAGATATAGATGACCTTCATTCAACTAATTAACCAAATGCAAACTTGTTTTTATGTCATTAATGAATCTTCCACCAGGAGATGAGAGTAAAATTAATCTTCCTGGATTAACTGATTAGATGTTTGCGATGTTTAGCTGGAAACTAGAAAAAGATTTCCGTTCAGACCACAATTCATGTGACTTTTTTTTTATTTCAACTCCCTCCAAATACCAGTATGTCAGTCATAAATAATGTTAATTTAATAAATGGATCCGCAGATGTCTGTCATGAACAAAAAAACTTCCATGCTCAATTTACAGCCCAATTCTTTATCGATCTCACTTTTATCCACTCTTGCTTTTGCTTTTAATTACTTTTTCCCTTTCTTTTTTATGTCATTTATAAAACACTTATCTTGTCAAGAACATAAGAATAGCTTTACTGGATCAGAGCAATAGTCCATCTAGCCATATCCCACCTTCACGGAGGCCAATCCAGCTAGAGGAAGAGGAGCAGGTCTTCTCCTTGTGGAACTGACCTAATGGCTGATGTAATGCTTGGATACACAATTTGGGTCTTATTTTTCAAATTGCACCCCTAAACATTAACTAAACAGAAGTAACAGTCATTAAGATGGTCTTTAGGCTCCCTCCACACCGTAAGAATTGCAAACGGCATGCACGTTTTCTTTCCTTCTGTCCACAATCTTAACCTTGCAACACGATAGCGGCAAACTTTCTTTAGCACCCATGCTTTATCCTGATCACCAAGTTTCACTTTAAAATAAGTTTTTCACTTTAAAATAACTTTTTTTTCCCCCCCAAAGTCTTTTATATCTGTTCTTTGTTTAAGCACTGTATAATTTCCACAAATGTAACAGAAAACATTTGGATTATTCACACACTTGTGTGTAGACATTGAAGTACCTGCAATCACAACAGAGAAATAAAATGAGAACAACACTGGTAATGCAAGCGACTGAGATAAACAACACTTCCAAGGTCACACAATAACAACTAGCAGCAACAGTTGTGCCAGCCTAAAGGCGTACAAGTCTGTATTGAGAAATTTCCCTCCGACACTACGCATTACCTACTGGCACAGCAATAAATCTTTGAAGTAAAATTGTAAAAAGAACTGTACATGATAGAAGAAAACTAGGAACATTTCTGGAATCAGCATTAAAAAAGTGAGGTAATATCACATATTAGTTTTCAGTCATCCGAAATTATACAGACTTGTGTAATTGACACTAATTAGAGGTTATATGCACAGCTTGGTAGGTGCATTCTATAAAGTGCTGTGCATCAGTTCTGAAAAAGGGCATGGCCAGGGGAGGAGCACAGGTAGATCTTGAGTGGTCCTAAAAGTTAGTCACACTGTTATAGAATATGCCCAATCTGTGCACAAGTTAGGCACAGGTATTTAGGCCTGGTTTTCTTTGGCCTAAAAGTAATTACTGTATATACTAGAATATAAGTCGATCCGAATATAAGTCGAGACCCCCCATTTTTCCTCCCATAAAGAAGGAAAAATGGTTGACTCGGATATAAGAAGGGTGTTTAATATTCAAGTGCCATGCCCTGACAGGATCTGCACCCAGTGTACCCTCCATCATGCCCTCCCCTGCCAGGCTCTGCACTCATTGCCCCTCCCAGCCCCCTTCCCTTCCTACACTGCAAGGCTCTGAACCCAGCCCCCCTCCCTGCCTGGCTCTGCACCATGTCCCACCTACCTTCCTACCCTGTACCCTTAAATTGCTTCCCATAACACATCTAACATTGCCATGGCTGGTCTATCCAATTTAACCTCAGCAGAAGAGAAGCAGTTTTTTGGGGTCTTAAACAAGCCACTCACGGTTTCCTTTGCCAAGATCCTAGAGACAGCTTGCCTCTCTTATTCTTTATTGCTCAGGAGGAGGTGTCTGCCCCCTTCCAGCCTCAGAGAACCAACCACCTACTGGATAACTCCAATGCTGTACTATCCAGGTCCTGAGCTGCTTCCTGTCTGAGATACAGTCATCCATGTTCTGTCTTAGCAACCTCCCCAGAAACCCTCTAGTTGTGTGGTAGGCGTGGACAGGAGGGAAGGATCCCTCCTGTTTCCTGTCCCGGTCCATCCTAACTATTTTTCACCCCTCCCCTGCATACCTTTTCCCTAGTGGTCCAGTGGTGTATCCTGTGCTGAGCCTCCCTTGCCGATCTCACGATCAGTGGTCAGTGGTGCACCTGGGATGGCAAGTGCAGGAACGAGCTTTCTGAATGGCTGCCGTGAGAACCGCGAGTCCCATGAGAACTGGCAGCAGCATTTCAATGAGTGGCGCAGGGCAGGGCGGGAGCTCCAAAATCTCATTCCTGCATGTGCCAGCCCGGGTATACCGCTGACATTGGCAGAAGGGGCTCAGCGCAGGATATATCATTGGGCCACCAGGGAAAAGGTATGCAGAGGAGGGGAGGGGTAAAAAATAGTTAGTATGGGCTGGGATGGGAGACGGGAGGGATCCCTCCGGTCCCAGCCTAACTGCAGGCGGCAGGCCTGCAACAAGTCTGGGAGAGTATCAGGTAGTTACTGGGTGATGACCCGAATATATGATGAGACCCCCATTTTTGCTCCATTTTTTGGCCCCAAAATATCATCCTATATTCGAGTATATGCAGTATGTGCACTGGCAATTAGCGTGATTCTATGAGATGCACATACCTTTCATAGTATCATGCTAAGCACCTTCCTAATGGGGCCGATTGTTTCTCTTTTTTTTTTGGGGGGGGGGGTGCATCATATATAGAATATGGACCTTGATGAACACTAATTTTTTTATAAAATTTGTATAGCACCAGAGAAGATATTCATAAATGCAACACTACCTATAGAAAAGACCATTTAAAAAAGTAGCACAATAAAGCAATGTAACATAAAACAGTATATACTACATATAACCCCCTGTTTTACTAAGGTGTACTATGCGTTTTAGCGCACATTAAATATATGCGCGTGCTAACTGCTTATGCGTCCATAGGCTAACATGCACACATTAGCGTTTAGCGCGTGGTTAGCATGCGCTAATATTTAGCGTGCACTAAAACACTTAGTGCACCTTTGTAAAAGAAGCCCATAATTAGGGAGCATATAGACATAAAAGAGACAATTTGTTAAGGTGCTAATTTTATAAAGGTGTTTCATGTTTATATGACAGAATACACAAGTAAAGGTGCTTATTTTTGAAACTTTTTGGCCCTGATTCTACAAAGTGCGTCCCGATTTTAGGCAGCTGTAGGCGTCCTACAGCTGTCTAATAAGCCAATCGGCTGCACGTTTTTAAAAAATATGCTCCCCAGGCAGGCTGCCTATATTTAAGGCGCCTCCGGGAGTCTAGGGAGGCCCGCAAGACGCCTAAGCTCACCTAAGGGCCTTAGGCGAACCTAGGCGGCCCTACGCGTCTCCCTAGTAGAGGAAGAGACACTTACAATGTAGGCCAGCAAAATGCTGGTCTACATTGTAAGTAGACGCGGCCACTATACTTATTGCGGCAAGGGATCTCTCTGCCGCTATAAGTATAGCGGCCATGGCCGCCTGTCTGATTGCCGGCAGGAGGGTGCCAAAACCCTCCTGCTGGAAGATGCGCCTAGAGCCTGGGCCAATCAGGCCTTAGGCTTAGTGGGAATGGGCGGACCCGCTATGCCTAAGGCCTGATTGGTCCAGGCTTCTAGAGCCTGGGCCAATCAGGCCTTAGGCTTCGCAGGATGGGCCGGGAAGGGGAGGGCCTGCCTCATTTTGATGAGGCGGGCCTGCCGGCTGGACGGGCAAGACCCGTCCGGACTGCAATTAAAGGTTAGTTTGGTGGGGGGGGGAGGTTTGGGGGCTGTTAGCGTGGAGGGGGGGGCGTCTTCCGGCAGGAGGGTTTGGGCACCCTCCTGCCGGCGATGGTAGTGTCGGGGGGAGTGGGGGCATCTTCCGGCAGGAGGGTTTGGGCACCCACCTGCCGGCAATCGGACAGGCGGCCACTATACTTATTGCGGCAGAGAGGTCCCTTGCCGCGATAAGTGTAGCGGCCGCGTCTACTCTAACCCGATTCTGTAACCGGCGTTTGTAACATGGACGCCGGTTACAGAATCGGGGTTTAGTTTAGGCCCGATTCTGTATAAGGCGCCTCTCCTGGGCCGTCCTATAGAGAATCTGGGCCTTTGTGTTTAAGGTTCCTAAAAATCAGCATTTAGACATTCATATTGATCAATGTCTAAATGCAGATTTTATAAAACTAGGTTAATGACATCTAAAACTGCTGCACATCCATATGGCAAGGGGTGTAGTCTAGGTTAGGGTTACCAGACATCCGGATTTCCCCGAACATGTCCTCCTTTTCGAGGACATGCCGGGGGTCTGGATGGCTTTTCAAAACCCAGAAATTTGTCCGGGTTTTGAAAAGCTTCCTGTAAAAATTGGATCGGGAGGGGGCATCTGCACATGTGAATGCCCTCTGGGGTGAGGCTGGGGGCAGAATGGGGCATGATGCAGTCATAATGGGGCAGAACTGGGTGGGCCTATAGGCATGGCCATGGGTCCAGATTTTCCTTCGAGAAAATTTGGTAACCCTAATCTTGGCGTGTTTTTAGCAGGATTGGGGAGGGGCTGAAAGATGGCGATCCAACTTTGACTGCAGAAGGGAAAGGGTTATCCATGTTCAAAAAAGGTGGGCATCTGTATTTTGACCCGGTATTTAGCATGTCCAGGTCATAGAAAGATGCTCCAATTGAACAGTTCTCCATTGAACTGAATAAAGGAGGTCACAATAAGTATTTCCTATCCATGGATGGCTCACAATTTAAAAAAACAACATGAGCAGAGCTCCAATCCTTCATGTTGTCCCTCGACGATCTACGATGTCTAAAAGCTAAAAGTCAAATATCATCTCACAATAATAAACTTCTCTTTATTATGACAGGTGTTGCCATACAGCTTATTCTAAGTAATTAGAAAAACTGGGATAGACTGAACTATTCCTTTTGGCCATATTACGTTTTTAAGATGGAACGTAATATGGCCATTCATCAGGGACATTATAAGAAGTTTCTGAAGATTTGGGAGCCATTGACAAAATTTTGCAGAGTGATTGGTCACTATGCCAGGGTGGGTGGGTGGGTGAGAAGGCGGGTTGGAATGTATTTTTCAATTTCTCAATTTGAGTTTTGGGATATAATTATGGGGAGGGTGATATATCTTTTTATCATAGATTATAATTGTAATTGTATTTAAGTGCTTTTATAGAGTCATATGATTGTATTATATTGTGCACATACTTATGGCTTTAAAATGAATAAAGAAATTAAAAAAAAAAGCTGCAGTGGGATTTGAACTAGTACCCTCTAGATCTCTGCTCTGGTTTGCAGCTGGCTGTTCTAACCATAAGGGATCAGATATTACTCTGATTCTATGTAATGTAGGTGAGGAAATTGCTGTGATCTGTTGTCCCAGAGCTGATTCCTATGCTATTTTTATTTTGATCCATATTGATTCCAACTTGTTAGAAGCTTCAGCTACTATAAATAGATGTATTAGAAAAATAAGTAGTTGGCCATCATTGTGCGGTAGGGGTTTAACGCGCGGAATACCGCATGTTAAACCGCCTGCCGCGCTAGCCGCTAATGCCTCCATTGACGAGGCGTTAGCATTTTGGCATGCCGCAGGGATTAGCGTGTGATGAAATGTCCGACACGCTAACCCCTTAGGGCTGCTTTTACTAAATGGCAGTAGAGGTTTCTGGCAACTTTTTTTGAAAAAATAATTTATATTCCACATATTCTTCAATTCTATGTTGATTACAAATTTGGGTACTCAAGCATTATTCCCTAACTGTCTTGGTTGGCTCCCACTCTATCTAATGTACCTATACAATCATAGGGATTCTGTGAATGTCGGAACATTTAACTTCCTGGCCTGTGGTAGAAACCTCTACCACCGTTTAGTAAAACCCCAGCGTTAATGAAGACAAAACAAAAACTGTGATTTAACTCAGATTTGAGTGATATTCCTAATTGTATTTTAAATGATTAAAAAAAAACTTTTTTTTACAAAAATTATGCAACTTCAATTAAAACATTCTTGTTTTTTGTAGAAAAGCATTTTACTGGTGTTGTCTCATCAGTAGTTCTTTTATTTTGTTTCTTTAAAAAATGTATTAAAAATGTATATAATGCTTTAAACCAAAGCAGCGTACAATCAACTTACAAAATGCAATAAATATAACTGATATGTCAAACATTAGGGGTCTTTTTTATTAAGGTGCGCTAACTGATTTAGCATGCGTTAAATGCTAAGACATCTATTATATTCCTGTGGGCATCTTAGCATTTAGCGCATGCTAATCTTTAGCACACGCTAAATCGGTTAGCTCACCTTAATAAAAAGACCCCTAAATTCAAGAAGAATATGGGGTAATGCTCTATATGTTGGCATTTCGGCAATATTGTTACACAGAATTCAATTAATTCAAAATACTGCTGCTTGTTTAATACTTAGAAAATCAAGATATAATCCTGTGGCTCTGTTCCTGATACATCTTCATTGGTTGCTAGTCAGAGCTCACATGCTGTTTAAGATATGTTGCAAATACTCATCTGATACCCTTTGTCCTTCTTAGATTGTTAGGTTCTAATACTTTTAAAAAAAATTTATTATTTATTTTTTTATAAATTTCAACTTTCATATCAAGCATATTAACTTGTACAGAACGAAATTAAACCTAGATCATATAAGCCATCAAATATAAGGCAATTAACATTAAGGTTCAATTTACTCAAGTCCACATAGATCCAATTAAGAAATTAAGAAAATACAATAGAAACAAGAGCTTAAAGCTGAGAGCAAAAGGTAATACATACTTTCTTTCTAACGAGCTTAAGATTTTAAGATTTTTCTTTATCCAGTTGGGCAAGTGACAGGAAGGAAGTTAATTGGAACGGTTCAAAGAAAACATACATATTTACTTGGTGATGCACAATACACTTACAGGGGTGATGCAAATAAAAAGTAGCCCCCAAAGCTAAGACTCCTTGCTTAAGTAAAAGAAATTCACGACTACGTTTCTGCGTCTCACGTGATAAATCAGGGTATATCTGTATTTTATAACCAAGGAATTGTTTCTGTCTATTTTTAAAGAATAGTCTCAAAATCCATGCCTTATCTGGTTGAAAAGCTACAGTTATTATCAGAGTTGCTGGAGTAGCAATTTCTTTATCTGACGTCTCAAGAAGAGCTGAGACGTCCATAACTTTTTGGTTTATTGATCCTTGATTTGGGGGTTGATCTCTTAAAAGTAAATAATAAGCCTGAGAAAGTGGAGGTAAAAGTTCCTCCGATATGCCCAAAACCTCTTGAAAATATTTTTTAATCATTTCTCTCGGGGCCACCATTGTGACCCTAGGAAAATTTATCAACCTTAAATTATTACTCCGTGACATGTTCTCTAAAGTTTCAATTTTCCTTCTAAGATTTGTATTATCTTTAATTAAAGTCTCTTGTATTTGTTTAAAGGAAATTAAATCTTGTTCAATCTTCTGAGTATTGGATTTAGAGTCACTCAATTCTATCTTTACCTCTTTCAATTCTCTTGTGTGCTCAATTAATTTCACTTCAATGTAATGAAAACGGGGATTTATAGCTTTCCCAAAATTAGCCACAAGATCACAGAGAGCATCAAGAGTCACCTCAGAGGGTTTATTTAGGAATGTTTGCATCTGACCGGTGAAAAAGTGCTCACCACTTGTTGATTCTTCTTGTTTTCCTCCAACTGGATAGTCCCCTGACCCGCTGGTGAAATTGGACGGGCTCTCTCGTTGAAATGCCCCTCCTTCCAAGCTCTTCAGCGATGTCTGCCTTGCCTTAAGCGATAGAAACAACCCTTCCAACAGGGTTTCCTCACCTCTTGGAGAGCTTGTTATCCGGGGCTGCGGGGGCAGTGCTCGAGCGTTGGGGTAAGAGTTGTATCTGGCCCAGGGAGAACCATTGCAGTCCCACCCATACGCAGTGTCTCCTGTGGGCTGCCCTCCGACATTCCCGATACACTTTGCATGTGCCTCAAGATGTCTTCATTAGTGCCGACTGGGACTCCTTCCGTTCGCTGCGAGGCAGCAACAGCGCTCCGACCACGTCACTTCAGCATTGAGGTAGGAGTAAAACAAATTCCCCGTTACCGATAGAAATTCCAACGGTGAAACCGGACAAACTCCCAAAGCGTGTTACTCAGCCAAACAAGCTTGAGCCATCTTGGATCTGAATCCCCACTCCTCAGGTTCTAATACTTTTTAATCAAAATATAGAACTGTGTTTTCCTTCTATAAGAGGTCTGAGATCCAAATTTTGCCAAAGATATTCATTTTATTATCAGGCTTTAAAGACATTGACACCCCTTCCCCCTTTTATGAAGCCATATTAGGCTTTTTTATCACTGGTCATGGCGGTATTAGCTCCAACATTCATAGAATTCCTATGAGCGTCAGAGCTAATACCACTGATTCCAGTGATTAAAAGTCTAACACGGCTTCGTAAAAGGGAGGGGGGTGAATTTGTTACCGTTGATAATTCAGATTGGTGCTTCTTATTTTTCTTTTTGAAAGTTGTTGAAATTATATATATTTTTTTAGAAAATTCTTATTACCTGACAATAATGTATGAAATTGATTTATTCTTGTTTTTGGTTTGTTTTTAGTGTGCTATCCTGATATATCTTTGAAGTGTTATCTTGCTTTGAACCCTTTGAGGTGGTGAAAGCAGGTTAAAGAAAAGATAGCTGTGTGTTGTTTTTTTTCAATATAGATCAGGGGTGTCCAATATCGGTCCTCGAGGGCCGCAGTCCAGTTGGATTTTCAGGATTTCCCCAATGAATATACATGAAGTCTATTTGCATGCACTGCTTTCATTGTATGCTAATAGATCTCATGCATATTCATTGGGGAAATCCTGAAAACCCGACTGGATTGCGGCCCTCGAGGACCGACATTGGACACCCCTGATATAGATGTTCCTATGCTGCCACAAAGATGTCCATGTCCCTTATTTTGCCCCATTTATAGTTTAGACCAGTGTTCTTCAACCACCGGTCCATGGACCAGTGCCGGTCCACAGAAATATCCTGCCGGTCCACAGGGCCAGCACATGCATCAGGCCCAAAACAGTGTTCTTCAACCGCCGGTCCACGGTGCGATCGATGCGGTGTTATCTTCGAGCCAGCTCTCTCTTTCTAACCGATTCATTACACAAAGCCATGGGCAGTGGCTCCTACGGGCATCCTGCGCCTGAACCGGAAGCCTTCTCTCTGATGTTGCAACGTCAGAGGGAAGGCTTCCAGATGAGGCACGGGACGTGCAAGGTGCAATTAGTACTATTATGGGGCGGGGTCTGGGGTGGAGATTGGGTAGAAATGGGGGGAGTCTTAGCCCAGTGTTCTTCAACCGCTGGTCCACGGACTGATGCCGGTCCACAGAATAATTCTTTTATTTCTGCCGGTCTATAGGTGTAAAAAGGTTGAAAAACACTGGTTTAGACATTTCATTTTGTAAAATGGATGTTCATGCTGGATATAGCCAGCACTTGGATATTAATTTCTCATGTACGAGGGATCTTCAGAAAGTTTCCACACTTTTATTTTTTTAAACACTATCCCCCTGTTTTACTAAGGTGCGCTATGCGTTTTAGCACGTGTTTAGCGCATACTAAATATTAGCGTGCACTAACCGCTAATGCATCCATAGACTAACCTGCATGCATTAGCGTTTAGCGTGTGGTTAGTGCACGCTAAAACGCTTAGCACACCTTAGTAAAAGGAGCCCTGCTTTACTAAGATGCGCTATGCGTTTTAGCGCATGTTTAGCACACGCTAAATATTAGCATGTGCTAATGGCTAACATGTCCATAGACTAACATGCATGCATTAACATTTAGTGCATGGTTAGCATGCGCTAATATTTAGTGCGCGCTAAAACGCTTAGCACACCTTAGTAAAAGGAGCCCTATTTATCATATATCTCAAAAGCAAATTACGTCACTTTTCCACATAATCACCCTAGTTTGTGATACTTTTTTCCCATGATGTTCTACGATCTGCCCTCTTGCTACTCTTCCCGTCCCAACCATTTCCTGCGAAAATATGAAAGTGCGGAAACTTTTTGAAGAAGCCTTGTATTTTACAACAGTCTGTATGTGGGCAGAACCTGTTCTAAAATACATGAAAAATGGACGTCCATATTTGATATACAGACTAGGAGGTCCATATTCCGAGCTGGACATTCTTTCTAAAATTCCACTCAAAAGGTCTCATAAAATAATCTCATGTGTAATGTATATGTGATGGCAAGAATGCACAAATGTTTATGCAATGCAGGTGTATGTGGATTTCAGATGGAGCACAGGTAAGGCCATGACAGGGATTCTGTTTAATGATTTATGTATGTTGATTATAAAATATGCTTACGTGTATATACTGTATGTATGCATACGTTTATACCTATCGGTATAAATGTGCATAAATTAATTTTACCCATGGTTCTAATGGTTCTATAGGATTTAATCAATGTGTCTTTATAAAATAGGTGCCTATTTGGCTTTCCCATCTAGATGACCTGTTACAAATTACCTTCTATGAGGACAATTCTTAACAGCGAATCTATAGATAGATGCCAAGAGAGCACCCGATTGGCACATTTTCTATTAAGAAAAGTAGGTGCTTACTTCTTTGTATAAAATGCTAGGTTATGTTTATATTTTTATCAATTTTGTACCTCGCTTTGTCAAATTAAATAAGCAATTCATCAAACTCAAATAAAACTTGAAATAAATAAATAAATCTATCCATATTTGTGCACTTAAGTGAAAGCACTTATACCAGCAATAAAACTAATATAAATGCTTCCATCTAAGTTCCTTGATAACATCCATCAATTACAGTATTCTGCAAGTTACCTGTGTAGTTGTACACCCTGCCCAAAAAATCTATTTATTAAATTCTCTATACTGTTCTCCAAGGAGAGGTCAGAATGGTTTACATGAGTTTATTCAGGTACTCTAACATTTTTCCCTGTCTGTCCTGGTGGGCTCACAATCTATCTAATGTACCTGGGGCAATGGGGGGATTAAGTGACTTGCCCAGGGTCACAAGGAGCAGTGTGGGTTTGAACCCACAACATCAGGGTGGTGAGGTCATAACTTTAACCACTGCGCCTCACTCTCCCCTGTTAGAGTTGTCCTATTCAGGAAAAAAAATTGATTCAATTTAATTTGATTTTGCCAACTGAATCAATGTTTTGATTCAATTTGTTTTCTATAGATTTAATATTAGCTGGCGGGTTTATTTTGCAGCCTTTTCACCCACCCCAACCCCCTTTGCCCTCTATAACCCCGTGCCAGAGCTTTTAAATCTTAGCTCATGCTCGTTGTCTAACACCAGCTTTGGCAAGATACACATTTAATATCTGAGCTATTGTAATCATAACGGAGAAAATTTCTTTAAAAATTCTACTTTTCAATGTCTGGTCTTTTTAAACAAATTGATTCAAATCGATTCAGCCAAACTGAGTCAGTGAATCGATTTAAATTGTGAATCAGATAGCACTACTACATGCCAGTGCATGATTACAAAACAGTGCTTAGGTGGCATATTTGCATATGTGCACAGAGACCCCGATTCTATAAAGGGCACCTAAAAAGTTAGATGTCTAAACAGTGCTGAAATCCACTGAGCGTGGTTCTACAAAGGACGCCTAACTTAGATGCCTAAATGGCACCTAACTTTAGACGCATTTTGCTGAATCAGGGCCAATATGTATATCTAATATTCTAGTACAAAAGGAAATGGGAATGGACAATGAACACTCTACTGAAGATCACTGATGTAAAATCAACCTGTTTATTTCATAAAAGGACACAAGCAGAAGCTGTGGACCCACAGCTTCTGCTTTTGTCCTTTTATGGGTCCACAGTTTCTGCTTGTGTCCTTTTATGAAATAAACAAGTTGGTTTTACATCAGTGATCTTCAGTGGAGTGTTCATTGTCCGTTCCCATTTCCTTTTGTACTGTTTTATATCTGTAGGTTCTCTGTCCTGTTGGACTTTTTGGTGCTATCTAATATTCTAAGCATTTACACATGGAACTATTGGGAAAATGTTAGTGCCCGTTTCATAGAATTACTCCTATATGTTTACAGACCACCACTTAAAACACATGTGTGGCAGGTTGTGCCAACCTGCATATCAAAGTACCAAAGAAAAATAATCCTCCCAAAGTAACTTTTTGTCCCTAGGGCGGTTGCATCACCATCGAGAAGATCTTCAAGCCCCAGGTTTGAAAGACATATGGTACTTCCTTGGAACAGGTGTAAACACTGAGAAGGAATTTTCCAAGATGTGCGTGCATTGCTCTTCTAAAACACAGAGTACACAAATACTATGAGGGACCATCCAGAACATGTCTCAGAACATTTATCTCGCTGGCCCACAGTAGAAACCTCTACTGCAGCTTTGTAAAAGGAGCCCATTATTTTTAATGATTTGCACATCAGGTGGAGAGTTGAAAGGATAGTCGTGAGACCTTATACCATTATATTTTCTTTTTTACTTTATTTAGTTTTTAATGCCAACAAAAAAGTGCAATACAATTTACATACCAATAATAATAATCAAATAAGTACTTATAAACAATCAGAATCTATACAAAAAATAAAATTCCCTCCCTCATCCAACATTACCATCAGGAATAATACCAAAACAAAAGATATACCCCCTCCCTCACGCTCCCCCTCCCCCGGATGTGTGGGTGCAAAACAACAGAAATTAAAGTTAAAGGGCAACTATAACAAATCTACAAAAGACGTCAATGGACCCCCAAACCAATTTGAATATCTTATTATGCCCAGCAAGTCAGCATTCATTTTCTCATCCTTATAAGTTAAGCATAAGCTCGCCCACCAGAAAGGAAAACTAAGGTGCTCCCAATTGTTCCAATTGCGAGTAATCATTTGCTTGGCTATCCCGGTCATAATTAGGAAAAGCCGGCATTTATAGCAGTCCATAGGGGGCTTAATATGCAATAATGTTCCATATAGGACTACCTCATACATCAATGGAATTGATGCCTCCAGTATGGTATTAATCTGTCCTCATATTGACTTCCAAAAGTTAAGTATCAAAGGCCAATAGAACAGCAGATGATCCATATATATATATCGAAACATAGAAACATGATAGAAAGCATGATGTCAGATAAAGGCCAAATGGCCCATCAAGTCTGCCCATCCACACTAACCATTATCTCTTCCTCTTCCTAAGAAAGATATAAATGAGGAGAGTGTGGCATAGTGGTTAGAGCTACAGCCTCAGCACCCTGTGGCTGTGGGTTCAAACTCCATGCTGCTCCTTGTGACCCTATGCAAGTCACCTAATTCTCCACTGCCCCAGATTGTGATCCCACCCGGACAGATAAGGAAAATGTTTGAACCCATTCTGAGCATCTTTGGGAGGATAGGCTAAAAGGTTGAATAAACAAATTATATTGGTGGAGTTTAAAGAGAGACCCTAAGCTGCCACAGTCATTTAAAAAAAAAAATTGGGGGCAGGAAGAAGGAATGGCCAGGACCTATTTGACTTTTAGTGTTATTTTTCTGCTATTACCATGGCCCAATTTAAATGAATAATTTGACTTTATAATGACTAATTTCACCACTGTATAAATAATGCTGAGCCCATCTCAGAATGCCTTAAATCTACCTGTATACAGCCAATGCCTAGCCAGACACATGTTTTTATAGGCAGTATTTGGCTTTGTACTTTGCAGTCATTTTGAGCAGGAATAATATACGAGTATATGGTTGTCACTCCTTGTTGACTTCTTAAGTCATTCTGAAAATTGACCCTATTGTACCTACTTGGAACATTGTTTTATCTCTAGAAACAGAATTGCATACTGAAAGAAAAAGGAGGTTCCAGTTCTATAGGAATGACCCCTCCCCCCGGGAATGTGTTTCTGACAGAGATAGAAAGAAGTGTTTGTGAACAGTTGGGTTGAAACCAGCAATTATCTCTGTGTTAAAACTAAAAGTGAGAGGGGTTTGTGTCTGCCACTTATCTGACTGAAGGAGAATTGTATCCAATTTATGAAAGTTACATGACCGAGTGTGTAGAAGGGGTGGGTAACTCCATATGCAAATCATGCACTGAGGTATGAACACCCAGACACTTGGGTGAAATGTTATCCATTTTAAGAGATTATTTAATGAATGGGAATAAAGTTTATGGGTTCAAATGAATGTAGGGCATAACTGAATCAGAATAACAGAAGTGGATATCTAATCCCCACAAATTCTAAAAAGAGAAGAAATGGTGGGGGTGAGAGAGCCAGCATGCTGAATTAGAGTTTAGAATCTATGAGTTTGCACTGCATAGAGTCATATCTGTGCATTATATTCATTTGGGAGGTAGCTCCCTGTATGGGAAACTCTATTACTGGTTAACACAGCTATTTTTAGAGCTGGTATGCTGTATACCAGCATAGGTGTACCACTAGGCACTTTTGAAGAAACAGATCAGAAGCCCATGGGAACAGAGAGCTCAGGGCAGAAGACCAGCAACCCTTGGGAGCTGGGCTCAAGGTATGCAGCCTTTGGGAGTAGCTCAGGCGAGAAGAAAAGGGCCTGCAGAGGCACTATCGGTGCCTGAGGGCCGAGAAGAGCAAAGGCAGCCTTATAGAGGGAAACCTGTTACTTGTGGTTGCAAGATCTGGGCAGGGAGTTATCCCAGAGGTTCCTCTCAAAGGAGGGGAAGGTTACCAGACTGAAGATTAGCACTAGTATCCCAATGAAGGTGCCAGCCCACCAGGGTGCAATTGGTGTCAGTAGTCCAACAAGGGAGAAAGATCCCTGGAGACTAGCGGCAGAAGTAGAGTGTTCTTGGGAGGGCAAGGTTCCTCAGAGCTACAGGATAACTACCAGGAGGCTACCACAGGGATAGGCCCACCAGCCAGGAAAGACAGCACCCACCTACCCCTAAGATTCTCCACAGATTGGGTAAGAACTTGGGGACTGGGTGAGAGTGGATTAGAAAGGAGGAATCTAGGTACACAGCCATACCTACCTAGTGACTAAGCTAAGCAACTTGGGAGAAACCTGCAACTACAGTATTGGCATTCAGAACTGAGAGAGGTACAAAGGTATTTTTTTGGAAATGCTGAATCTGAACTGTGAGTTAAAGGTTCAAGAGATTATAATCAAAGGACTTGAATATCTGAACAGTATATAAACACTGTTAAATGAATTGTACAACTTTTGAATTAAGTGTGGAAATATTGAAATTGTTGAAAGCTATTCCTGACAATTTGTTTTAAGATTAGGCCTATGTACATAGTTCAAATAAACCAGTTTTTATTAGGCAACTTTGTTCACAGAAGTTTTAGGGGGATTTTCCTGGGGTGTGGGGGGGGAGAGGGTAAATCCACCCACTAACACTTCTTTTCCCCAGATGGAAACACAAAGCACTAACTGAATGAATAACTGATGGAGACTGCTTTTGGGGGGACTCCAGCCAGGTTGGGCCCTGGATCCAGAGCTTCCCTGAAAGTGCAGGAATATTATGGTTCATTTTGCAATTCTCTTTACTGTACCTGTAGTTCACATACATTTTCTCAGTATTTAAAATATGTTAATAATGATGTTACAGCATCCTATTTCTTTAGCTCATCCTATTTCTTTAGCCTTGTTGATGTATTTTCAAACAATTGTAGTCAATTTTTTAGGTCAATGCAACTCTCTGAAAGAGTGCATTACAATAATCCAAGTGACTCATTTTTTTTTCTTATCTAATAACAACCATAGCTGTTAGAATTTATGCTGGTAATAAAGCAAAGAATTACTCAAAACTGATATTTGGCATTACACAGACAGTTCAGTATTCAATCAAGCATCAAACACCTTGTTTATGTTATGGTTCAAATCCTTCAATACTAAGCAGCAAGAGCAAAGGTATATATTCTGCTAATCCCGAGTGTCTCTGTTTTAAGAAGATTTTGCTTAATCTAAATTGACATAACCACTTTCCTCTCACTTTCAGGCAGAAATGTACTCTTGCTAAGCCTGTAGTCTGATCTGTGCTGAAATGTTACATCCAGTTATAAAATATTCAATATTAAGAGACTCCTTTACTAAAATGTATTATGTTTGGGCTTACGAACGGGTGCCAAAAAGTTCTCAGCCCAACCAAGAAGAGAATGACGTGGATATGGTTCAATCGATGATCTGAAACAATGTCAAAACATAGAATTGTATTTCTGCAAATTGGCATTTAACAAGATACGATGACACTCTTTACAGCTACAGTGTCAAAATAACGATCAGAGTTTAGGAAGTTGGTTGGTTGGTTGATTGGTTGGGTGAGAACTTTCCAGCACCCCCTCCTAAGCAAATTTTAATACACAGTAAGCATAAACTAATGCTTCATCAAGAAGGGTCTTGCAGTGTGTTAAACCAGCAGGAGCAGGAGAGGGGGCAGATGCTGGATGAAAGGAGGAGTTAGAGAAAAAGGGCAGATGGGGAAGAGGATAGAGTTAGTGAGAAAGTGGGAAAATAAGAGAAAGAGAAATAGGAGAGCCGGGGTGAGGGAAGGAGATGGCAAGCTATAGGTAGACATGGTGAAAAGAGGGAAATTGAGGACTGGATGGTAAGAAAGAATTTAATCTAGACAGAGACAGAAAATAAAGAAATCTGAAAAGAAAAGGAGGAAAGATAAATACAAATGGAGAAGACATCCTGGCAAGAGAGTGAAAAGAAAACAAGGAAAGCAGAAACCAGACACTGGGACCAACACAATTGAAAATAAGCAAAGGTAGAAAATGGAAACAATGGATATAATGGAAATCATTTGATTGGGCTACTTTGAATACCTTTTCAACAAACTTTCAGAGATAGATACTAGAGAATGACATGCATACAGCGCAACACTAGAGAAAGAGAAATGATAATGCACGTCTCCTGGTACTTCGCATATTATAAAGATAGCAGATGTAAATTCCAATCACTACATTACAAGTTAACAAATACAAAAAAAAAAAAAAATGGAAAATATGATACAATTTTATTGAACTAAATAGTAATTTCAGTTAACTTTCAAAGGCCAAAACCCCTTCCTCAGGTCAGGACAATATACAGTACTGCAGTTAGGGTATCCCGTTCTGACCTGGAAGGAGGTATCTATTAGAGAATGACAGGGTGACAAAATTCATCACCGTTACCGTCCCCGCGGATAACCGCGGGAAACCATCTTCATGTCATTCTTTAAGGAGAGAGGAAAGAATCAGAGTATGAATGGCCACAACCACTGACCCTCAAGCTTTGCTTTGAAGAATGCTGGTGTAGAAGGACTGAGGTTGAGATAGACACTAAAGAATGACAGTCTCTGGTATCCAGAGCAGATATTGTGATGTCATAATGCCTCATTCCACCAGTGCCTAAGAGCCAATCACATCAGTGATGTCACAATGGCTTCATTATCCTTGGCTCACATAAGAATCAGAGTATGAGTGGCCACAACCACTGACCCACAAGCTTTGCTTTGAAGAATGCTGGTGTAGAAGGACTGAGGTTGAAATAGACACTAGAAAATGACATGGGATTATTTCCCGCGGTTATCCGCAGGGACGGGGACGGTGATGAATTTTGTCACCGTGTCATTCTCTAATAGATACCTCCTTCCAGGTCAGAACGGGATACCCTAACTGCAGTACTGTATATTGTCCTGACCTGAGGAAGGGGTTTTGGCCTTTGAAAGTTAACTGAAATTACTATTTAGTTCAATAAAATGGTATCATATTTTCCATTTTTTTTTTTTTTTGTATTTGTTAACTTGTAATGTAGTGATTGGAATTTACATCTGCTATCTTTATAATATGCGAAGTACCAGGAGACATGCATTATCATTTCTCTTTCTCTAGTGTTGCGCTGTATGCAGTCAAGCTTCTTGGGGCTCAGTTTAATTTTTATTTCTATTTTTAGAACTCTTTTTACGAAGGTGCGCTAGCGTTTATAGTGCACGCACTGGATTAGTGCGCTAGCAAAAAACTACCGCCCGCTCAAGAGGAGGCGGTAGTGACTAGCGCGTGTGGCATTTTAATTCATGCTATTCTGTGCTTTAAGACCATAATGTGCCTTCGTAAAAGGAGCCCCCCTTAGTTTGGGGTTACTTATTCTTTATTGGGTTAGGATCTGTGTTCTGCATGTGTGAAAAATATATGGTTTTCTGTCAGCTTTGACTGCAGGATTAATCTGTATTAATCTGGCATATTTAGTTTTCCAGTTGGCGCACTGACATTCTAACATCCACTGTGGAGACTCATGGAAGTTATGATATGTTGGAATTGCTTTGTCGGTCCTAAGCATTATGCCTGCGATTGGATTTTGGATTGGGATTTACACCACACCTTTCCCAGTATTAGCTCTAGGCAAATTACATTCAGGTGTTGTAGGTATTTTTCTTTTTTTTTTTTTTGATTCTTTATTCATTTTCAAAACTTCAATTGTGTAGACAAGATGATGCATTTACATAAAATATTAACATTACAGCACAATAAACTTAATAGAATAAAGACAAGACTTATTTTCCCCCACCTACTTTCCAATTAACCAACATCTCATAAAAATAAACAACCTATCTATACCTCTTAACCAGTGCTAAAACACCCCCACCCCCTCCGGATGTGTATGTTTTTCTCATTCATATAAAAAAAATTAAACCTTACAATATTTAGTTAATGTTTCCCAAACTTCCATAATTTTTTTTATAATATCCCTTCTGAATGGCCATAAACTTTTCCATTTTAAAGACATGAACATAGGGATTCCCACTAGAATGAATAATTTAATCTATCCCAATTTTTCCAATTCTTTAAAATAAGCTGCAGGGCAACCCCCGTCATTATAAACAAAAGTTTGTTATTCTTTGCCGAAATTTGACTTTTTGCCCTCAAAGATGTTCCAAATAAAATGGTATCATATGATAGTGCCACTGGATTTTCTAATAAATTATTAACTTGATCCCAAATAGATCTCCAGAATTTTAGTATCAAGGGACATTAGTATAGTAAATGATCCAACGTCCCAACTTCCAGATGACAATGCCAACATCTATTAGTAGGTATTTTTCTGACCCTGAAGGGCTTAAACTTTATAGTTTTGCAACTGAGGCAACGGAGGGTTAAGTGACTCATCCAAGACCTCAAGAAACATCAGTGGGATTTGAACCCTGGCTTCCCTGGTTCTCAGCGTGATGCTCTGACATTTAGGTACAGCTAATATAGATAACACTGTTTGGAAACTCAACAGCAAGTTAAAGACTAGCAGAGCTGAAGCATGGTGACTGGAAACCTACCTAAAACACCCCCAGTGGCGTACCAAGGGGGGGGGGGGCGGGAGGGGCGGTCCGCCCCGGGTGCCAGCCCTGAAGGGGTGCTCCCGGCCTTGCCGTTCAGTCCCCCCACACCCCCGAAGGACCGCTCGCCCCACTGACCTTCCTGCACCACCTGTGAAGCAGCAAGCAGCAGGATCGCATGGTCAGCTATCCCTGAGCTGCTTAGGCGCTGCTTCCTGCGCCGCGGTCCCGCCCCTCCTCTTACGGGTCTGTAGGGTTGGGGGTCCAGTGTTGCAGCTCGAATGGCTAGGAGGTTGTCGAACAGTTTTTTTCTTTTGACGTTTTTGGTTGGAGGGTGTGTGAATGGTGCGTGAGTTCTCCTATGTCTGTTTAAAGTGGATTGAATTATTTAGCTGAAGAAATTAGTTACCCCCTCATCCCACACACATTAATTCTCTTCCATTTTTGTTCCCATTATAAAAAAAACACTGATAAGTTCCCAGAAAAAAAATACATTAAAATAAGAAGTGAAAACAAAGGCCCCTACAGATGAGAACATAACATAAGAATAGCCTAACTGGGTCAGACCAATGCTCCATCATGCCCAGTAGCCCATTCTCATGGTAGCCAATCCAGGATACTAATACCTGGTCAAAACCCAAAGAGTAGCAACATTCCATGCTACCGATCCAGGGCAAGCAGACACTTCCCCCATGTCTTAATAACAGATTATGGACTTTTCCTCCAGGAATTTGTCCAAATCTTTCTTAAAACCAGCTATACCATCTGCTTTTACCGTAACTTCTGGCCACTTCATTTTTAAGTTTAGATCTTTCCTTTCAAACAGAGACCTTGCTAGATGTCAAATACAGCACAAGGTAACTTCACATGGACTTAGCTGTGCAGGAAATGTGAATCTCCTCATACACCCACCATATAGTGCAAAAATGTGCAAAGGTCTGTTTTTTTATATCGATCACTACATAGCCTAATGCCACACAAGCATCGCTGTTATAAACATATTCTGTAGGTCAATGCTAAGGATAACAAAGTTTCCTTCCTTGGACCAGAAGGAGATACTGATAAACCACTGGAAGAGATCCCAACACAACACCCACAGACCCACTCAGTGTGTGAACCAGTTGAGTGGAGTAGACTAACTGGGGGGTGGAAATGGGCCCGGAGTTTGCTCAGCAGAATTTCCCAGACCACCTCTTCCTCTCAACACATTGACACACTGCCACCACCACCACTAGAAACACCTCACTGGGTAGGCCAGCTATGCTATAAACTTTATAAAACACATTATTATATTTTCTTATAAAGCACATATTTTAACTGAACTCTCTGACATCCTCAGCCTTTCCATTCACAAAAATAGAAGGAAGAAAAGTTCCCATTTCCTGCTGTTTCATGTCCCCGGCCTATACAATATTTTTTTTTCTGCAGACCCTTCAAAAGTCTGACCAAATCCTCGTTTCACTTGCATTATAAAGTACTGAGGATGCCATCTCTCCCCAATCCCAGGTCCTAAAGTCTAAGACAGTAGCGCAAACTAATGCTGCCAGATTCAGGAAAAAAAATTTCGATTCGATTCAGCCTATTGAATTGGTTTTTCAATTCGATTTTCCTGCCCAGTTGGGTGATTTTTTTCAAAACTCCTGGTGGGTTTTATAGCTTTTTCACCCCCTTTGGCTTCTCCTAACCACACTGGCGCTGTGGTGTAAATAAAATAAAGAAACAAAAAGGACTTTTCCTCTCTCTGTTAAACCCTAGCTCACGTTTGCAGTCCAACACCAGCTCTGTCAGGATACACATTTCAAATCTGACATATTATAATCAAATAATATTCAATATCCAATATTTCCCACTAATATTCAACTGTGAATAAGGTAGTAACAATATTATTAAGAGAGGTAGCCTCAGTCATGGAGCCTACGCGTAGCCATTCAATGACTGGGGAATTCAGCGTAGCTGTACTTGCTCCTTCAATCTCCAATCATTGGCCTCACTCTCATTATCATTAATCAAACTTACTAAAATTCAAATCCTTATTATTTCTTCTTTTATTTTTCTTTTATTTTTAATGTATAAACCCTTAAAATAATCTTCATACACTCCCTATCACTTCCTATCATTCATCCTCATTCACATGTTTGAGACTACACTATCTTTATTTTTTATCTTCATATCTTTATAGAATTCTTCATTTCAATGTTATATATTCATTAGATAGTGGCTTATACCAGCCTATATATCAATTAAACAGCACTTGTATTTCAATACTAATTCAAGCCGACTTATCTTTAAAGCAGCATTCAACTTAAATCAGCACTTGTATTTCACGAATATAGCCAACGTGGCCAGCGTTTCGTGGGCGAAACTTCACGCTCACTGCATCAGGGCCAAATTATTTTGGAAACAAGATGCTGAAACATAAACAGAAATATGAAATCAAAAAATGTAATTTACTTACAGTTTCCTCACCTCTAGCTCTCTTACTTACTGCTCAAAGTGCATTTAGTTAATGGTCTCAAGATACAACCAAAATGGCGACAGCCTCGTTTTAAAACAATTGGCAGTGTTCTGACGTCAAACAGAGAGTCGAATTACATTAAAGTGGACAGCCTCATACAGGGAGACAAATCATGCAAACCTCTATTCTAGCCTTACAATCAATAAAAATGTTGCCATTCGAATTGTCTATTTAGACCATTCGGATGTAATGTATCCAATCGACTGATCCATCTTTGTTCATGTTGTGCCAACAGACGTCTAAAGTCCCCCCCTCTATCATCTGGTTTAACCACCTCTATGATAACCACTTTAAGTGTTACAAAATCGTGTCTGCTTGTGATACAGTGTTTTGCCAAGGGGGCTCCCATGTTAAGGTTTTTAATATTACTTTTGTGTTCTGTCAGCCTAATATTTAACTGTCTCGATGTTTGGCCTACATATAAGAGGTCACAAGGACATCTCAAAATGTATACCACCCCACGCGTTTTGCAATTGGAAGAATGATTTAGATTATAGATTCTTCCATCTCTAGGGTTCACAAAAGTAGTCATACAATCCATAAGAGCACACATTTGGCATTTGCCACAAGTTAGGTGGCCTAACATTTCACCATCTATGTTACCAACACTTTTCCTAGAGCGGGACGGGCATAATACTTCCTTAAGGTTTCTATTACGCCGATATGCTATCCTAAGGGAGTGATCTTGAAACGTCCCTGCTATTTGTAACATCTCCCAATGTTTCCTTAGGGATTGAGCTAATTTATGACTGTGGGCCAAATAAGTTAGCACACAAGTCATGACTTTATCACAAGTGTTCACATCATTTTTAGCTCTAGGTGTTAATAATAGTTCTCGATGGTTATATAGGGCACGCTTATAGGCAGTGTTAATAGTTTTTTCCGGGTACCCTCGTTGTTGAAATTTATATTTCAAAGGTATAGCTTGTTTCTTAAAGTCATCCACAGAAGAGCAAATTCTGCGGATTCTCAAGAACTGAGAAAATGGAAGACTTTTTCTTAACGGACTGGGGTGAGCACTAGAAAAATGCAGTACTGCATTGCTGTCAGTCGGTTTGGTGTACACTTGTGTAGAAAAATCACCATCTACAATTTTAACTAGTACATCCAAAAAAGATATTTCTGTGGTACTTAAAGTATGAGTAAATTTTACTCTTGGATGACACGTATCAAGGTATGTTAAAAATTTATCAAGTGTAGCCAAATCTCCATTCCAAATAAGGAACACGTCATCAATATAACGAGTCCAAAATTTAATTTTATTTGAAAACTGTGACGAATACACCCATTTCCGTTCGAAGTCGTCCATAAATAGGTTAGCAACAGCCAGAGCCATTGTAATCCCCATTGCTATCCCAGACTGTTGTTGAAATAACTCATCTTCAAACATAAAAAAACTATTTTGCAACACTAATTTAGCCAGTTGATATAGAAACTTAGTAGGCACCCTAGTAGGCACTTCATAAACTCTTGAAGTTGGACATTGATAAGATCAGTAAAGATAAACAGTTGAGCTATACCAGCAATATAAGTAAAGAAGAGAAGAATGCTATTAGAACTTTGACATCTGATGTAGAGCTGATAATTAGGAGAGCTGATAAAGGGGGCAAGATTGTATTAATGAAGAAAGCTGATTACATGGCGGAGGCCTATAAACAGCTATATAGCGAGGATTATAAAATTCTAACAATAGACCCGACTGAAAATCTACAGTTTAAGATCAACAAACTGACGAAAATAGCCTTAGACCATGGCTATTTAACTCAGAAGGAGTTTCGCTTTCTAAATGTAAGATATCCAAAGATTCCAATACTTTATCTGCTCCCGAAGATCCATAAATCATTGACAGCTCCACCAGGGAGACCGATAGTCTCTAATAAAGGATCTCTGTTAGAAGCGTCATCTATATATTTAGACAAATTTTTGCAAATCTTTGTTAAAAAAACCTTGTCCTTTTTGCAGGATACCACAGCCTTTCTAAAAAAACTAGAGCAGTTTAGACCTGATCCTGAGACCATATTGGTTACGATAGATGTGTGTTCCCTCTATACGATTATCCCCCAAGATGAGGCGCTTGATATCATTTGTAGAACTCTGGATCTAAGAACTGACCCTAGGGTGCCTACTAAGTTTCTATATCAACTGGCTAAATTAGTGTTGCAAAATAGTTTTTTTTATGTTTGAAGATGAGTTATTTCAACAACAGTCTGGGATAGCAATGGGGATTACAATGGCTCTGGCTGTTGCTAACCTATTTATGGACGACTTCGAACGGAAATGGGTGTATTCGTCACAGTTTTCAAATAAAATTAAATTTTGGACTCGTTATATTGATGACGTGTTCCTTATTTGGAATGGAGATTTGGCTACACTTGATAAATTTTTAACATACCTTGATACGTGTCATCCAAGAGTAAAATTTACTCATACTTTAAGTACCACAGAAATATCTTTTTTGGATGTACTAGTTAAAATTGTAGATGGTGATTTTTCTACACAAGTGTACACCAAACCGACTGACAGCAATGCAGTACTGCATTTTTCTAGTGCTCACCCCAGTCCGTTAAGAAAAAGTCTTCCATTTTCTCAGTTCTTGAGAATCCGCAGAATTTGCTCTTCTGTGGATGACTTTAAGAAACAAGCTATACCTTTGAAATATAAATTTCAACAACGAGGGTACCCGGAAAAAAACTATTAACACTGCCTATAAGCGTGCCCTATATAACCATCGAGAACTATTATTAACACCTAGAGCTAAAAATGATGTGAACACTTGTGATAAAGTCATGACTTGTGTGCTAACTTATTCGGCCCACAGTCATAAATTAGCTCAATCCCTAAGGAAACATTGGGAGATGTTACAAATAGCAGGGACGTTTCAAGATCACTCCCTTAGGATAGCATATCGGCGTAATAGAAACCTTAAGGAAGTATTATGCCCGTCCCGCTCTAGGAAAAGTGTTGGTAACATAGATGGTGAAATGTTAGGCCACCTAACTTGTGGCAAATGCCAAATGTGTGCTCTTATGGATTGTATGACTACTTTTGTGAACCCTAGAGATGGAAGAATCTATAATCTAAATCATTCTTCCAATTGCAAAACGCGTGGGGTGGTATACATTTTGAGATGTCCTTGTGACCTCTTATATGTAGGCCAAACATCGAGACAGTTAAATATTAGGCTGACAGAACACAAAAGTAATATTAAAAACCTTAACATGGGAGCCCCCTTGGCAAAACACTGTATCACAAGCAGACACGATTTTGTAACACTTAAAGTGGTTATCATAGAGGTGGTTAAACCAGATGATAGAGGGGGGGACTTTAGACGTCTGTTGGCACAACATGAACAAAGATGGATCAGTCGATTGGATACATTACATCCGAATGGTCTAAATAGACAATTCGAATGGCAACATTTTTATTGATTGTAAGGCTAGAATAGAGGTTTGCATGATTTGTCTCCCTGTATGAGGCTGTCCACTTTAATGTAATTCGACTCTCTGTTTGACGTCAGAACACTGCCAATTGTTTTAAAACGAGGCTGTCGCCATTTTGGTTGTATCTTGAGACCATTAACTAAATGCACTTTGAGCAGTAAGTAAGAGAGCTAGAGGTGAGGAAACTGTAAGTAAATTACATTTTTTGATTTCATATTTCTGTTTATGTTTCAGCATCTTGTTTCCAAAATAATTTGGCCCTGATGCAGTGAGCGTGAAGTTTCGCCCACGAAACGCTGGCCACGTTGGCTATATTCGTGAAATACAAGTGCTGATTTAAGTTGAATGCTGCTTTAAAGATAAGTCGGCTTGAATTAGTATTGAAATACAAGTGCTGTTTAATTGATATATAGGCTGGTATAAGCCACTATCTAATGAATATATAACATTGAAATGAAGAATTCTATAAAGATATGAAGATAAAAAATAAAGATAGTGTAGTCTCAAACATGTGAATGAGGATGAATGATAGGAAGTGATAGGGAGTGTATGAAGATTATTTTAAGGGTTTATACATTAAAAATAAAAGAAAAATAAAAGAAGAAATAATAAGGATTTGAATTTTAGTAAGTTTGATTAATGATAATGAGAGTGAGGCCAATGATTGGAGATTGAAGGAGCAAGTACAGCTACGCTGAATTCCCCAGTCATTGAATGGCTACGCGTAGGCTCCATGACTGAGGCTACCTCTCTTAATAATATTGTTACTACCTTATTCACAGTTGAATATTAGTGGGAAATATTGGATATTGAATATTATTTATATGTTTTCCCATTGGGGATCTTTATATATTATAATCAAAAACAGAAAATAAAATTAATTTTTCTACCTTTTGTTGTCTGGTTATATTTCAAATCTTGTTGGTCCAAGGCTCTGGTTTTCTTCTGATAACTTGCTTGCCAGGGTCTCCTTCTTTCTTCTTTCTGCGTGCTAACCATCCATCTGCCAACTCTGTCCTCCCTTTCCATTTCCCTTCCCTCCTCAGGAAGTCTGGTATCTTTCCTTTTTTTCATCTCCCTCCACAGATCCACCTTTTCTTAACTATCCTTTCATCCGGCATCTCTCCCTCCTTCCCCACCACCACAGAGTCCACCATCTCTCCCTTTCTTTTCCCAATTACCCTCCTATCCAGTATCTCTATCCCTCCTCCACACCATCCCTTGTGTCCAATTTATCTCTCTTTCAGTTCCTTCCCTCCCTAAATCCCATGTCCATCATTTCTCTCCCTCTCCTCTATTTTCAGACCCATTATTTCTTCATCCCCCCCCAAAGCTTGGCATATGCACGTCTCTTTGAACACCCCCTTCCCTCCGTGTACTTCTAAACCAGGGTCCCCCCCAAAGGCCTGTCCCCCCTTAAAGGTCTGCCTGTCCCCCCTTGAAGGCCTGCAACCCCCTTGATGGATTGGCTACCATGAGATTGGGCTACTGGGCATGATGGACCATTAGTCTGACCCAGTTAGGCTATTCTTATGTTATGTTCTCATCGGTAGGGGCCTTTGTTTTCACTTCTTATTTTAATGTATTTTTTTTCTGGGAACTTATCAGTGCTTTTTATAATGGGAACAAAAATGGAAGAGAATTAATGTGTGTGGGATGAGGGGGTAACTAATTTCTTCAGCTAAATAATTCAATCCACTTCAAACAGACATAGGAGAACTCACGCACCATTCACACACCCTCCAACCAAAAACGTCAAAAGAAAAAAACTGTTCGACAACCTCCTAGCCATTCGAGCTGCAACACTCGACCCCCAACCCTACAACCAATTGACATCGACCACATACTGCAAAACCTTCAAAAAGAAATAAAAACCCTTCTATTCAAAAAACACATAAAACCGAACTAACACAATCAGAACTGTCCCAAGCATTACCTGCAACTCCTCTATATGTACTTCTGATGTCATGACAATTCAGACATAATTTATGTTATGTTATGTTTGGAATATAAGAAAATTTTCACTGCCTGTTTCTATTCTGACCATTTATTCCATTTCATGGTCATTACAAAAAATATTTTTTTACATGGGGGGGTGTCAAAAAATGATGGGCCCCAGGTGCCACATACCCTAGGTACGCCACTGAACACCCCCTCCCTCTTTTATCAAACTGGCATCAACAGCAACAGGTCCCCTTCCCCTCAGCATCAACGCGGCTTGCTCTGCTCTAGGAAGGTCCCGCGATGACTGTGTCTGCCGGTCCATCCCCCCTCCGACGTCACTTACTACTTCCGGGCAAAGCCAACAGACGTAGTCAATGCGGGACCTTCCTGGAGCAGAGCAAGCCATGTTGCCGACATAGGTAGGTATTTTGAGTCATTAAAAAAAAAAAAACCCAGTCTAGTCTGGAATGGCTGTGATGGACATTGAAATAAAAGGAATGACAGAATGCAGTATTAAGAATACTAGCAGCAAAATTTAAGAGACTGAGACCATATCCATCGCATCCTGGCTTATGAAAGAGGTTCATGCCCAGTAAAAATAAACTTCTACTGTTTGCAATTTCTACCGAGGTAAAGAAGTAACATAGAAACATAGAAGATGATGGCAGAAAAGGGCTACAGCCCATCAAGTCTGCCCACTCTGCTTACCCACACCCTGTCTATGCCCTAATGACCCAATTTTCTTATCTTGACTCTCGTAGGGATCCAACATGGGTATCCCATTTATTCTTAAAGTCTGGAACACTGTCTGCCTCGATCACCTGCACTAGAAGCTTGTTCCAATGATCAACCACTCTCTCTGTGAAGAAATACTTTCTGGTGTCGCCATGAAATTTTCCACCCCTGAGTTTGAGCGGGTGCCCTCTTGTGGCCGAGGGTCCCTTGAGAAAGAAAATATCATCTTCCACTTCGACATGTCCCGTGAGGTACTTAAATGTTTTGATCATGTCTCCCCTCTCCCTACGTTCCTCGAGAGTGTAGAGCTGCAATTTGTTCAGTCTCTCTTCATACGAGAGACCCTGAGCCCCGAGATCATCCTGGTGGCCGTCCGCTGAACCGATTCAATTCTGCGCACATCTTTACTGTAATGTGGCCTCCAGAATTGCACACAGTACTCCAGATGAGGTCTCACCATGGCCCTGTACAACGGCATTATGACTTCAGGCTTTCGGCTGACAAAACTTCTATTGATACAACCCAATATCTGCCTTGCCTTAGATGAAGCCTTCTCCACTTGATTGGCAGTTTTCATGTCTGCACTGATGATTACTCCTAAATCTCGTTCTGCTGACGTCCTAGTTAAAGTTTCTCCGTTCAAGAAGTACGTCCTGCATGGATTTCCGCTTCCGAGGTGCATGACCTTACATTTCTTAGCATTGAAGCCTAGCTGCCAGGTTGAGGACCAACTTTCCAATGTAAGCAGGTCCTGCGCCATATAATTCTGTAAACTGCATTCACTTACTATATTACATAGTTTGGCGTCATCGGCGAATAGTGTTATTTTACCTTGAAGCCCTTGAGTCAGATCCCCTATGAATATGTTGAAAAGGAGTGGACCCAGGACCGAGCCCTGCGGCACTCCACTGGTCACCTCCGATGTTTTAGAGAGGGTACCATTAACCACCACCCTCTGAAGTCTGCCACTCAGCCAATCATTGACCCATGCAGTTAGTGTCTATCCTAACCCCATCGATTCTATCTTGCTTAGCAGCCTGCGGTGTGGGACACTGTCAAAAGCTTTACTGAAGTCCAGGTACACGAGGTCCAAAGACTCTCCCAAGTCCAACTTTCTTGTTACCCAGTCAAAGAAGTTGATGAGATTGGATTGGCAGGATCCATGCTGACTGGGATCCCGAAGATTCCCTTCATTCAAGATTGTGTCCAATTTGCTTTTAATTAGTGTTTCCATGAGTTTGCACACTATTGATGTGAGACTCACCGGTCTATAATTTGCAGCCTCTGCCCTGCAACCCTTTTTATGCAGAGGAACGACATTAGCTAATTTCCAGTCCAGGGGAACTTTCCCCTTACTTAGGGAGAGATTGAATAGCTCAGCCAACGGTTTCGCCAGGACATCGCTCAATTCTCTGAGCACTCTTGGGTGCAAATTGTCTGGTCCCATTGCTTTGTTCACCTTGAGTCTTGCCAGTTCACTATAAACTTCACCTGTTAAATGTGTGCAGACAGCCTTTTCTCTTTAAAACTGTTCTTCTTATGCAAAATTGACTATAAAATTGGCTGTGGCCATTTGGCTATGCTAAATTGTTTTTCAAAGTAGTATATTTCTTCCAAAGACACGTTATTAAAAAAAAAAAAAATCAAGACAATTCCAGGAAAAGAACTAGTTAAACTGTATTTTAAAGAAAAATATCCACAATTTCCCATCTACTCTCTTAAAAATCATTACCTATCAGACCGAAATGTGCCAACCAGAACTAGGCTTCGATGAGAAATGGACTGATTTTTGTAACCCTGTGATGCAGAACACATGATCTGAGAAATATTGTGGACTGGGCTTTAGCATTTTCTTGTCTGTCTGCAGTCTAATTTTTGTGCATATGCTACTTGCAAATTTAGAGTTTCAGACCAGATTCCTGCCTTATGATCTGCCCTTCTTCCTTTCACTAGAGAGGTGTTCCTGACTCAGGGTAAAGCCTAATTCTTCTACTTCTGAATCATGGAAGAATCCCAAGTCCCTCCCCCCCCCCAATACTCCTTAGCCTGAAACAGTTTTCAGCGATATCCTATTCCTCCTTTTCTGGAACACCTGATGAGTCATTGCCCTAACCGCTAGGCAGCTGACCAGGACCTACATCTCCCAGAAGTCACCGAATTACCATATATGGAACGCAGACTATGCAGGTTTGTCCAATACCAGCCTTAGTTCTTTAATATACATCCTTCATTTTCTAATTAGAGTTCCTCAATTTTTAACCCACACTTTTTTGAACTCCATCACCGTTTTCCTCTCCACCACTTCCCTCGGGAGGGAATTCCAGGCATCTACCATCCTCTCCATGAAGAAGAATTTCCTAACATTGCTCCTAAGTCTTCCTCCCTGTAACCTCAAATTATGCCCTCTACTTTTACCATTTGGTGTTTGGACCCTGAGCTATTTGTTCTTCTTTTTGCTCACTTTTTAGTGCAGTGATCACAAGACCCATGTTTACTCTATATTGGAGTGCTCCTGATTGTGCTTGCTGGCGCCAAGGTTTCCCTGAGCAGGGATTGCAAACTTTGCGGCTCAGCTCTCTCTCGATGGGCTAGGAGTTTTGCAATCCACATCATAGGTATGTATGGCTTGGCTCGGTGCAAAGTTTTCGCCCTTTTCTTTTTCCTGTTTCTACCTCGTGTTGGCTCCAGTGCACCTCCCTTCCCTGTGGTAAAGCAGATCAAGATCTCAAGGGGCTTTAACCGCTTGCCTTGTTGTTTTGTTGCAAATTAACATACATGGAGTGGAACGTACTAGAGGAGTTACAGATTTGGTTGTTTATACATACATATGGGTTACAGTTGGTTGATGTAGAGTGAGGCAGTTGAGAGGCATTGTAAACTTGGTTATTAATATAGATTTATATTTCGGATAGTATTACTGATTTACAATATATTTGAACACTTTTTATATATGCATGGAAAGGGTTCAGAGTTAAAGTCCTGGGTAAATGGGTGGGAAGGGAAGGAAAGGGGACTTGTTCAGAGATGTTTAGGGGTTGCATAGAAGAAAAACTGTGCACTGGTATGCTAATCTTTGTTTTGAATTTCTTTAAAAAAAGGAAATACAAGTGGAAATAAAGAAGTAAATAAGAAAGATACATGGGGCGGGGCATGGGTGGGGTATGGGTGGGACAGGCTCAGGGGGGCCCAGTGTACTTGTGTGCCTAGGGGCCATCGAAGAATTAATCCTGCCCTGCTTACCTTTCCCCCCTTTTACAAAACTGTGGAAACAATTTTTAGCGCAGGCTGGCACGCTAAATGCTCTGCGCTGCTTCCAACACTCATAGAGTTCATCTGAGCATCGGGCACAGTGCAAACATTCAGCGCGCTGGCCTGCGCTAAAAACGCTTCCACAGTTTTGTAAAAGGAGGGGGTGGGGTTAATGGTTTAAGTCTGTGCTCCAAGAAAAATACAGCTATAAAATAGTGACTATCATTAAATAATTCATCAAGCAGCTCATGTGCCATCTTAATTCAATGCTAATATGTTCTATGTGATGAAAGATGACTTTCCCAGTAAACAATAAGTTATGACAAGGACAATATAAATGACAATTCAGAATTTCCTTTTTAGCTGCCTAGCAACCAGAATAATCTGTCAAGGTGAATTCCAGTCAAATATGTAGACATTTTGATATTTTTTTTTTTAAAAAAAGGATCTCAACAAAATACACAAAACATTTTACCGGTGGAGAGTATTCTCCACCCTTGAGAATGTTCTTTGTATTCCTTATATTACTAGTGAGTTATGAGTCTTTCCCACTTTTGGAAACTAGATAATGGCTATGATAATTCTATGGTCTCAGTAGTGCAAACTGAATGTCAGCATTTGCATTTAGAACTTTGGAAAGCAGAGTTGGATTAACCATTATAAAATACCAGGAGACAGTCATCCAACCATATTACCTTCTGATTGATACTCTGCATACCAAATTTAGCTGTTCATATTTACAGAACACAATGGAAAAAGTTGTTAATTTTGTACAAAGAGAGAGAACAAGGCTATTACCTTTCCTCAATAGTTTAATCATCAAAACCAGCTAAATAAACAAATAACATGAATCGTCCATTAATTTAACATATGTGAGTGATATATAAATGCCAGCATTCTATTATAATATAAATTTAGGAGCAGGTTATTGTAATTCTTATATAATAAGAATAATATGCTATAGATCATATCCTTTCTACCCACATTCATATATTATTATTGATTTATGCAAATATATCCATTACCACAGAAATTCAATAACCTTATTCTGAAAAATAAGTGACCCTTTTACTAAGCTGTATTAAGCAGCTACTGTAGATTTTACTAAACATTAGGATACTAGTGTGGACCCAGGCCAACTTCTGACACATAGCCTGGAACAAACTGCCTGACTTGGTATGTCAAGCTCTATCCCTTGCAGTATTCAAATCCAGACTCAAAGTATACTTCTTTGAAGCTGCTTTCAAGTCCAAACTCCAACCTACTATCTAAGCACCAATATCTGTAATTCCACCACCTGAGCACTGTGTATAGATGCACCTTTTTATCCAGTTTGTCTGTCTTAACTAGATAGTAAGCTCTTTTAAGAAGGGACTGTCTCTTCCATATTTTGTATACAGCATTGAGTAAGCCTGGTAGTGCTATAGAAGTGATAAGTAGTATTTTTTTTTAAAAAAAGCTACCAAGACAAAATCCATGTTAGCTGCTTAATGCACTGAGGGTCCAATTCTATATACTGTAGGTTGTCTAAAAAAATCAGCACCGACTACTGTGATGCAAAGCATGATTCTATATGTGATTTTGTTGAGACAGTATATGATAAAATATCTAGTAGTAACCAATTATTGTTTTTACTTTTATTCGCTGGAAGAGCTATGAGACTTGTGTGTTTTAAAAAATATGTATGTTGAATTGTGGGCTGCTTTGCTGAAAGTGGAATACAAATGTTTTAAATAAATAAATAAAATTAGGCTTGCTATACAGAATCATAATTACCCCCCTCTTTTACAAAGGTGCGCTATGCTTTTTAGCACACGCTAAATATTATCACTAACGCGTTATCCTATGGATGCGTTAGCGGTTAGCGCATGCGTTGATTCACCGTATGCTAAATCTGCACTAAAACGCTTAGCGCACCTTTGTAAAAGAGGCCCTTAGTGCTACCTAAGCATCACTAGGTGTCCTATCTTTAGGGGTACTGTATTTATGCCAGAGTTTTCTTTGCCTAAATATGTATGTGGAGAGGCATAATCAAAAAAACGTCTAAGTCCCCTTTTGGCCTAAGTCCTTAAACGTTCAAAGCAGAAGCAGGGAAAGTGTCCATAACCAAAACAAACGTCCTTGTTTTGATTATGGCCTGCCTCTACTAAACACCCAGATCATCACTACGTCTACAAGTACACCCCCACGACGTCTACACTTTTTGGCCATAATGAACCAAAAAAACGCCTAAGCCCCAAACGTCCAACAGAACGGCTTTTAGGCAAAGGAGGAGCCAGTCCTTCGCCTAAAAGTAGGATTCTGTAACCGGTGTCTGTCAAAAACAACACTGGTTACAGAATCCCCCACCCCACAACGATCCAGGCAGGAGGGTGCCCAAGCCCTCCTGCCATGTCGAACCACGAACCTCCCCCGACAACATCGGGGCAAGAGGGAGTTCAAGCCCTATTGCCCCGTCGAACCATGGCCCCCCCGACGATATTGGGGCAAGAGGAAGCTCAAGGTCTCTTGCCACGGCGATCGTGTCCCCCCACCGCCGAGTATGAGCAGGCCAGGAGGGAGCCCAAGCCCTCCTGGCCCCGGCGACCCCCCCTCTGACACGGTGACCCCCCTCCGACACGGCGACCCCCCCTCCGACAAGAAGGGGCCAGGAGGGAGCACAAGCCCTCCTGGTCCCGGCAACCCCCTACCCCCCACTGCCCACTACAATATGGGCAGGAGGGATCCCAGGCCCTCCTGCCCTCTACACAACCCCCCTCCCCCTAATGACCGCCCCCCCAGAACCCCTGATTGACCACCCCCCGCTGACCCATGACCCCCTCGGCCGACCCCCACGAGACACCCACCCCCTTTCCCTGTACCTGTTCAGTTGGCCAGACGGATGGGTGCCAAGCCCGCCCGTCCAGCAGGCCAGCCGGGTCCAGAATGGGGCTGGATTGGCCCAGGCGGCAGAAACCCTGCCCACAGGTGGGGCCTGAGGTGCCTGGGCCAATCAGAATAGGCCCGGGAGCCTTAGGCCCCTCCTGTGGGCAGGGCCTTAGGCTCTTGGGCCAGGTTGGGTTGGGTTTAAAATTACATCTCAACCCAGAACAAGGGGAAGATGGGGAGGACTAGCCATCATAACAAGAGATTCATTGTAACCATCCTAGCCTCAAAATCCTCAACGGACCTCAAAATTCTGCCCTGTAAACTCCAGTCAGGCCAGTTAGAAGATGGCTTAATTATCACGCTATTCTACATCCCTCCTAAGAAATGGTCCACCGCTAAAGACAACTTCTCCAAATTCCTCCTCACAAATTCAATTACAGGTCCCTACAACCTCTGAATATTACAGGTCCCTACAATCTGAATATTCACCTAGAACAGGTAGAGCAGAGTAACACTAAAGACTTTCTATCCTTCATCACTTCTCTAGACTTCTTCGTACCGACCCCAGAAAAGATCCACCAAAAAGGTCACCAACTAGACCTAGTAACCTTCTCCTCCAAAGAACAAGTCTATCCCAAGATTCTCTGGGACTACCGATTATGCAATTTCCAACTTTGCTGGCAAGCAAGACATCACCCATCCAATCCCAAAATGGCAAAAAGGATTAAGAAAATGACATCCACTAGAGGCCTGGTTAATCCAGTGGAATTCTGGTCACACTATGACATCTCTTCCAACCCAGTCCCCAACTCATTTATGGTAGACTCCTGGACCAACACAAGCACTCAGATCCTAAACAAAATGGCCTCCTAAAAGCAAGGAAAATGTGAAACAAAAATTTGGATGGCTGGTTTGACGCCGAACTAGGAACAGTTCCCAGTTGGTCCCCCCACCCCTCCACCACATCTCCCCTTAATACGCCACTGACTTCGCCTGACCAATATTCCTAAATTAAAGAATAGTGTTTTGTAGGTGCATTCATATTTTTTTCACATGGTACAAATCTTACAAATTCTGAAAAGCAATTAAGTTATGCATGCACCTGCCAGTATTCTGTAATGTGTGCACAATTTTGCATGCTGTCCCCCGGATTCTATATATCAGTGTATCTCAAACTGTGTGCCGAGGCACACTAGTGTGCCTCCTGAGATTCCAAGTGTGTCACGGCACATTGAGGAGGAAGAGAGGTGCCTGCCAGCTGATTCCTATGCGGTACAAGCCTGCATGTTTCCCCCTTCTCTCTAGCATCCTCCGGCTTCCCCCTGACCTCCCAATCTCACCTTTAAAGCTAATTACAGCAGCCTGCAGAGGATCGCCTGTAGGTAAAATGATTGTATTTTTAATATAGTGATTGAAATGTGTCAGTTTTGAGAATTTATATCTGCTGTGTATATTGTGTGTATATAAAAAATGAATGGAAAAAAATTGCATTACAATTAGTAAAGGTGATGGGATCTGGGGCAGAGCTTGGGTGGGCCTAGGGAGGTCTGTGGTTGGGGTACTCATTTGATATTTGTTAGACTTAGGGAGTACTTAGCTTGAAGTAGTTGAGAAACACTGCTGTAGGCAATCGGCTGCTGGCATTCCTTACTGGCATCTCAGGTCCCATCTGGAGGGCGTCTGCACATGCACAGATGTCAATGTGATGATGTCACACATATGTATGATGTCATCACGGTGACATCCGCGCACTTCTGGGTGCCTCAAGCCATGGCTACTACCTTTAGGGTGCCCCGGTTTGAGAAAGTTTGAGAGACACTGCTATATATGGTGCTCAAAGTTACACACCCAGCTTTGGTCACTTATCTGAGATGAACTTGCAAATAAATTGGATAATGAACTCTGAACCAACAAAAATTGGGTTTTAACAACCAATTATTGATATAAATTGGCACTCATTAAAATTTGCATGCAATTCTTTGAGGCATTATGCCTAACTCCAGTGACATGCATCTCTACAGGGGTGTGTGACCACGGGTGTGTTGAGGGCATTCTAAAAAATTGCAACCAGAATTACAGAATAGCACCTAACCGTGCCTAACTTGGGTACAGGCATTTATACTAGATTTCAGCAGATGTAAATCCGGCAGCCAAAAGTTGAATACAGGATCTACGCCGCAGTTCTTCAACCGCCGGTCCGCAGAAAATTCCTGCCGGTCCGCGCAGGACCGGTGAGATCAACATCTTCAATTTCCTGCTGGTCCGCGCAGGACTGGCAAGATCGAGGAGCTGTAGTTCACGCAGGGCCGGAGAGATAATGGGGAGCCTCAGACAGTGTGCTTTCTCCCCTCCCAGTGGCCCTCCTTACTTAAAAACACAGCGATTCAGGAAGGAAGCCTTGGAGCTTTTGCTGAGTCGGGCCACCTCTGATGATGCAACTTCCGCTTTCCTCAGAGGCGGTGCGACCCACCAAAGGCCCTGAGGCTGCCTTACTGAATTGCAGCGCTGGTAAGGGGAGTTGCTGGGAGGGGAGAAAGCTGCTGGGCATGGTGAAAAAAAAGGGACAGCTGCTACTGGACCTGGAGAGGGAGAGATGCTGCTGGAAGGGGAGGAGGGAAAGGAGTCTGCAAAGCTGCTGGGCAAGGGGAAAAAGGGACAGCTGCTACTGGATCTGGAGAGGGATAAGGAGAGATGCTGCTGGGAGGGAGGAGGGAAAGGAGTCTGGGAAGCTGCTGGGCAAGGGGAAAAAAGGGACAGCTGCTACTGGACCTGGAGGGAGGGAGAAGGAGAGATGCTGCTGGGAGGGGAGGAGGGAAAGGAAAGGGAAGAGAGTTACTGCTGGACGGGGGAGGAGGGAAGGGAGAAGAAAAAAGAAAGGAAACATCTGGCAGGGAGATTAGAGAAGGGGAAGGGGAGAGACAGGAATGAGATGAGAAGGGGGGGTCAGAAGAGAAATTGAGAGGCACAAAGATGCTAGATCTGGTGTAGGAGAGATAAAAATGAAGAGAGCAATGAAGCTGGAATGAATCGTGTAAAAAGGAGAGAGGGGCATAGGCTGGATGGAAAGGGGAGAGGGGCATAGAAAGAAGACAAATACCATATGGAAGGGGGAGAGGTCAGACAGTAGATGGAAGGGACAGATGCTGAATTGAAGAGACAGAGAGGGCAGATGCTGGAAGGAAGAGAGTGAAAAGAAAATGAAAGCAGAAACCAGAGACAACGAAAGGTAGAAACAAATAATTTTATTTCTATTTTGTGATTAGAATATATCAGATTTAAAATATATATCCTGCTAGAGCTGGTGTTAGATATAACTGGGGACTGCAAAGTCCAGGCAGTGGCTTAGGGCTCTTTCTGACCAGGGGGGCAGTTGCCTTAGTTGCACTCCCCTAACCCTTTTCCTATGTGTGACTGTGGTATTCTGTTAGCATGATATTTCTGTGTAGCATTCTGTAATAATTTGGCTTATTCAGTTTTCTTGATAGTAGAGGGGATATATGTGAAGTGGATGGGAAACAGGGGTTTTGTTGATCCTTGCTCTGTATTATTTGTATTTATAAAATGACAATTGTACAGAATATTGTTTCTTTTTATACTTTAATAAAATACATTCAGTATAAGAACATAAGAACAGCCTTCACCGGATCAGACCGAGGTCCATCCAATCCGGTGATCCGTAAACGCGGTGGCCCATTTAGGTACTCCTGATTGGAGGCCCAGTTATACCGTAGTATAAAATCATAACTGAGGCTTGTGCGGATGGGATGAGATGGTTTGTGAGGACCGAGCTCGCGGAGATGGGGCGGAAATGGATTTTTAAATTTCAGTCCTAGTAGTTTGCCAGTCCACAAAATAATTTTTTTTTTCCGCCGGTCCATAGGTGTAAAACGGTTGAAGAACACTGATCTACGCTAAATGCTAATCTCCATATAATAAACACCATTTGTAGAATAGTGCTTAATGCTGAATTTATTCATTGCTTATGTTTCAGTGCCATTTATTGAATTTCCTCCTGTGTTAACATATACATATAAGATTATGAAATGAGGGGGATAGGCACATATGTTATATGTATATTTTAAATATGACATATATCACGTGTTTATAAAATAGTTGTATCTCCCTGATGGTGTTCATCTTTTGGATATAGGTCTAGATATTTTTCTGAGTGCTATTCAAGATTTCTTGGAAAATTGTTTACGTGGTGGTTTGGCCGTAACTTTTGGTGGAGGAGCGGTGACAAGCTAGACTGTTACTGCTTGAGGTGCTGGAAGAGGCAGTGTTGGACCCAGAGCTGAACTGGTGTATGGACTCAGGAACTGAAATAAAAATGATTTTGAAACTCATGTGTACAACCGCCGTGAGTCAAAGCATGGCCCTGAGACACCGCAGTCCGTGCTGTAGGCTTATTTGGAATGAAAATGTTCAAATATGATCTTGTGAGCTAGTTCGACACCGAGTAATTCGGGTGGGTGCATTTGTTTGGGAGATGGGTTCAATATTTACTGCCTGGGATTTAGAATATGATTACTATTGTGATTGTGGGTTATGTAGTATTAAAGCTGTGGCCAAAAAAGAATACCTCATATTAAAATGTGTGCAAAATCATTTGACATGTTTGATGCAGATTGTGAGTGGTGACTGACAGTGTGAAAGCCAATGTTAAGGATGAAAATTTTTAAAAAATCCAGTTCTGTCCTTCCTGTTCTTAAAAATGATCTACATTGCTTTCTTATATTCATACTCACGATATCTTAACTAGTACAACTAGTACCCAGTGGTTTTGTGACAGATGTTAACAGTAAGTAACATATTTTCCCTTCCTTTTTTTTTTGGAGTGAGGATACATTAGGAACATTTTTCTTTCTGGTTGGGGACATAGCTCTGGTCTCCTGTCACCTAGATAACTGCTTTAAGAAAAAAGAGAACTATGGCATGCTCTGGTTACTGCAGGAGACTCAAAGGAGACAGTTCTGCTGATTATTCTACAGGGAGATGGGGATAGTATATTTGTCAGGTTTTCTAAATATTTGCATTGGTTTGTGTGTGTATCATTGCACATGGCTTATGTTCATAGAACAATGCTGTCTTATTGGTTTGTTTGCATTTTTCCCAATTTTGTGGGGTTTTTTAAGCTCATTTTACACATTCATTTTTTGTGTTTGTGTGTGCACTTTGGGGAAAAGTCTGTAAATGGTGTTTTAAAAGATAGGTGCCTATCGCTTGTCAATCACACTTAGGTGCCTATTACAGAATTATGCCTAAATTAAAACTTAGGCTCCTATAATGTAGGCCAGATTTTAAAAGCCTACATTATAGGCACCCAAGTCCTTTAGAGAATTGCACCTAACGTTGCCTAAGTTCTTCTCCGCCCCTAAACATGTCTACTTTGGAGTTAGGTGCCGCTAGGCACCATGTGATAGGTGCTTATCTTTTGTAGAATTGTGCCTAAGAAGATAGGCCCCTATCACCCAATTATTATTTTTTTTAATTATGAGCTTGTTAGCGCCTCTTATAGAAGTTCCCCCTTGGAACATTGAAAAGTGCTACAGGATATGCAACAACAAGAAAGATTGTCCTCCAGATGGCACAGTAAAGGCATTTTTGGGCTTCTGTGTCCCTGGTGATTCTGAAGTCTCTATAAGACAGGACGGACATAGGACATGTACGGATTCCTGCCATCTGCTGATTGCTGCTAAATGCCTACTCATACTATACCACAATTTTTCTGTATGCTCCAAGGCTAGGGATAGGGTTATTGAGGCAGGTGGCATTTTGCCAGCTTCTAGAGGGTTACTTATATGGTATAGATTACTCATATGACTCCACCTATAGCATACTATGATTGGGACCTCATGTTCCATACTTCCCAGCACAGGGGGCATTGAAATAACAGCTGTACTTTTATGACAGGACAGTGGTAGTTTAGGAGTTATTGGCAAACTTGTGTGGCAAACTGCCAGAGATATAGAAATATAGAAACATAGAATATGACGGCAGAAAAGGGCCGGCGGCCCAACAAGTCTGCCTACTCAAGAACCCTCCCTCCCTGGTTTACCCATCTTTTATGCATAACTCTGTAGCACCCCTACCTGTTTGTCCCATCAACTTTTGAAGTCAAGTATACTGCTAGCCTCGACCACCTGGCGTGGAAGTTTATTCCATTGATCAATCACCCATTCAGTGAAGAAGTATTTCCTGGTGTCACCATGAAATCTTCCCCCCTTAAGTTTTAGCGGATGCCCTCTTGTTGCCGTGGGACCTGTAAGAAAAAATAATTCTTCCTCCACTTCAATGCGACCTGTGATGTATTTGAATGTTTCTATCATGTCCCCTCTTTCTCTGCACTCCTCGAGAGAATAAAGGCACGGTCTGGTCAGACGTTCTTCATATGTTATGTCTTTAAGTTCTGAGATCATCCTAGTGGCCATTCTCTGGATCGACGCCATTCTCTTCACATCTTTTTGATAATGTGTCCTCCAAAACTGACATATGTCAGTAAGGTAGTTAGAGAGATCAGGGGAGTCCCCTGCAACTAAGGTTAGATATGACAGAAGCTTGTCAGAATTTGTCCTTTCTGTGTGAATGCACATATGCTTCTTAGTCTTATCTACACAGCACAGCTTCTATGTGGAAGCGTCACAAGTAAGCTTGAAAGTGGGAAAGAGTATGAAAGGGAATGGGGACTTGTATGCTGCCTTTTTGCCACTTTGGCATTTCAAAGCGGTGGGCACTGGAGGATTAAGTGACGTGCGCAGGGTCACAAGGAGCAGCAACAGGATTTGATCTCACAACCTCTGGGTGCAGAGGCAGCAGCTCAACCAGTGAGCCACAACCCTTCCAGCTACTGTTGCTATACAAACCTTGTACTTTGTGTGTTGGTGCAGACTATAGTAAAACCATAATAACAATAGGCAAGCATGGAGCCAAACCTAGGTATCTGTCCATCAGCAGAGTTGATATGCTGAGATGGTCATTTCTGATGTTTGTAAAATGATGCTGAGAAGACAAATATCAATAACAAGAATGTCCATGTAGTATTATATGATTCTTTGCATATTATAGCTGTCAGGCTGCGCTCTCTGTTATTGGCTGGCATATTTGTACACATCTATAATGTCGTATTACATAGCATACAGATGTTGCTTTAACTTTAATAAGTGTATCTGTTTTTGATCATTTCTCCATATTTCTTTATCCCACTGACCTTTTGATTGTTGTATCACTGCGCAACAAATTTGTACTGAATATTTCATTTTTGTGTTTTGTAAAAAAATTTTCAATAAAAAACTTTTTGAACTGAAAAAAAAAAAAATTAAACTAAAGTGACTTTCATTCCGGCCCAATAGACAGAACAAACACCTCAATTTATCATCCAAGAAAGGCTAGCGCCAGATACAATATATAGCTAGAGACATTTGTTAATGGATTTTGGATGGATCCATAGTGAAGATGAAAGAGAATAGGTTTCAATAATTTCTGGAAGGAGGAGTAAGATATTCCCTCGAAGAAGTCATGAAGTATGAAATTTCAAAGGCAGGGACCCGCATATGATTTATTGATTTATTTTTTTATACTTTCTTATTGATATATATCATTCAAATTGGTTGAAATACAGAACAACAATTTAAAATGCCATGATGACTTGTAGTGGAACTCTTGCAATATTACCACTAAATCTCCAAATATGGAAGGATGACCCCTCGCGGTGACCGCTTAGTTTTAGGCAGTCTAGAAATATTAGAAATAAATAAATAATAAATAAATCAGTCATATATCAGGTCTACAGTTAGTACTGAAAGACAACTGCTAGGAGTCAGTGGCACTACAGTGTTCCCCTGTGAATTTGTGGTTTGCGAATCATAGACTCACTCATTTGTGGTATACTCCGACCACCTCTTCCTGTAGTATAGTTGGGCTACACCAATCAGGAGCTGCATGGTGTAGCCCAACTTTACTAAAGGAAGAGGTGGTCAGAGCAGACCACGAGTGATTTTCTTCACCCACCAGCGCTCCAGCTGCCCTCTCCTGATCTCCCCTGCCTTTTAACAGGTAAAAAAACCCACATTTGCGGTTTTTTGAAATTTGCAGGGGTTCCTGGAATGGAATCCCCGTGAATTTGGGGGGAGTACTGTATATTGGTTTCTGGTGCTAACCTGGATGGCAGCAGAAAAGGATGTCTGCTACCCAGGATCAACCAAATGGTCAGCATCAGTAGTGTAGCTGGTTCTGTGGGGAGGGAGGTTTTGACAGGCATGTAGAGACTTATGGTGTATGCAGAGGTCAGGTTTGTGAGAGGTAGTGTTCTTGTGAGAGGATTTGAAGTTCATGCAGGTCAGGGTTATTGTGGAGAGTGTTGGAGTTGTGACTCGGAGTGGAGGGGGTGCTGAAGTCTAAATCAAGGTCATGGGTTTTAAATTGAAAAGAGATGTGTCAGGGCTGGGTTTTAACTTTATAAGCTTGATTGAGAAGGAGTACTAACTGAGAGTGTTTGGAGGTGGAGGGGTGGAGGCAGAAACAGGTTATTGTACCATGGAAAGCCATACCTTAGAAGGGTGACACTTAGGCCATGGCATTACAAGTACTGTTCTAAGTAGTAAATTTGTTAATTTGTGCTGTAAACCTGTGGTTCATTGAAAGGGCCCCATAGAGATATAGACAGAAATATCAAAATGTAACCTATGAAGCACTTCAGTTAATCAACTTGTAAAATCAAAGCACAAACATTAACTCTCCCTAAATTGACTCTCTGAACTGCTGCCAAATGTAAGGTGCATGATAATCAAATGAAGGAACGAAGCTTATTTTCTGTAAAAATGAAGTATAGTGTAAAAGCATTAAATGGTGTCATTTGAAAAAAACCACAAGAGACAATATTAACAATTTTATTTTTATATATAAAGCAAAAATTACAAGAAAATAAATCTTACAATGTTGCTTCGGTGACTCGTATAAAAAAGAAAAGAAAAGGAGGTACACAAGATGAATCATCTGTTTCCAAGATACATACCTATAAATAGTTGATTAACAGGGTGAAACTGTATTACTGAAAATCTGCAATCCTTGTGAGCAAAGAAGAAGGCAGGCATGTGACAACATTCCTGTCAAAGAAATGAGCAGCACAGCTACACAGTATATAAACCTCTGCAAATCTTCTGACATGTAACACAATGTATGCTTATGGAACATTTGGGCTACCTAGGTCATGATTAGATAGGGCAGCATACAGGAAACCAGGCGTGCTGTTTTTCAAAGCAACATTCTTTAACAGAAAACAAACATATTTCACTTATAGCAATTTGGCTGTCACATTTTTAACCTTCACAAGAGAAATAAAAGATTCTTAAATGCAATCAAAAATTTTTTTTTTTTTTTTTGGGGGGGGGGGGTTCGGTGAGAAACTATAGAAGTTCCAGTAAATTAATTCTGTGGGTGATAGAATGGTATTGTCAACTTATGCTCCAAGGACTTTTAGAACTACGTTGGACTTACTTTCAGCAATTTTGCTATCAGGTTGCTGGCAACATCTAATATAATAAAACGGTAAGCCACGCATGCGCAGTTCCTATGCGTGCGTCCGTTTTCCGTGAGCTGTAGCTAGGAAGTGCGCATGCGCGGCATACGGTCTTCTTCCTCCCCCCCCCCGCCGAGGTGGATGTCGGCCGCAGCGGCTGCTGGCCGCCCGAAGCTCGCTCTCTCTCTTCCTCCCTCCCCCGAGGTGGATGTCAACCGCGGTGGCCCGAGTCGGATGTCGTCCGCGGTGGCCCGAGTCGGATGTCGGCCGCGGCAGCCCGAGTCGGATGCCGGCCGCGGCGGCTGCTGGCCGCCCGAACCTCGCTCTCTCTCTTCCTCCCCCTCCCCAAGGCGGATGTCAACATAAGTAGGGCATGGAGTTCAGGAGGAAGGTATGGGGGGGAGGAAAATACTGCACAGGGAAGTGGGGTGGGAGGGAAATGCTGCAACACATGGAAATGGAGGGGCAGAAAGGGGTTGATGGACAGGGGAAGAGGTGCTGATGAACAGGGTGGGGGGCAGAAAAATGAAGACAGGCCTACTGCTGGACAGGGGGAGCAGGAAGGAGGTGATGATGGACAGGGGGAGGTAAAACAAAGGGAGAAGGGCTTCTGCTGGATAAGGTGAGCAGTGATGGGGTGGTGGAGGACACAGGGGAGGTAAAAGGAAGGGAGAATGGACAGGGGGAGCAGGCAAGGGGTGGTAGTGGACAGCCAAGGGGAAAAAAAAAGACAGACAGAAATACAGAGAAAGGGTGGGACCCCTGGAAGAGGAAGCAGCGCAGGCGCAGGGCTCACAGAAGGGCGGGGACCGCCAAGAGGAAGCAGCAGGACAACTGTAGGAGCTTCTACATGATGGGGGGGTCGGGAGGCTGTGGGGGTGCGAGCGGTCCTTCGGGATGGGGGTGCGGGTGCGGGTGTGAGTACGTGCCAGCGGTCCTTCAGGGTGGGGGTGCGGGTGCGGGTGCGAGTACGTGCCAGCGGTCCTTTGGGGTGGTGGTGCGGGTGCGGGTGTGAGTACGTGCCAGCGGTCCTTCGGGGTGGGTGTGCGGGTGCGAGTACGTGCCAGCGGTCCTTCGGGGTGGGGGTGCGAGTGGTCTTGCGGGGGGTGAATCGGACGTCGGGGGGGACATCAGGCTTTCAGGGTGATGACAGGACTTCAAGGGGGAGAGGAGAGTCGGGGCGGGCGAAAGGAGAGTCAGGGTGGCCAGAGGAGAGTCGGGGCGGGCGAAATGAGAGTCGGGCGGCGACGGGAGAGTCGGGGCGGCATGCGCAGTATACGGGTGTGCGCGGTATATAAAAATTTATTTATATAAATTACAGTTTCCCGCGCGCTATATCCGTGTGCGCGTTTTACATGGGTGCGCGGTATATGAGTGAAAATACGGTATTGGTAATAAATTCTCATGTGTCTAGGGGGAAATAGGACTCACTACAAATCAAGCCCCAACCTTTTTTGTTGCCTTTTAAACAGATCAGGAGGGGCTAACTGGTAAATACTGTCTTTATTACCAAAATAGGAAATGCATAGAAATATATAACAGCAGCAGCATAAGATAATGTACTAAGTACAGATAAATACAGTTGCATAAGCAATTGGAAATACTGGTCTGAAAGAACATTAAACACATGCACAAATAGTAATTCTGTGATACAGAGTGTGCATAAGAAACTAGGTCACTGAGAGAAAGGAAAACCAGCTAGGATGTACCACTGAACTCAGCACCACATCCTTTAAACCCAACTCAAGGCAAGAAAGAATGCCATGAATCTATCTATCCAACTGGACAACAGAAAAAAGGCAAGCCTGCTTACCCGAGGAAAGGAGGGGTTAATCCAACAACAGATATTCTTATCTCTCAGGCAGTGAGCCAGCACCTTCTCTATCCTGTGGATTTTAGACTGATGACAGAACGCCTAAGGAATCAGTTCTTGGAATTATAGAAGCCAGCACTCCCAGCTGTCAACCTTTGGTTACCAGAGGACAAAGTTCCGCTCTGTAGCTGGGGACAGTCTCAGTCTTTACCCTCTCTGGGGCAGCAAGGCACAAGGAGACTGTTCTCTAGAACCTGATTTCAGGGCATCCCAGGAAGGCATATCAGTCTAAAATAGACTTTTCTGTAGAATGCCTTAGTTTCTTTACTCCAACTCCAATCATATCTCCAGCACTCAGCTTGCAGTTACCTCCAGCTACTCACCAACTCTCCTTCTGATCAATGCTGACAAAACCCTTTATTCTTCTCCTTCCCTCCACCAATGTATCTGATCAATTGGTGTCTCAGTTACCAGTGCATTCACTGGTCACATACCAACCTTCAGCAGTCTCTGGCCAATATCCGATGCCAGCATAAATTGACCAAAAGAGATAAAGGTGCCAATCACTGGTTGATACAGTTCTGAGCTGGAGACTTTCTTATCTCAAATTCTTCTGGAATTGAGGGGGCCCCGCTAGGAAAGATGGCCTGGATGACAGACAAGCAGCATGTAAAATTCCAAGATGTGCTGGCAGTAGTGAAAATGATTCTTGGCATCACTAGGCCCAAATGCTAAAGACTGTGGTACAGGCATAGCCCTACACACCAGGGTAAAATATATATCTAACTATAGTGAATGGACAGAGGCAAGATGGGGGGAAAATTATATGTATAGCAGTGATATTCAGCCATTATCTGATCATTTGTGGTATTATATTCAAAGGCACTTATCCAGTTTGCAGATGCTGATAGACAGATAAGAATTGGTGAGATGAATTTTAAGTGGCACTAACCAGTCAGTATCATTGATTTTTTTTTTTTAACCACCTTGGCGCTATTTGGGGTGATCTGTTGGCTGAGCTTTGGCAGAACCTGAGTTTAGCTAGTTGGTGATGATATTCAGACCGCTAACTGGATGAAGTTGGGACAGCAAAATGGCTGTCCTAAGCTTATCTGGTTAGTAGTTTGAACATTGCCATTAACTAGAAACCACTACAATCTGCATTGACTTGGAATATTATGTGTTGATTCTGAATATCTACTTTTCCTTTAACCTCAGTGACTGGTAGTTTAAAAATGCTTACACTCATGGCTCAGTATTGAAAGATATATGTTCTGATCTACTGAATAGTAGCATAAACTAAGGGGGCAATTTTACATTTACCAAGGGAGCTCAGTGTGAGCCTATTCAATAATGGCATTTGTAGTACGAGGGGGTGTTTAAAAGTTCTCAACTCAGCCAAGAAGAGAATGATGTTTATTGTTTAGTTAAAGCTTCTTTACCACTGCTAATGACTGGGGGAGTCAATTCAGAGAGGTTTATAGGAGCTTTATAATGGTGTTACAATATATGAGCTTCTGTAATGGTGTTATAATACAGAATTTGCATTTCCTGGGGTGGTTTCAATACAGACATTATTAAATCTTAATCAATACTTGTGCTTCTGTAAAAGTGTCACAATACAAAGTTTACGTTTCCTGGGATGGTTTTAATACACTATCAGAAAAACTTTGGGATCTATTATTCTTATAAATGGCATTCAAATAAAGGTCTCAACCAAGTAACAATGCCACTTAACTAATTTTTATTTTGCTTTTATTTTATGCTTTGCGCATTCTAAATAACTTACTCATTAAATAAGTGTAAAGTGCTCAGTTACCTTCACCTGGTCATTGCTAATGCAGTTTACGACCACAATAGTTTGGGAACCATCATTGCACATTTCTGTTCCTTTTCTTACCAACCAATTGTTCAAAACAATTGCTGGCTAAATTCTTTATTTTGCCTAAAGTGTAGCTCTGTATCTTGTTCAATCTTGTGTTTATAGTGAATGTGTTGGGTGTGTACCGAGGCTCAGTGGGGGGTACAATATAAGATAAAGTATATAATATATGAGGGTCATTTCATAAATAATACACAATATTTTTTAAAATTTAAATGTCTTATTTTTTTTTTTCAAGTATTTCTTTGCAATCCTTCAATATAATCTCCCTGCTTTGCAATGACCGAGTCCCAACGTCCTGGAAGCTTCATTATTCCATCCAAGACACCGTTTTTGTTCAGTTGCCAAATGGCTCGGGTACCGGCAGAAGAAAGCTCTCCCAGAGATGCAAAACAATGTCCACGCATAGGTTGTTTCAACTTTGGAAAAAGGTCGAAGTTTGGTGGACTCATGTCTGGACTGTAGGGAGCATGAGATAACACCTCCCAGCTATATTTGTGTAGTTTTTCAATGATGACTGGAGAGTTCCATCTTCCCCACGACAAAAAATATTTCGATGAGCTCAAACAAAAGTCAAACAAATGATGATTTTTGCTTATGATCATCACAGACAAAGTTCCATGTGGAAGAAGTGTCACAGCAGCGTATTATTGTAATTTTTTTCAAAAAATGTGCAGAAAAATGCACAAAACCCAACCTCAGACCTTAGACTTAGTAGGGATGGGCGGATCCGCTATGCCTAAGGCCTGATTGGTCCAGGCTTCTAGAGCCTGAGCCAATCAGGCCTTAGGCTTCGGCGGGATGGGCCAGGAAGGGGTGGGCCCGCCTCATTTCGACGAGGCGTGCCTGCTTGCTCGACGTGCAAGACCCATCTGTAAGAACAGGTTTGGTGAAGTGGGGGTTGTTAGCGCCGGGGGGGTGTGTCTTTGGGCAGGAGGGATTGGGCACCCTCCTGCCAGCGACCGATATTGTCGGGGGGGAGATCGGTAATGTCGGGGGGGCGGTCGGTCGTGTCGGGGGTGGGGGAGGTCGGTAGTGTCGGGGAGGGGGGTGCGTCTTCGGGCAGGAGGGTTTGGGCACCCTCCTGCCAGCGATCGGTCAGGGGGCCACGGCCCGCTATACTTATAGCGGCAGAGAGGTCCCTCGCCGCGATAAGTGTAGCGGGCCGTGCCTAATCTAACCCGATTCTCTAACCCGCGTCTGTAACATGGACGCCGGTTACAGAATCGGGCTTTAGTTTAGGCCGATTCTGAATAGGACGCCTCTCCCGGGCGTCCTATACAGAATCAGGGCCTAGGTGTCTTGCGGGCCTCGCCTTCAATATAGGCGGCCTGCCTGGTGAGCATTTTTTTTAAAAAAACGTGCATCCCAATTGGCTGATTAGACAGCTATAGGACGCCTACAGCTGCCTAAAATCGGGACGTACTTTTAGAGAATCAGGCCCTTTCTGTCTTCTTTCTTCTTCCGTGCTACAAAAGCAATGATGACCCCTCTAATGTATGATTTGAGTGCGTCCCAAGTTATTTGCCAAGACGTGTCTTCCACTTTATTTAACTCGAAAAAATCACATATATGTTTATTTATATGTTCAACAAATCCAGTATCAGACAATAGAGAAAAATTAAATCTCCAGGAGTGTTTAACCTTTGGAGGAGTAAGAGCAGTTAATGAGAGTGTGATGGAGGAGTGGTCAGAGATAGTGATTGATTGTATATCAGAAGCTTCCAAGTTACTCACTAAAGAGTAACTGACTAAAAAGAAATCAATACGTGAATAAGATGTATGGGGAGACAAAAAGAAAGTATAAGCTGAATCCGTAAGATGCATCAGACGCCAAGCGTCTATGAGCTTTAGCTGGAAAAGCATGTCCTGTAGTGCAAACCATGTTTTAGACTTCTTATAAGGAACTTTGGATTTTCTGTCTTTATCAGGGCATAAAATCATGTTAAAGTCACCACCCAGCAAGTAGTGAGTAGAGGCATTTGAACCCATCTCGGATGCTAACGTGTCATAAAAGGTAGGGCAATCTAGATTTGGAGCATAAATATTATAAACTTGGAGGTGAGTAGATCCAATAAGTAATGATGTTTTAAGCCAGCGATCTTCCATGTCATGAGTAGATGAAATGACTTTGATATCTGCTCTCTTTCTTATTAGAGTGATGACCCCATTTTTCCTGCCAGCTGAAGGAGAAAATAGAGGGGCATGGGCCCAAAATGGAGCTACTTTTAAAGCTACAACATCTCCTGGAAAAACACTATATCCGGTTTAAATCTTTCAGTATAGCGTAAAATCTTGAGTCTTTTTATGGGATTTTGAAACCCCTTTACATTTAAGGAGAAAAAGGTTAATGACATTGAAACGACATATAATGAGTTACCAAAAAGAGTCCAATAGTAAATAATATCCAAAACATATACCATTGAATACAAATAAAATAAGAAATATCAATCATCCTTGAGAAAGAAAAAGAAAAATACCTGCATACATATAACTCAATGCACCCTGCAAGAAAATGCATAACCTTGGCAAACAAACTAGCAATACTGTGGGTTAGAGAACAGAGAGATAAGAAAAACCCAAGCAACAATGCTTCAGGTGGTGGAGAAGATTTGGTAATGAAAAGCATCTCATATTAGAACAAAAATCTTTCAATGGATGTGAACCATCAGAATAATATTTGATATAAGTAACAGTCACAGTACAGAAGGCAAAAATGTATGACACTCCAGTGCATCCTAGTATCTTTAGATGACACAACACAGAGAAATACAAGGAGAGTCAGCATCAGGTCTTATCTACTGAAGTCGGCTTCACACTTTCAATAAAGTCGGCGAGATCCACAGGATTGTAGAAGTCCTTAGTCACATTATTATGTGTGACACGAAAACGTGCTGGATAAAACATACCAAATTTGGCGCCTATATTCTTGAGTTGAGGCCGATATGACAGAAGAAGCTTTCTTTTCTTGGCAGTTTCTTTAGCAAGATCAGGCAATATGATGATCTTGTTTCCTTCAAAGGTTAACGGTGCATGTAACTTGGCATGTTTTATGATTAGTAAGACATGCTGATGCTTCGGAAGGGAAACCAGGATCGGCCTGGGATATTTTTTGTGCACAGAGTTAGGCTGTGGCAGCCAGAATGCCCCATCAAATTCAAGTTTAGTGTCATCATCCATGTGCAGTAGTTGCGGTAGAAGTGCAGCCAAGAAATCCGGCAAATCACAGGCTTCCCTACCTTCAGATAGACCAAGAAGCCTAAAACAGTTCCTTCTGGCATGATTGTCAGCGGCCTCCAACGCTCATTTAAGCGTGGCGATGCGCGCTGTCTGGTGGAATAATTGTTTGATTGAAGCTTCGTTCACCGACGTATGTTTGTCTAGGAGCTCGGTTTTAACTTGAGCCGCCGCAAACTCCTCTTTAATGGTCGATAAATCTGCCTTCAAATCCGTAATATCTTGTTTGGTATCTATGAGCAGTTCACGAATGGAGCGCAGCTCGTCTAAAATGGCGGCGGTGGCAGCGTCGTCCGATTTCAACGAGCCCGATTTCACGGGAGACGGCGGTTCTGCACTTTTTCGCTTAGACGGCTTGCTTGACGCCATAACAGGGACTTACAGGGGGAATGCGCCGCAAAGTGTTGGAAAATAGATGCTTTAAAAAGTCAATATCGGGACTCACCACCGGAGCTCGTGCTTATGGCGTCCTATCTCATTGGGCTCTCTAGCGCCCCCCCAAAAAAACATGTAAATTAAAAAAAAAAAAATTGTGTGCATTTTTTATGAAATGACCCTCGTATATTATAAATTAAATATAAGAACACATATAATTGTAAAGATATTATTAATAAATTAAAAGTAGATTTTATAGTTGAATCAAATTTGTATCACAGTTTCTAAAGCCTGCTTTAGTGGATAACTGATTGAAACTGGTGTTTAGTCTGTAAGTAATCCCAATTACTAGTGGTTAGGTTGACTACTAAGAGATTCATAATCATTAGAGATATCCTGAAAACCCAAATGGCTGGGGTCCCCAAGAACATGGTTGAGAACCACTGCATTAGATGGTCTTATAACAAAATTACCCACTCCCCCCCCCCCTTTTTTTTTTTTTTTTTTTTACAAATCTAAGCTAGCGGCTGGCACATGGCAAAAGTCCCAAAGCCCTTTAAATCCCTGTGGGCTTCGGGGCAGTTACCACAGCAGCAGCCGCTAGTGTGGCTTTATAAAAAAGGGGGATAATATATCTGTAACTGTTTGCTGATCTAAGATTCCTTCACTAAAATGATTTCAATAAAATGGTATTACCTCCAACTTGTTTGTTGACCCTTATTTCAACATATGTACGTTGACTAACATGCAACCAGAATAATATACACCAAATTTATAATTTTAACTTACATTAGAGTTATATTTTTCACTCTAAATATATGTGATTTCAATGAATTAAGAAAATTAACTTGAGTGGAAATCATTTTAACTCCCCGGAATTCATGATTCTGGGCAATTGAACAAGATACTCCGTGGATACAATATGTTGTGTCATGAAGCAGACTCCTTTGAAAATTGACTTCTTTCTGCAGTGAAAAGTATGCATATTGTCAAAAGCATGTGCACTTTTCCCCACAGGGAAAATAGACCATACTGTGGGAGGGATCAGAATAAGGCCTGACTGGGAGTAGCAAGGCAGTTTTTAAGGAGCTCATTATTAAACTTCCTATGAGCACTTTCCAATGGGGAGTTTGCCCTTCTGTGCTCATAGCCACCACTTGGGAAGAGAGCATTAAATGGGCAATTGGTAGATCTGCAGCCTCTTCCCAATCTCAAAATTATCCTCATCACCCATGGAGTTACTATATGCTCAGTTTTAATTGAATGTCATTATTCTGTTGGATGACATTATGGGATTTTAATAGGGACAAAGGGATTTTTTTTTTCATATACAAGATACCATAGCTTATATTTTATTCTCCTAAAATAAGTGGTAGAAGAAATGGACAATTATTTTTAGTATATTTAACACATTCTAGGACAATGCTTGTGTCAAGAGGATAGCAATTTTTGGACAAGCCAGCACATTCATTCCCATAGCCTCAAATGGAAAATCCCAGTCATCCGTGAAATCAAAGCGAGGATGGCTCTCTCCTACAAGAACACATTTGTAATTACATTGCTTGGAATCACTACTTTTTTTTTTCTTTCAGCTTTCAATTCTCCCACAGACGGTTTATTTTTATAATTTTTCACAAAGTGTAATTCAGTATCTACCAATTCTTAAACGAACGCACTAGGCTCATAATATTTAATTTAGCTTTCAACTACACTGTCATTTCCAATAAATAAAATGGGATTGATTTGACCTAAATATTTGAACAGGCTGAAGAACTGAGTTTTATATAGTGTATATACATAGGAGGTAACATCTTGTTGAAACATTAACATTTCCTTATCTATAATAATAAAATGCTAAGCGTGCATGCACACTCTTACCCTGTGTTCCCTGAGTCCTGATCTGTCGGGCTGTGGCAGGTAAGAGAGCGCATGTGCGTGTCTAAGGACGGCCAGGTAACACGCAGTGACTCCCCCTCTTCCCCCCGTCATCGATCCTACCCAGCACACCACTAACACGACGCGGCAGAGGAAATTATGCCAGTAGAAGACCCGAAGCAACGGTGTTTACTGTGCCTGGGACGCTGCTGGAGCTGCGAGGTTTGTCGGCCGTCTAGCGGTGGGAGGGTCGGCTGGGAGGGTCAACAGGGGTTTCTGGTGTGCCAGGATGGTCGGCGCGGGGGGGGGGTTTAAAAACATGATGCTAAGGGGGATGGGAGGCAGGCAGGCATCGGAGGGGGTGTGGGGGAGTTTCAATGGAAGGCAGGCAGGCTGGTATCGGGGTGGGGTGGGGGGGTTTCAATGGAAACATGCTGCTCAGGGGGATGGGAGGCAGGCTGGCAGACTGGCATCGGGGGGGGGGGTGTTAAATGGAAACATATTGCTCAGGGAGATAGGAGGCAGGCAGGCTGGCATCGGGGGGTTTAAATGGAAACATGCTGCTCAGGGGGATTGGAGGCAGGCAGGCTGGCATCGGGGTTGGGGGTGGGATAAAGTCTGGAAGATAATGATGGGGAGGCACTGGGGGCACTAAAGACATAGAAAGATGCACTGAGGGCACTAAGCAGGACAGAGGCACTGGGGGCACTAAGGACACGGGAAGGAGGCACTTGGGGCACTAAGGACATAGGAAGGAGGCACTGGGGGCATTAAGGACACAGTACGCTGGCACTGGGGCACTAAGAACACTGTACAGAGGCATTGTGGGCACTAAGGACATGGGAATATGGCACTGGGAGCATTATGGACACAGGAAGGAGGTACTGGGGGCACTAAGGGCATAGGAAGGGGTTCTAAGGACATGGGAAGGAGGCACTAGGGGCACTATGGACATAGGAAGGGGCACTAAGGACATAGGAAAGAGGTACTGAGGGCACTAAGGACATAGGGAGAGACACAGACAGAAAAAAATGACAGACAGGCAGCATGCAAGGAGAGAGAGACAAAGAAAAAAAATACCCAGACAGACAGACATCTACTCTAGTACCCGTTAATGTAACGGGCTTAAAAACTAGTATCTGCTATAATACCATTAAGCACTAATTCAAACAAATATGTAAGTGCATTTTTGTTTCTCCTCCAGCAACTCTTGGGTCTGAATATATTTATACCTGCTTAAAATTGGTGTTATTTTAAACTAGAAGATATTTGTTTTCTCAAAGTGCCCATTATTTCTTAGAAAAATGATTTTGGCACTGTTAAAGCTTATAATTGAGAAACCATGACTCATCCCCTTCCAGTAAGAGAAACAAACCCAATCTATATATATAAAATCGGAGGTATTTATGTGTGTATGTATGTATGTGCCGCGATCACGCAAAAACGGCTTGACCGATTTGAACGAAACTTGGTATGCAGATCCCTCACTACCTGGGGTGATATGTTCTGGGGGTCTCGCGGCCCACCTGCACACGTGGGAGGAGCTACAAACAGAACATCAGATTTCACCCATTCATGTCAATGGAAAAAAATGTAAAAAGCTGCCATTCTCACAGTAATTCAAAAACGGCTTGACCGATTTGAACGAAACTTGGTATGCAGATCCCTCACTACCTGGGGTGATATGTTCTGGGGGTCTTGCGGCCCACCTGCACACGTGGGCGGAGCTACAAACAGAAAGTCAGATTTCACCCATTCATGTCAATGGAAAAAATGTAAAAAGCTGTCTTTCTCACAGTAATTCCAACTACCTGGGGTGATATGTTCTGGGGGTCTCGCGGCCCACCAGCACACGTGGGCGGAGCTACAAACAGAACATCAGATTTCACCCATTCATGTCAATGGAAAAAATGTAAAAAGCTGCCATTCTCACAGTAATTCAAAAAAGGCTTGACCGATTTGAACGAAACTTGGTATGCAGATCCCTCACTACCTGGGGTGATATGTTCTGGGGGTCTCGCAGCCCACCTGCACACATGGGCGGAGCTACAAACAGAAAATCAGATTTCTCCCGTTCATGTCAATGGAAAAAATGTAAAAAGCTGCCATTCTCACAGTAATTCCAACTACCTGGGGTGATATGTTCTGGGGGTCTCGCGGCCCTCCTGCACACCTGGGCGGAGCTACAAACAGAACATCAGATTTCTCCCATTCATGTCAATGGAAAAAATGTAAAAAGCTGCCATTCTCACAGTAATTCCAACTACCTGGGGTGATATGTTCTGGGGGTCTCGCGGCCCTCCTGCACACCTGGGCGGAGCTACAAACAGAACATCAGATTTCACCCATTCATGTCAATGGAAAAAATGTAAAAAGCTGCCATTCTCACAGTAATTCAAAAACGGCTTGACCGATTTGAACGAAACAAGGTATGCAGATCCCTCACTACCTGGGGTGATATGTTCTGGGGTCTCACGGCCCTCCTGCACACGTGGGCGGAGCTACAAACAGAACATCAGATTTCACCCATTCATGTCAATGGAAAAAATGTAAAAAGCTGCCATTCTCACAGTAATTCCAACTATAAAACACTTTCTATGACACTATAACCACTAGGGACATCGTTTCTATTCTACCACGGACACCATACATATAGAGTTTGTATGTTCTAACTGTGTTTGTAACTGTTTCCTTCATGCACCCCAGTTCATAATGTTATTACATTACATGAGTACTCACATATGCTGAACTAGGAACACAGGTTCCATTCTGAACCGGGAAAAAAACTGCATGGAGTTTCTTTTCAACCTGAGTTTCCACATATTGAGTTGTTTAAATCAATACTGAAACTTTTGGATGCCACTTATTCCAACAGATCTTCCTTTTCAGTTTAAGAGATTGCTAATTCCACTGAGACTTGCATTCTCTATCACAATCAACAAATCACAGGGACAGACTATTACATACTGTGGAGTGGATTTAAGATCCCCCTGTTTTTCCCATGGATAACTCTATGTTGCTTGCTCAAGGGTGGGTTCACCCAAGAATTTAACTGTTCTTGCTCCTGGAGGTGAAACTAAAATTGTTGTTTATAATCAAGTTTTGTGTTAGTTGTATTGTATTCATTTTGTCAAATATTTCACATTATAATTTGAATATTGTACTTTTTATAAAGCTGTAAAAAAATAATTTCATTCACCACTATAAAGTATCTTTATTTGAATCCATTTACAGTGTTATTGCTATAATTAAATACCCGTGCAACGCCGGGGCATCAGCTAGTATCATATATCAAACACATTGATATGCCATCAAGTAGAAAATCAATAAGAGCATAAGAATATAAGTGTTGTAATACTGGGACAGACTAAAGGTCCATCATGCCCAGTATATTGTTTCCAATAATGGCCTATCCACAAGTATCTGACAAGATCCCAAAAGAGTAAAACAGATTTTATGCTGCTTATCCTAGAAATAGGCAGTAGATTTTTCCAAGTCCATCTTTTGCTTTAGGAAAGTATCCAAACCTTTTTTTTAAACCTTGCCAAGCTAACTGCTTTTACCACATTCTCTGCAACAAATTCCAGAGTTTAATTACACATTGAGTCAAAAAATATATTATTTTGTTTGTTTTAAATTTACTACTTAGTAGCTTCATAGTGTGCTCCCTAGCCCTAGTATTTTTGGAAAGGGTAAACAATCGATTTATATCTACCCTTTCCACTTCACTTAGGGCTCCTTTTACTAAGGTGCATTAGGGCTTTAAAACACGGAATAGCGCGTGCTACATTACCGCACGTGCTAAACTTTAACGCCAGCATTGAGCTGGCATTAGTTTTAGAAGCGTAGCGCGCGGTGTAGCATGTGGTAATTTCCTGCATGCTCTAAAAACGCTAGTGTACCTTAGTAAAAGGAGCCCTTAGTATTTTATAGGCCTTTATCATATCTCCTCTCAAATGTCTCTTCTCCAAGCTAAAGAACCCTAGCTGCTTTAGCATTTCCTTTTAGGGAAATCATCCTATGCACTTTATCATTTGTGTTGCTCTTCTCTATTCCTTTCCTAATTCCACTATATATATATATATATATATTTTTTTTAACAGAATTGTACACAGGGTTTCAGGGGCGGCTAAACCATGGAACAATACAAAGGCATGGATCAAAACAAATGTGTCTGAATTCAAAAAATCTTGGGGAAGGCACATGGGATCTCTTAGTGAGAGGGGAGATAGGGTATTGCTGCAGATGGACCATTTGGCC